>NC_046666.1:79736604-79754674 GCF_010883055.1 Belonocnema kinseyi | reverse complement strand
TCTTAACGAACAATTTTTTTTTCAATTGGTTATAAAAACACGTAAACTCAGAAGATGTGGACTGTGACTGCGCCATATATCTAGTCGGGAGTGGTGCTGACTAAAAACAGATGATTTGGAGCGATGCGCGCGCCATCTGTTGGTCATTCTAAGGACTTATTGAACTACCCGTATTTAAAACTCCCTAGATTCTCAGGAAATAGTGCACTAATTCCGCTTGAAGGATTATTATTTCTGTTTCCAAATCTTTTAGATAGCTTTTGACCAGCTTCACTTTTTCTTAAATTTACAAAATGGTAGATTGTTTCCAATCAAGTGTATACGAAAAGACCTAAGTGAAAATGTAACTCATTTTTAGAGAGATACTACCATGTTACTTTTGTTGCAAATTATGTAACCAAGGCTCTATGGCGAATCAAAAATAATAAACTTTGTTGTTGAGAAAAGGGTTCGCATTTTAACGCTGCCAGCAAATTTTCAAAAAAGAAATGGTGGGTTGTTTCTCAAATTTACAGTATTTTTTGTAGTATTGTTTCTTTTATTGCTTCTGTAAAAATGTTATGCAAATGTTTAGTTTTTGTTTGTTTTGTTATAAGTTAGAAGACAAAAATGCTATAATTAATCGAAAAAAGTGACTTTTTTTGTCGGCAGATGTGGTTTGTTTTTACAATCTTGCCAACAAATTCACAAGAACAAAATTTCGCTTGGTTTCTCCAATTCTGAGTCTTTGTTTTTTTACAATTTGTGTAACAAAAATTCTGAAAGGAACCCAAATAGAATTAACTTTTTTTTTCTTAAAAGTTTCATCTTGGGTTGAGCTTGCTTAGCATTTTCCAAGAAAGCAAGCTTTCTGGTTAAATTATATAATAGAAATTCTTAGAGGAATCGAAAAGGGTTACTTTTGTAGTTGGATACGCTTTTTGTTATCGCAATAATATTTGAAAAGATTCAAGAGTGGAATTTCATAGTATTGTCGTGAATGCAAGTTTATTGGGATGGAATATCTAAGGGGAATAAAAAAACCTTTCATGTATCTGTTTTTAAATCAGTAAATTTCACGAAAGTTGAAAATTCTTCAACTTCATGATTGTCAAAAAATAGAACATTACTTGTAATGGCATCAATAAAATGTATGTTTCAGATGCCTGTTGGGTACCTATCCTGGTAGTTTTGCGAAAAAGAAATGCAACAGACAGGGTTTTAATTTGACGACAACCTCTAAGACATTTTTAAAAAAGGGTAAGGGAAAGCAAAGTTACCAATTAGTGAAACATCTTCTGGCTTTCAGAAAATACTACATTACTATCGATTGCAAAATGAAAATTATTTCTTATTTATTTTTTTTTCTTGACATTTAAGAAATAATGCACTACTGACGTTAGCATGCAATTTTTACATGTTTTAATAGAAAAATGCTTATTTTAGTGAAATGTTATGTTTTCTCAAAAACTCTTTTGTACATTTAGCTCAAAGTTTCACATTTTGTCAAACAAACATATTAAAATAAAAGTTTCATGCTCACGAACTAGAAATATTAATTCTTTTTTGTGTATATAGCCTGTTTTGAGTCATTTTTTAGTAACTAAAGTCACTAGAGATTTGTATCCAACTGCTATGGGTTTAAATCACTTTCAAATAAGGAGAGGAAGCGTGAATAGCAATATTATGTCTTTGAATTCATTTTAAGGGATATTTTAACATCCCTTGAACATTGAAGCAAGAAAAATAGCATTCCTTACTGAATTATATTATTAATGACACCATATTTAAGGCGAGCTTGCACCAAACTATTGCAACATGAACAAACCTGTAAGCTCACTCTAAAGTTTTTATTATTATTAATAATTATAATATTTTTATTATTTTACACTAAGTAGACCATACTTACATCTTCACTTACACTTTCGTTATAATGCGTCCATTGCCAACAAGAACTTTATGAATATCTGAAATTCTGTGTAAAAATAATCTTGCAACTGAATGGTACAGGTTGGAACATGTTAAAGGAGGTTTCGACTGATTAGCGCAAGCTCGTGCATATTTGTGCATAATTTTTTGCTTTTTTTTTAAGTTTACGAGCTTGTAAATTTTTTTCCTACTTAGCTATCATATTGTAAGGGTCTCTCATCCCAATGTCAAATATGTCCATCAGGTACTGAGTCATGCCACGCAGAGCCTAGCTCCATTCGCCTTTTAATGTTCGTGAAATTCCCTTTGAAAGTTGGGCTTGGTGCAAATTTGAACAAGTGTGGTTTACCAGGTTTTAAAGTGGGTGCATCGGAAAAAATTTAATTTCGCCTGATAATCGTTCTTTCGACTACATTTTCTCCATAGGTAAGTAATTTTTCATAGTATTTTTAATTTTTAATATAAATTTACCAAAAATGACATCAACGTGTTAATTACGTGAATTTTCTAAATTCTTGATTTTTCATTAAAATTTTCGTAAATTTGTAGTATAGTTTGCTGTCCTGGCAAACTACTCTAGCTTCTTTTATGTCCGTGCATTTTTTCTGCAGACTCTTGTGTTTCTGTGACTTCTTATCTCTTTTCAAACTAGGGTCTCATTTCCACATTCTAGCCATTCTTTCCGCGGTCTACCTCTAGGCACGCTGCCATTTACTTTACCTTGATATACTTGCCCCGACATAGTAGACAAATGACTGGTTTTTACCCCATCATTGACGGACTGGGTTGCAGTCAAGTAAACGATGGGGGGGGGGGCAAATTATTTGTTTTTTATTAAACTTTTACTCGGGTAAGCCCGGTTATACATCATAGCCACGGACTAAGTAAAGTGACTGATGAGATTAGAATGTTAAAAGTTAATTCAAGTAATTTAATACGATGCTTGAAACCTTCTGAGATGAAGTTGTGGATATACAATCACGAGCGGTCACCAGCGTTGGAGGAGACAATTATAAAAAAACATTTCAGTGTTGAAATGTTGTCACAGGCTTATACTGCCCAACATGTTGAAGGCATTTTTGGTTAGAGATGAATTTTTATTTGATCATTTTTGCACGGGTCTGTCCCGTTATATATCATCAGTCACGGACGCATTTTTATAATGCAATCAAGTGATCTGATGAGAGCAGTCTGCCCAGACATATTGGACAAAGCCTGTTTTTACCCCATCATTGACGGACTGGTTTGCAGTCAAGTACACGATGGGGGGACCTACAACTTAAGGTGGGTTCCGAACCACCAGAACCTCGGTAAAGGTACATTGAAAAATTTCCAGAGGTACCGGCTCAGGGATCGAACCCCGGACCTCTGAGGTGAAGTCCGAGTGTCTAACCAACTGAGATTATTATTAAACCATTAAGAAATTTCCCCTAGGGGGTAGGCGTGACTTGCTCGGTGGGGAAGAGATTAATGTGAAGAAGGGATATAAAATTTTTAGATTGATCCAGAATTATCGTGATATTTCTTTAAATAACACGTTCGTTCCGCAACAATGATCCGACCTAGGTTTCTGATCAATCTCTCTAGCAATCACCCCACGTTAAAATCCACACAGAGTCGTCATGTGAGGTTCCCCACTTGGGTACATTAGTATCCAAGGTCTTTTGTTTCAGACGTCATTCACTCTACTGACACTCTGTTTATTAAATATTTGCCGTCATAATTTTCTGTCCTAACATACTTCTCTATACTCTGGCGTAGGACACCCGCAGGCAAGGGTTTAGTTGCGGCCCTAATAAAGGTTATAAAAAAATTTCAGAAAGCACTTGGTTTATTCTATTTGAAGGAATTGAGTTTCCTTCAACAGCGATTGGATGTACACCGAAGAGAAAAAATTTTCGATGCCTCCCTTAAGGTAGTTCTGCCGAAAAGGGACCCTACTTACGGATTGTCAAAAATTTTCAGAATATGTAGAAAATATTGTTATCTAACGATTCATACCCTATTCAGCTGATTCGACCGTTTCAAAAGTCAAATACGATCAATTATGTTTAGTACTTTTTGCATGCGTCTCCCATAGCTAACATGGGCAATCACCACAATATAAAGTCTATTATGGAAACGAAGCTCACCATTAAGCTTAAAAAATACAGATGTAAAGAAAAATATTGTGCGTATTTTATTTTTAAAAATAACAATTGTTGATTGTTTAGTATAAAAGATACAATGTTGTAAAGAATAATGTTTCTGTTTTCGCGTGGCACATGGTGTGGGTAGGCAGTGACGATGTGGCAACACTGTCACTCAATATTTCATAGCTAAGTATATACATTATGAACTGTGTTTAGACTACAGTTCCATAGAGAATCAGTCTCTATAACTGTCAAAGCCATCAACACAATTTTTTTCTGAGAATGAAAATGAGACGTTGCCACTATTGTTTTCTTACGAACTGTTACTGGAATGGAATGGAAGCTTCTAATGTGTCCCCTAAGGGTTTACATTTTTCTTACACCTTCTCTATTCCTTTACACACCCTCCACACACTTACTTGGTGGTGGAAGGGAGACCTACAGTTTAAGGTGGGTTCCGAACCACCAAGAGCAACAGCCTTAAGTACTTAGAGAAAACCTTTTTCTCTAGAGGTACCGGTCCCACGACTCTCCGGAGATGAACAACTCCCTTGCTAGGCTAGTTCTCTCGTTGAACAGGATATAGCTTCTTTTACGTCAATGCAGTTTTTCATGCAGGCTTCACACATTCTAACCATTCTTTCCGCAACCTGCCTCTAGGTACGCTGCTATTTACTTTACTTTGGTACACTTGTTTCGTTAGTCGTTCGTTTGGCATTCTCTCAACATGCCAGAACTATCTTAACCAATTTCTTTCCCATGTGTCTACTAGCGTATTTTCTGAACCACATTCTTTGAGAATTATCTCGTTACTTACTTTGTCCATCAGCATTTTCCCGCGTATTATGCGCATGAATCTCATGTCAATTGCGTTAATTTTACTCTTATCTTTTTCTTAATAAGTCCATGTCGCGCTACCGTATAGGACAGTCGGTACAAATATAGAATTATGTATTGCCATTTTAGCTTTATTTGATGTATTTTTAATTCTGATAAGGGGCCATGCTCTATCAATAACCTTCTTACCTTCGTTTATGCGTCTATCTAAGTCCTCATTTATCTTCCCGTCCCTAGTAAATAAGCTACCAAGGTATACGAACTTATCAACTTGTTCAATTCTCTCATCATTTAATAAAATATTGGAAAGTGTTTTTCTCACTCTTTCCTTCGAACACCATAGTTTTTGTTTTATTTGCGTTAATTTTGAGGCCCATGCTCTTTATGCTTGCATCTAGTTTATTCAATATTCTTTGTAAGTCTTCGATTCACTCTGCCATAACAACCTTATCATCTGCGAAGGCTAACCCACGTACCCTTACTGTTTCGAGAACCACACCCTCTTTGTCGAAAAGAGCCATTCTTAAACTCCTGTCCATAAATAATATAAAGAACCATGAAGACATAACGCATCCTTGTCTAACTCTTTGAATAATATCAAAACAGTCACTCCATTTCCCATTCATCGTGATAAATAAATGGTCAAAACGTGGAAAATTTTGGATAAATTGCTATAAACAATAATAAATTGTTTACAAAAATAATGTTATTATTTAATCATTGATAGAACGTAACACCTCATGTGTTAAAAACAATGTGTATTTAAAAAATTAAAAAATCACAATGAGCTCCAAAAACTTGCAAAACTCAATTTTTCTTTCACGGGTTTCTTTTGGGGCCTTATAAAACAGACCTATGGGGTGATATTTAAAAAGGAATTATTTATCTGAATTCTATAATTATGAAGAGAAATTTTGAGTTACAACTTGATTCACCGAATGTTCACGATACTAAATAAAATTTACCCTGATATACAGTCCTAATTAGATTTATTGTTTTCACTAAGGAATTAGTTGCTTTCATTGGTGAATGAACAATAGAGTCAGTCATTTTTCACCAATCTTTAGTGGCTCACTTTACGCTTATCAAATCTGTAAAATCTCAATAGGCGTTCACATATTACGTAACAATATTTTGATGTCATACTACACGAATAAAAAATAATATTAATAATAAAATAATACGAAAATCTCAAAAACTATTTATTTGATAACAATTTATGAACACTCACAATGATTCATTATAATTAAGAAGTAAACTAAATATTCTCGAAACGTCGGCAAACAATTCGTAGTTCTGTGAAAGATTGGAACCCGAAATATCTCTTTTTATTATAAATATAATTATTATAAGATTTTTATAAAAATTAAAAAGATTTTAAAATATATCAAATGTATCGGAAAAAATTTTAGATGATTTTAAAGAAATTTGTTCATTTAATAAGATTTTACAAAATATTAGGATTCGACTCTTTTAACAAAATATTTAGGAATTTTGAAGAAGTTTGGAAGAAATCAAAAAATTGTTTATTAATTTTCGGAAATGTTCCCAAGTTTTTAAATGCTTTTAATCTATTTAAAACGTCTTGAACTCTTGAAAATATTTTCACTTAACTCGAGTTTTTCTCAAAATTAAAAAAAAACTCTTTTAAATGTAAAAGAATTGCCTCATAATCTTGTAAATTTTCCAAAGTACTTTGATAAAAGAATTTTATTTTCTTGAAACCTTTAGAGATTTCTTTAAAGACCCTAAAGCTCATTTTTGAAATCTTTAAAAATCTGCATTTCTAAAAATCTTCTAAAGTTAAAATTGTTTTTGAATATCTTCAACTCTACTAAATATTTCTTTAATTTACTCGATTATTTACTCTTCCAAAATTTGCGCCATCTTACAGAACCGAAACATTTTGCATTGAAATCTTCTACACTCTTTTTCGAAACTTTAGGAAATCATTTGATATGATTAGAAATCTTTTTTAAATTTACCTTAAAGTTCATTTTCGCACGAATATTAGGAAAATTATTTTCTTATAATCTTGTCGACCTTCTATTATTCTAATTTTTATACATTTTTTATATCTTTCGGAATGTTTTGAAATGTTTTCAACTAGATTCTTAAAATTAACTTTTTGAAATAAACCAGATAAACCAGAAGTACGAATAGATTTTCAGAACAAGATAAACGAAAGCATAGACGAGGCAACTTAGAAGTCGCTATTACACAATAAAAATATATTGGAACATCGGCTATGATCGACATTGTCATTGTTAGGAGTGCGACTGATGTGTGTGGTACTGCGGTTGTAGGAAGAATGTCTAGTGATGCCTGTTGTTATGATGGAATTCAGGCGGCCGCCAAAGAAATGAAAAAATCACATGAAAGAACTTAGTCAAAATAAATACTTAAAGTTATATTCGACTTGAGTTCAGATTTGACTTCAATTAAGAAAGCAACTAAATTTGAGCGTGCCAACTATCTTAGATGAAGCACTAACTTATCTTAAATAAGAAATAAGCATTTTTTACAAGAATAAAGTAAGTATGCTCCTGAATTTCAATTTACAGTTCCGAAAATAAGTTAAAGGTAACATAAAACAACCTAGAAGGCTTTCGTTACCTAAAATTAAGGATTATACCTTCCTGAATTTCAGGTTCGCACTACCTTGCATGCCCTTACAGGATGTTTATGCGATTATACAGCTCGTGGCCTGACACTTTAGTGCCCTTTAGTTTTTAATTTTTTTTCAATGTCTTAAAATTGAAAAGTCATTTAACAAGTACAATTATCGTACAACAAGACACATCAGGATAAAATTTCACGCCAAAATATTACAAAGCTTCTACGAAATAAAAAATTACGGCTGAGGTCTTCAACGAGCCCATAAGGACCTCAACGTTATACCAAAGTAAGGGGACCTTTAAAGGTTAAGAACTTTTTTTGCTGTGAGGAGTCTAGGTTAGGCGTGAGAAATTTCTTTTTGTTAGTTAAAATATTACCCTTATTACAATTTAAATATATACATAATTTCATTCCATATATGTCTTAATATTAGTGTATATATGCCTTAATTTTAGATAGGATAGAGTATTAATTTAAGGTTACATTAGGTTTTAGTATACATATATTTTTAATTAAATAGCATGCCTCCCTGAAGCTCAGATAGTTCCTTCTTGAATTTCAGGAATCTGATTCCCTTAATTTGACGTTTAGATGTAATTATTAATTTAAGATTGTCTATTCTTCTTTTTATGACACCTTAAAATAAGTCGAATTTCCGACTCAGATCAAGTACTTTTTTCTGTGAAGATTGAACATCACAGTGATAAGGCTGCTGGTGCAAACCATATTAACGATGAAATACTTGTATACGGTGGCGCGTACATACTTCACAGGTTGTGCGAATCGAAAAATGCAATTATATCGAATTATATCGAATATAATTGCCAATGTTCAACATTGCCTGGATAACCTTCCGCCTTATAATCGGTCCATTTTTATTCGAGATGCTTGGAGATGTAGTGAGAATTACAATGCGAGAGCTATCTACCGTCGTTTAACTTTATTAAATTTGTGAGAAATGGGGATTCCCATCTGTCGGTCGCTTTTTGCACTTTTTGCTAAATGGTAGTAATTAAGTTCTAATTCGTCTGCAATAGTGTAATTTATTTCGGAGGAGATACTTCAGTAAAAACGAGTTTTTTCTGGTTTTGTGTCGCTGATTCTACATTTTTTACCAAAATTTGCGCACTTCAGCGTGACGCAGTACACGAGATCAGAAATATTCTACTGACTTTGGTGAAACTTTTGCCGAAATTAGTTCAATTTTCACGCGTTGCAAGTCTTACCTACAAGAAATTTCAAGTTTTTGTTGTGTTGTTTTAAATCTGGTGTCCCAATTTGTAGCTCAAATTCACTCATACTTTGCCGTTTGCCTATTGTTTCTGAGGACGCCGTAGCAGACGACAGCTTTTATTCCATCATAGGATAAACTTTCGCCAAATAGCCTGTAAAACTTTAACAGCACAGAGGTGATTCACGAAATACGTGATTAATTTTTCAGGGACTTTAAATCCCGCTCTACGTACTTGATGCTGTTTCTATTATTCTTAAAATGGAAAATGATACTTTGATAGATCCCCCCCCCCCCCCCCCCCCCCCCCCCCGAACGTATCACGTATTTGGTGATTTACCCCTCCAATATTATATTATAACCCCTATAAGTGGTATTTTTCACCGTTTCAAGAATATTTTAATGAATTTAACCTTGCTTTAAAAATTGAATCGTTTTCGGTAGGTTTAAGATCCCAAAACTATGAATTAAACTTCATTTAAAAACAAAACAAAAATCCTTCAGTCATTTTTTCGTCAAAATTTGAAAAAAATTCAAGGGTCTGTAAATGAAAAATCTATGCACCTATATGCATATCGCGTAGGTGCTCCTACGCAGTTTTCATTAAATAAATATGTATATTTTATATTGCAAAAGAAAAAAGACAACATTGGGAGAAAGCTGTATTTTATATTCCCGAAGAAAACAAATTTGTTTGAAAGCATAATGATAGAATTGGATGTTTCAGAGTATGCTCAAAATATGTCATAATTTATAAAATTATAATTTAAGGCCTAATTAGGCTCCCTGAGCTGTTAATTATTAATACAATTAAAGTAAAATATGGGTAGAATCCAATAAATCTCGACAAAACGGATTTACCTTATATATTAGAGAAATACTTTTTTAGTGTTTACATATTCTAACAGTAAATAATACATTTTTTTATTTCCTAGTAACCGAAAATAACTTGTGTGTCATTTTGGAATCACTCTTCTTCTTGAGAAATCTGAAAAAAGAATCATTTCAAATTTTTACGAAAGGCTTCGTGCTTTTTTACTTAAGCGTAAATGTGTTTTCTTTCCAATGTAAAATGTGGTAAAATAGTAATGTTTAAAAATAATAATAGCACTATTTTTGGGAAGATTATTCAATACTATAGATTCTATAGAAAATTATTATTTAATAAATAATTTTCTTAATTTAAATTAATCAATTGAGTAATTAAGATGAATGGATCAAGAAAACCGAAGGAATGACTATAGTATTTTCGATGGTACTTATTACTTACGGATTTAACGATGACCTTCTCCAGCTGCAATATTAAGTAATTGATGATTCGTTAATGTCACAAATAGACTAATTTTAATCAAAGAAAATTTGGTTATAAGCTGTGTAAAAACGAGGTAACAAGGATGTAAAGGAAATACGGTTATTGAAACCCTATTTCTCTTCATTTCATGGTAAATATCTAGGATATTACGTGTGAACATCTAAGAAATATATCATCCCACAATTATATATTTCCAGATATTAAGAAATATGACATTGTAAGGATAACCAACAAGTTTGGTTGAATCAACGCTTTATTTGATTGGCTTGACAAAAGAATTTGATTTGACTAACGAAAGAATTGTATTGGCTCAGCAAAAAGATACCACAAAATATTTTATAAACACAGCCACACACGCACGCGCGCGCACACACATACACAAACACGCACACGAGCACACGAACACACGAACACATGTAACACTATTCTTACCAACTCTTGGGCTTGAGCCCAAGGTCTGAGTCCTGGGGTCTATGGCCTCTGTCGTCTCTGCTGTCAATAATTTGGCATAATATGCACTAGCGCACGAAATAAGGAAAGTTTCAGCAGTTTTTACAAGTAACGTTTTGAATATGGAATAACTTTGAGAAGATAATGAATCCACTTTACATAGGAAATCCATGTGCAACTTTCATATTATATCTCAAGATAAGCATTGTTTGAATTTATCACTTCATTATAATATTTGCTATTCTTCTGTTCGAGGGTTGTATCTTCTATCGCGGAATCAGAACCTGGTTCAAAAACGGATTTATATTCAATAGGAACATTTAGTGACGCAGAAATATATTTTAGTATAAAACAATGAAGTGAAATAAAAATAAAAATGATTTACCGCGGTATAAATAATTATTCACTCGCAACACCTATTTAATTTTTAAATTAAATATTAATCATTCACATTCTAGTCATATATTTGGTTTGCAAATGATTTTATTAACTCTGAATTTTAAGCTTGACTTGAAACTTCGCTGGGATTTTTTTTTCAGAAAAAAATTAGTTTAAAAAAGGTTTAATTCATAGCTCCATCTAGTCTGAAAAATGTTAAGAATTTTTGTTATTCTCTGATGATAATACAGATTACTCGAAAAATTTGACCAAGCTATTTATATTTAATATAGAATCAACCGAAAGTTTTGTCTGGATCAATAAATTTTTTTTTTTGTCCATACAATAACCAAATTTTATTTTTGAAATAACAAACAAATATTAGTATAATTATCTGTTCGATATTCATGAAAAAATACCTTCACACCTAATAATGTTAATGAAAATTAACAAATAAATAAATGTAAAGAGGGCATAAGTTATTGAAAGTTGATGTGACATACAAGCTTGGATACTGAAATGAAAGGACTGTTTCAAAACGTTTAGTTTTATTACTCAAAACGTTCAAAATTGCATTATTTTGAACTTAAAGTGTTTAAAATATCAAAATGTGTAAGTCAAAATGAGCACTTCAGTTTGTCCAAATTTATTAATTAAAAGTCCTTATCATTAAATTCTGACAATTCAGAAAACAAAATATTTTAATCCAAATCAATTTTTCTGAATACAGTTAAAAAATTAAAAAAAATTAGAATCTTAAAAAAATTTTTACTGTTTCCAATTGTAATTATTTCAATATTTAACAATTTCAAATTGTAATAACACTAATTTTTTTTTGTATTTGTCTTATTAAAACTTAACGCAATTTCTAGTCACATCATGCACTGGGACGTGTGTACTAATACTAGTTTCCTATTAGGAATGAAACTAATAATAATTAATAAGAATTATTTACTATGACGATTCTTCCTATGTCATTATTCCGTATGATTCTACATCTAGAAAGTAGGGTCTAAATTTGCAGAGACATCCAGAGGACATCCATTCGAATGATCGTCACTAGTTACATGATGGGGTAGAGGAGTGTTAATTTCATTTTAACCCCGGCACGAAACTACCCTCTAAGACCACTGCATATTTCATGTCCCTCGGAACCGAAGCGGTCCAAGTCTGTAGACTTGCTCAATCTATAATTCACGCCCATGTTGCCGTCTATCGATTGGCAAGAATAGCTATAACGAACCGGATTTCTGCCACGCGTGTAGGCCCTTCTCATGTAAGGATAATCCTCTCTTCTCTAAATAAGGATTCATTTTTTTACACAGATGTCTACCCGTGGTTACCAGAAATCTCTTTCACACAAACAAACCTTTGTCCCAAAATTTAACTCTGTAATTAGAAAAGAACACTAACAATAAAAAGCAACGATGTTCTGAACACCAAAGTATATGCCGACATTTAATTTACAATTTTTCATTAAATAGGTTGTTTTAGCAGACAAAAGCATAAAGAGGGAAAGGAAGTTATCATAGAATGCAAATATACGTTTTATTTTTGTATTTGACTTCTTGGAAAAAGCAATTATTTTTAAACTTTTACTGTATTCAGAGGAATGTTCTGTGACACCAACATCATTCACTTTTGAAGCAGTGCGTTCATGTTATAGAAATACAGATGTCTAAAGAATAATGCAATAGAACTACAGGTCTTTTGGATTCCGAAAATCCTCTGGGCACGCACAAACGTCCGTTCCAAAACTCAACCCTACCTATAAAATTCTAAACTTAAATATCACATTCTAAATTCTAAGGCCTTAATTCTAAAACTCTGAACACGTAAAAGTTTAAAGAGAGAGGATAAAACTCGTAGAAAGGATTTTGTCAAGAGTCTTTATATTGCTAAGAAAATAATCTCTTGAGATTTGACAATGGAATATCACAATGAAAAATGGACTCCAAAAAAGAGGTAAATATTTGTGGAATCTGATCTCCCGTATTTATTACGATTCCTCTTGTACTGGAGAATCAAGAGAGGCAGGACGCAAGAGCACTGGATATATGAAAATAGGCCCCTTTTTCAATGGTGGTCCCATAGATAAACGCTTGTGTGTGCAAACATAACCAGAGGGGTGCCCGCGACTATGGGGTCTCCGAACAAAAAATCATTCCCATGACATACTTCGTCGGATTCTTTGTACGTCTGATGTGTTAATCGCATGGGTCGTACCGGTGATGATTTCAAGCTCGTGGGGATGGGGAAGATTTCTTCAAAATTAAAACGGGACATTAAAAAAAGCAGACAGATGCTCCTTAGTTGCCAATATGATATTTATACCTGCAAATGGCACTTGTAAGCAAACATGCCGATGCAATAAAAAGAGTGCTTGTTTTATTGTGCACGTGTTGATGTCAAGTTGGTTTAAGAATGCAATTTTTTATGGCAGATTCTATTTTTGGCTCAGGAACATGAAATTTTTATTTGTTATTACTGTAAGCGATACGAAACTCATTTTTTTCAATTTTTGTATGACGTAAATTTCAGGCGCATAATGTAAAATTTATACAGAAAAAGAACAATGCTAAATAACCTTCCTGAAGTTTTCACCTATCCTAGTATGATCGCGACGTCATAATAGAAAACTTACTATGCCGCGAAATATTTGAGTCGTTTTTGATTCTTTAAGTTGGGTTTTACTTGACTATCAGAACGCGACATTTTCAGCTGCACAAGTCGGGGGCGTATGAACCATTTCCAATTGGAATACATAATATTAAAAAATATACTCAAGTAAGATGCAATCGTCACTCGCCCCTTGAGCTGAGAAACTGCGTTGGTCAGCAGTTCTAGGTTTTACTAAACCACGAGTCTCTAAACCGAGTGTATTTATCTGTATCATTGTTGAGGGCCTTTATTGATTCCAAATAGATCTGCTTGACAAAAATAAGCTGAAGGTCGCGGTATAGGTTGAGGCCCCTTCAGCCTTGAAATTATGGAACGTGCATGTTTCAAGGGCACAGAAATGTCTTGAGACCCCTTGGACACTTTTTTTAGGTGTTAGAAGAAAGGACGAGTTCAGTAACCAGCGATTTTGGATAAAAATTCAAAAAGTTAAGAGCATTTTGAAAATCTTTTGTACCACTTGTTTCGCATCTAAAAATGTTCTGTACTGCTATTTGTAGTACTCAAAAAACCAATCAATTTATTTAAATGACTTTTTTTCGATAAAATGAAAATTATTAAAGTTTTAGGATTTATAATATTTAAAAAATCAATCAAAAATTAAAATTTGAAGCCGAAAAAAGCACGATATTAAAAAAACGTCAAAAAAGGAAAACTTTTATTTTTCAAGGCCTGCAAGATGATCATAACAACTTTTTTAATTTTCATGGAAAATCGAAAATCTAAATATTGTTCGTACAAAAAATAATCAAAAATTCCATTTTGTGCTTAATCTAAATGTAAGATACGAAAAGACATGAGTGTACAAAAATTGTCATGCTAAAAGATATCTACAAATTTGTTGATAATCACTTTCTGATAGGGCGCGAAGTTTTTATTTTATTTGTGAAAAATAATATTAAAAATAAAAAAATAAATTTTTGGAAAAACGACACATGTTAGGAAAAAAATGATCAGATAAAAATTATTTACCCAAAAAAGAGCTACAAATTTGCTATTAATTACTTTTTAATAGGATGCCTAGTTTTTGTTTTAATCATAAAAACGGCATTAAAAATAAAAATGGAAAATTTGTGGAAAAACGACAAAAGGTACGAAACAAATTAATAGACGAAAGTTGCTCACCCCAAATAGATATACGAATTTGTTATAATTTATTACATTCTTATCATTTATGATTGAGAAAGTATTGGTATTGTCCGAAATTTGACACCATAACATTCAAATTAAGAGAAATTATAGCTTTTGAAAAACCTATTTTTAGCATAAAAACGCAAGATAGAGAAAAATGTCGGAAAAAAAAACGATTGTACGCATAGAAACACTGCGATGTAAAAGAGGTCTTTTTGATAAAGCTTTATTCGAGCATTCCAAATGCAAAGAAAAAATAGAGGGTCCACGGTCTACACCTATTATCCGACATTTCAGAACTTTTACACGGTGAAGGAAAATCGTTGCTATTTTTGCAATTTTCAATATTTTTTAAAACTGTAACATGCTTTTTGTTTATTCACGGCAGAAAAATAATACACGTTAGTTTTATAATATTAACAAAACTTGAACGTTATTTGAAAATTGAAAGCTAATCATATGTCGTTTTTCAAGCTGCCAAAAAGTTTCATATGTCAAAATATTTAAAATCGCAAGGTGAACATAGATTTGCTTTCAAAAATTTTTAATACCTTATTGCAAAAATGTGCTGAGTGTTCGTAATTGAGACGCGTCCTTCACCTTCGTCTTCACAGCGATTTGTAGACGACATATCGAAAGGAAAAAAGAGTAGTTACAAAAAACTTCCGACACGCACATACACTTAACTTCACACACACTCACATTTGTCTCACTGGCCTATTTGACGAGTAAACTGAGCTGATGTTAGAAAGATAACGGATTTGCGAGAAGACGTCATAGGCAGTTAACAGGTTTAAACCGCGAACCTACGCTCTAGATACTAAAACGCTATTTTAGGAAATCCATTAAAAAACTAAAAGGGATTTTTCTATTTCGCTTGCGGGACATTAACTGCATGTAAAAGATGTTTAAAAAATACAAAAAAATCAATTACGAAGAAAATGTCATTTAATAGGTTTAGATCGCAGACCCTTCAAAAAACCGAGCGCGAAGCGCGAGGTTTAAACATGTCCGAGTGCGAAGCACGAGGCAACAACAGTTTTTCTAAACAGTTTGTTTCGCACATATCCTACAGAAGAACATTGAAAGAATAAATTATAGAGGGCTAATTTTTGGATAAAATATAAAAATCTAAGATCTTATAGGTCGAAAGTTTGACCACGAAACTTTGACCCTTTTTATTAGGAAGGCTCTGTATGTACTGGATAATATATTGCGACTGCATTAAAAAATGTTGTTCTTTATGTGCATTTTTAGTTTATTTCAAGTACACTTTTTCTCTTTTTTACATTCTCATCATTTATGATTAAGAAAGTACTAGAATTGTCCGTAATTTGACACCACAGTTTTTTAACGGATTTCTACGTTTCAAGACCCCCTGAATCCGAAAATCAAGTTTTTACGATGGCGTCTCTCTTTTTGACTGTCCGGCCGTCCATCCGAGAAAACGATAACTCTCGAAAAAATGAACGGATCAAATCGATCCTTGGCACACTTTTTTAGGGCCTAGCAGAAACGCCAAGTTCCTGAACTAGCCATTTTGGATAAAAATTTAAAAAGTGAGAGCATTTTGGACATTTTTGAGACCACTTTTTTCTGTATATGAAAATTCGATGTAAAGATATTTACATTATTTAAAAATGCAAACACTTTATCCTGATGACTTTTTTCGATGAAATGAGAATTCTCAGAGTTATAGCATTTTCAAAATTTTTTAAATCATTCGAAAATCAAAATTTTAAGCCAAAAAACGATCGATATTAAAAAAAGTCAGGATAAGAGAAACATTGCTTTTTGAAAGTCATACAAGAATATCATAACCAATTTTTAGATTTTTTTGCAAAATTGAAAAGTCTAATTTTGATTGCACCAAAAATCATGAAAAATCAAAAATTCCATTTTGTGAAAAAAATATACAGGATATGAAAAAAGATGAGTTAATAAAGACCGTGATAAAAAAAAAGATATATGACGCGTAGTTTTGGTCTTAATCATAAATATTACATTAAAAACAAAAACGAAACATTTGTGGAAAACGACAAAAGCTAAAAAGTAAAATTAATAGAAAAAAGTTATTTGCCTAAAAAGAGATAGAAATTTATAATAATTTATTACATTCTTATCATTCATGATTGAGAAAGTAGGTCAGTTGCACCAGCCCTCCCCCACTCTTAACTTTTGGGTTTTCTGTAGCCCACTGAATGACGCCCCAAATGCGCTCAAATGCGCCACCGATAAAAAATTATTGCGCCAAAAACTATAGGAGTTATATCAGGTGTTACGCGAGGGGCCAGCGTCACGTTACCCCTCCCCCCCTATTTGAAAAATTAAAGTCTAAATGACATCCCAGTGGGCACACATGTTAAAGAACATCTTTAGAACGGTCTAAAAATGTCCTAAGTCAGTCCATATAACGTTCCATAAACATACAATGTTCCAGAGACGTTTTAAAGACCTATTTCAAACATAAAACGTTTTTTGAACATTATTTGGTCTGACTTATGACAGTTTTTAAAACTTTCAATGGACGTCTTTTGACTTGTACGTCCAAGAAACGTTTTTAGGCCGTTCCAATTCCATTCTAAAATGTTGTTCCCATTGGGATGATCTTAAAGATCTTCAAATGCGCTCATATGCGCCATAAAGAAACAAATTTGTGCCACATTGATAACCGAGTTATCAGCAATCAAAATGGGGGAAGGGGCTGATGTCATTTTTCTAAACTAATATAATTTTTTCAAATTCATCATACCTATCTTTTATAACTTTAAATGCGCAACGGTTAAAAATTAAAAATATTTCGGCAAAAGTTTCACCGAGGTTAGGAGAATAATTCTGATCTCGGCTAATGCGTCATGTTGAAGTGAGGAAATTTCGGTGAAACATGTAAAATCAGCAGCAGTAACATGAAAAAAAATCGTTTTTACTAATATTCCTGACATATAGATATGAGGTCAATGCTAGAACTTTTTTTGTGTGCCCCGGTGGCATAGTGGCGTATATTCAGAAGTTGTTCCCGAGGTCACCACCCTCAGTTACAAATGCATTTCAAAATTATTTTACAGATATCAACTGGTGTAATAGTGTAGTGGTTAAGATTATTTACTTGTGTGCTTAGGTTTATGCGTTCGAACCCCCCTTCTTGCGTGCGAAATTTTAATTGTATTCATAGCATTATAACTCACAAATACCGATTAATTATAAGTAATTCTGAAAATATTTATAAGAAATAACCGTGCGTTTATTTAATAATAATTTTTAGCAATACTTTTTTAGAATTTATAGCGCTGTCTTAACTACAGTCTGTCAAGTTAAAGCGTGGGTGGCTTTACTCGCAGTCGGTAAGGTGTATCGACATGATTTTGGTGTCAAAATATTAAGAAGAGCTCCCTC
>NC_046666.1:79724411-79736504 GCF_010883055.1 Belonocnema kinseyi | reverse complement strand
GCTCGACACCTTGACAAATGTAATTCCATGTAGAAACATGCGTTTAAATAAAATATTTTACCAAAAAAGTTACCCACGCTTTAACTTGACAGACTGTATAGTTTACGCCTATAACATCATTTAGATCTCTTTATATTATTCGTTAAACTGAAATGATAATTCGTAATTGCAACAGCCAGGAATTGTACAGAATAGCGACTGGATCAGTAAGATCTACTGATCCTCAGGTCAGCACCACTTGAGAATCGATACTTATTTGCCTATAATTGTAACGTTTACTGAACTGTCGTGTTCTCCATATACGTACTAGGAAGATCGGTAGATTTAACATGGTTTTCAGTCAAATGTAAGGTTCGTTTAACTGCGTGTAGAACTTATTTAAATCCATTTAGCAAAAGCGCGAAAAGTAACTGAGAGATGGAAATCCCCATTTCTCTCGAATATAATGAAGTGAAAGGACGCTGGATAGCGCTGACGTCGTAATTGTCGCTACACCTCGAATAAAAATGGAGCGATTGTAAGGCGAAAAATTATCCAGGCAAAGTTGAATATCGGAAATTATCTTCGATTCATGTAACGTTTATCTGGCAAGGTTAAGTTTTATTTCGGTGAATCTTTCACCTGGAATCAATGTAAACCTTACCTTTAATCTTTGCTGTGATCGCTTGTTCACTGCTCGAACCCTCGCGAGGTCATAAAAGAAGAAATACAATGTGATAGCCTAATAAACTTAAATTCTTACATTATAGATTGCACAATTATGCGGAATATAATGTAAAAACTTGCAACCTACAATATCACGGTTTTGCGCTATTATAATGCAATAATTATGATATATAGCGCAGGAATTACGGTATGTATTGTAATTCATGCAATATAGTTCTCTCAGTGGCTAATTAACAAAGATATCATATTTTGGATGGGAGGTGGCAGCGTAACGCAGGTGTTAAATGTTCAACAGTGATGTGCAATATAAAGTTGCGGATATGGATTCATTCGTCTTCAAATGCGGTCATATGCGCCATACATTTTTACTTGAAAATTTTAAAAATTGCCCAAGATATGCACTGAAAAAAATGTTTAGTTAGACCAACTATTAAATCTGTAAGATATGCTACTGATATTTTGTTAGTTGGAATAATCATTTACTTAGCTTCTGGTAGTAACTGAACAGTCAGTGTAACTAATGAAATTGCTGTTCGAACTAATAAAATTACAGTATCAATAAATAAAATAGCAGTACCATATCTTACTAAGTAAATAGTTGGCTCAACTAACCATACTTTTCAGTGTGGAAGCAACAACATTTTTCGAAGTAATGAACAACAAAATGAAAAGTTTGCAATCCGCATTGATGAAGGGAGTTTCCTATGGGGTTTCAAATGCCCTCATATGCCCTATTAAGAAAAAAATGTTAACCACATTGATAACCAAGTTATCACTGATAAAAATGTGACGGGAGGGGGGGGTGGGGCTGAATAATTTTTCTTAACTATATGGATTTATTCGTCTTCAAATGGGTTCATATGTGCTATAAATTTGTTTTGAAAATCTTGAAAATTGCCCAAGATATGGAGGTAAACAAATTTTACGAATGATCACCAACAACATAAAAAGTTTTTAATCCGCATTTATGGAGTGCTTTTCCTATCCCGTGCAGAAATTCCAATATAGACTTGATCAGGGCCAGATCGGGCAGAATTAAACCCAATCGGGCTATTTAAATGGGGCCAGACTCGAAATTAAACGCCATACCCGACCGGGGCCCAAGCGCAGCGCCGAGAGATAACCCGATCTGGCCCCGACTAAGCCCATTTTAACTTATTTTTATTATTCCTAATTAAAGGAGATTTTAAAATAAAATAATATTTAAATCGTATATATCACCTCCTAAACTGAAATTTGAGAATATAAAAATCAGATTATTGAACAGATCACGATATGAAAACATTGGAGTATATAAGACTAGAAACAAAATATTTGTTAAAAAACTTTTTTTTGAACAAACGGAAAAAGTTTAAAGACGCAATATAGTAGCCAGCATTTGTCTATGATAAAGCATTGAAGTATTTTGCGATATATTTTTGTTTTCAATTTATAAATTGAAGTTGCTTTTAATTTTTACATTGAACTTAAATGCAGAAAGTTATTTTGAAATAAGTAGATTATAATATTGCACTGGCTCTTTAAGTTACTTTTACAAAAGCGACTGTTCAACAATGAGAAGGTTGTATTTACGTACCGATTTTATCAAATCACCTAAAAATACGTGAAAATAAATAGGTTTATGACATCATTGTTGATTTAATTCGTTTTCACATTCAACACATTAAATATTACTTCAGCTTCTTTTCTTATAAATAAATAACCTCATTTCGAGGTTAGGGTCAATCTTAACATTCTTGATAAATTTACTTATCATAGTCTTCAACTCGTAACTCAGGAATATTTTGATGTATACGATACCTACGCATTCGTCTTGTGATTGATTATCGTATTTTTTCCACTTATTTTGTCACTTTTTCAATTATTAATTGAAATATTTTTGACGTTTGACACCTTACATTGAAACTTTGGCGATTTGGAATCAACCCACTTTGTGCCCCGAAATTAATGGGGCGCCATCTATTGTCTAGATTGATTGTTAAGTCGGCGTCTAGAGGGGGCCACATCTAACATCCACAAAATTGTATGCACGATCTAGCCTAACTCGGAAATTATGCAAATATTTGGCAATATCTGCACGGGTGGGGTTTCGAATGCGTTCATATGCGCCACTTTCAAAATGAACAGAAAACCATAACCAATCCCCTTATTGCCACTTGTTACCGATCCACTATCCAATGATATCTCCAAATAAATAATTAAAATATTTGCAATCCTATGAAAAAAGACCATTAAAAATTTTAATATTGCAATTTAGTTTATTTGTGTTTCAAATCTTTTAAATCCTTTAAATCTTTCAAAAAATTTGAAATCTGGTGTATTGTGCCCTTTTTTAAATCTTTGGAATTCTTGTATTCTTATGAAATTTGTATGAAGTTTTTATGAAATCCTTGAAATATTTATGAAATATTTGTGAAATCTTTTTGAAATATTCTGTAATCATTTGAAATCATAAAAATACAGATATCATCGTGTAGTGGATCGTGGAAAGTGGTAATAAGGGGGTTGATTGTGGTTTTCTCTTAATTTTCAAAAGTGGCGCATATGAGAGCATTTGAAATCCCATAGGCAAGTTAATTCATCAATGCCGATTAAAAACTTTTTATTTTTCTGGCCATCACTTCATAAAATTTTGTGACCTCCACGTCTTGGGCAATTTCCAAGTTTAAAAAAAAAATTTATGGCGCATATGAGCACATTTAAAGACGAATGAATCCATGTCCGCAATTTTATATTGCAGATCACTGTTGAAGATTCAACACCTGCGTTACACTGCCCCCCCCCCTCAAATATGATATATTTGTTAATTAGCTGCGCAAATTTTTTAGTAGTGGTGCATTTGAGCGCATTTGAAGTCATGACAAATAGCTATTATGAACTTGAAAAAATAATATTAGTTTAGAAAAATGACGCCGGCCCGCTCCCACTTTGGTCGCTGATAACTCGGTTATCATTGTGGCGCAACATTTTTTCCTTATGGCGCATATGAGCGCATTTGAAGATCTTCAAGATAATGTGATTTAAACTTCAATTTTTCAAATGGGAGGGATAGCGTGTCCCCCCCCGCCTCGCGTAACACCTGATATAACTCCGACAGATTTGTGGCGCAAACATTTTTATCGGTGGCACATTTGAGCGCATTTGGGGCGAAATTGAGTAGGCTATAGAAAACCCAGAAATTAAGAGTGGGGGGGGGGTCGTGTAACTGACCTTGAGAAAGTATTCGTAATCGAAAATTCCAAATTTACGTCAAAAGATGCTAGATACGTAGAAATCTAACAGAAGACTTTTAGGATATTTTGCTTTATTCATTAAAAATAAGATGAAGACAAAAATTCTATTATTAGCATAGAAAAATGTGAGTGTCACCATGAGAATTTGTACCTCAAAGCCAACAAAGCTTTGGGAAACTTAATCTTCAACTATACTTGATTAAGTAGAAAATTCAGAATATGAAGGCGCATATAAATACTGCGATCTAAAAGATAAAGCGATCTAAAGAATACATATTCGAGCGCGAAGCGCCAAGTAACGCGTTATCGATCTCGAATCAGGAGATTCAATAAACGCGCAGGTGCGCAGATGGGGGCAAATTTTGTTTTGTTTAAAAACAATCATTTGTTCAACCTTTGTTCAAATAATAAGCTTTATAATATGAACTGTGTGCATTTTTTGTGTATTTACTTTGAGAGAATTACTTCTAGAATATCTGTTGTATGTATATTTTATGTACTAGGCAGTCTGATAAGTCCCTGTAAAATGAAACACAGAGACGTTTTTTTGGCCAAAGTCGGTTTTATTTTTCAACATACTCTCCTTTTAGGTCGGTACAGCGTGTCCAACGATTTTCTAACTTTTTGATACCGTCCGAAAAGTACTCGATCGGAAGGTGTCCAAAATACGCCTCAGTTTCAGCTATCAGCTCCTCATATGAATAAAAACGCTTACCGGTGAGCCATCTCTTCAGGTTAGGGAACAAGTAATAGTCGCTGGGGGTCAGATCTGGTGAATACGGTGGTTAAGGAATCAATTCGAAGCCGATTTCATGCAATTTTGCTTGTGCAACTAAGCATGAATGAACAGGCGCATTGTCGTGATGATAAAGCGGTTTTTTCTGCTTCAAATGCGGTCGTTTTTCGGCGATTTCGATTTTCAATCAGTCCAATAATGATGAATAGTATGCTCCGGTTATGGTTTTACCTTTTCCAAGATAGTCCACGAATATTATGCCATGTGCATCCCAAAATATGGAGGCCATAACCTTTCCGACCCATTGTTGCGTTTTTGGACGTTTCGGAGCACTTTGGCCCGCTGGAACCCACTGTTTTGCCTGTTGTGTTGACTCAGGAGTGTAGTAGTGGATCCAGGTTTCATCCATGGTTATAAATCGGCGCAAAAACTCGGTTGTCACACAAATTCGTTTTTGGTCCACTGTGAGCAAACGCGGCACCCATCGCGCGCAGAGCTTCTTCATGCCCAAGACTGAATGCACGATATTGCCCACACGTTCTAATGATATGCCTACAGCATTAGCTACCTCTCTCAATTTCACTTTGGGATCATTCAACATCATATCATGGATTTTTTCGACATTTTCTGGTGTAGTGACCTCTTTTGGGCGCCCAGATCGTTCATCATCAACTGTGCTCGTACGGCCACAACGAAACTCGGTAAACCACTTATGAATCGTTCCAATTGACGGTGCAGAGTCCGGGTAATACTTATCCAGCTTGGCCTACAAGTTGCATTAATTCTAATTTTTCCACCAAGTGGTGAATCAACATTCATGAAGTCACATAATGCTCGATCTACTAATTCCAAAGCATAGCTTGGCGCCATTGGAGCTTTGTCCCAAATAAAAATATCTGCTCCTCGTAAGTATTGAGCATCTTTAGATTGAGTTTGTATACGGGAGACAGAATCTAAAAATAAAGGAACTGGCATACCGAACCAAATGTTTATGTTGAGTAAGCGAAACCTCGTCATCGTGAATCTCAATATCGTTCCGAAATTTATTTAATTGTGGCATCGTTGAAAAGCTACTAATATCAAATCTTTCGGAAGAAAGATAGGTATTTATCTGAATATATGGTCTTATGTATGCTTTTTGTATATTATATTTTCTCTCAAAATCTTGTGACATAGCATATTTAAATTTATACCATAGTTTCTTAGGATTGATAGGTTGCTAGTATGTTAAAATACGAACAAATAAACGTCTCAATTTTTGGGGCATCGTCCAAACATCTCCTTCTGCCATAGCACGATTCCACTCTGCATCATCTTCGATGAGACCTAATGCTAAACATGTTCTTTGAAAAGTATCATAAGTTTATTTATTAACAGTTCTGCGATCTTGGAAATGTATAGCCTTTTTGATTGTTATTATTTATAGTCTCAAATAGAATAGTTCTATTGTAGTCGGCCTAACAATGTACATACCTCCAGTAACGTTAAATTTTGTTTTTTGTTTTTGCCAAATTGATCACTTTGATCCACTAAGTTTTTTAAATACGTAGTTAGATGGAATTTCGGAATGCGTATATTATTTGGCATCAGTATCACGTACATTCAAATCAAAATAATGGATTAGCAGAGTTTCTTTTTCCAATGCGTTTCTTGTAAAGTGATTTGATGAAACAAATCAATCCTTTCTTTGACCGTTGATATTTATTGAATTTCTGTTCGTCCGTCCTAACCTACGCTAATTTGGTTTTCTCGCACTATATTTTTTAAAAATGTAGTCTAATCGATTGAAGTCTCAGTATTTTTTGAGACTTCTAAATGACTTAATTTTAATTATTTTTTTTTAAACAATTGATTTAAATGTTTTTTTTTTACTAAAATTTGATCTGTTTGACTATTTCGAACCATCATCAACTCAGGTTAAGAACTTTTGAAAAAGGTACGCATGTATACCGAAACGTAAGAAAGATTAAAAGGAGTGTTCCTATTAAATAAATATCTGAGTTTCGAAGAACATGTTTTTTGACTCATAATTTATGTTTGATTTAAAATTGGACCGTAAGACATAAATAATTTGAAATCTACGATTTGAAATCAATGCGTTTCTTATAGCATGTTCACTTTCAGCATCGTCAGTAGTAACACTGCTGAATGGGCAAATGTACTAACAACCTAATAACAACATGACTTTTATTTTGCAACGATCTACCACTTATCGAGTATCTATGAAATTTTTTATTTCATCATGATGAATAACATTTTCACTGTTATTGTCATTAGTAACTACGATGGAAGCAGCATCATGTCCTTGTAGATATATTTGTATAAATATTTGACTGACGTTATGCGAGAAACTACTACCACATTAATATGTGAGTTAAAGAACTTTAATAATCTAACATGGTAAGGTACTACAAATGGATTGTCAGTCTTGCCTCCATTTTTGCTATCTTCTACAATAAGTTGGATATCCGTTTTCATCCATTCTTGTCTCGTCTTGAAACTTTTTTGGAAAATGCTTGCTACATTTACCTTTATCATATTTACACCAATCTCCGCAGGGATCGTGAATCATGTTTTTCATAACAATATTATGAAGTTCATGATCTGTATCTGGATTTGGAATTTCTAAAGAAATATATTCATCTACAATATCAGGAGTAGTTATTTTATTATTTTGTTTTAACTTTCAGAACAAATGAACATTATGTAATCGACGTTTTTGATATTCAACAACATAAATGTATGATTGTACTTAGCCGAAGAATTGTTGTTTTACTATAATGTTTTTTAATTCATCTTTCTTTGCATTAAAAACTCGTGAAACAATGCCTGGTCCATCAGATACTGTCTGACCATATATTGAATCTGCTTCACCATGTAATGAATTATCTTCCACTTTAGCCTGGTTTGGATTACATGTCATAGTTATAAACAAATCTGGCTTACCGAATTTTCTTACAATTGCAATTGCATCTTGATAGTGCTGAAGCATATTACGGGGAGATCCTGAAAATGATGGTATAAGGATGATCATTCTTCCAACAGTAGTAGGTAAATAATTTGATTTTTTTGTAAATGATCAATGAATTCCTAATAAGTATCAGCGCGAAGTGTTTTTTGATCCAATCTGCAGTAATTCATCCTATCCTTCTCGATTTTCACATGATTATCGACAACCCACTGTGGAAATAATTGTCCACCCATAAAAAGTACATTATTATCTGTAGTTGCCATTATATATTTAATATATGCAGACCGTGAAACTTGGCCTTGTCTATTAACACATGGTATGCTGTCATTCCAACCTTCTGTGCCATAAGGATAAAATAATGGATAAATCCAAGATTCAAAATTCGGATCCATAGAGCTGACAAATTGAAGGAAAAATGATTAGAAATTTTTTTTCTTAAAATTGCAAAAGTTTTGGACCAGACAAACGTTTTAACTTGCTTCATATATAATTTCAAGAATTTTAAATTCGATATCGCGTTTCGTCTGAACGTAATTTGTTTTTCAAACAAATGTAAACAAGTTTTTGTAGGTTACGGTCGCATGACCTCAATATTCGCGCTTTTTGAGCCCTATTAAAGTTAAATATTAAATTAGGTATGTTCGCGGAAATTTCGAAAAAAACACCCCTTCCCACCCTATTTTTCAATGTAAAAAAATAAACATGATTTTTCAAGGTAATTTCTTTTTTAAATCGTATTTTCGATGCGAAAGAGGTCTTGACAATAGCTGAAATCACAAAAACTCCGGCTCAAAATAACATATTTACGAAAAACCGCTATTATACGGATTTTCTCAAAATAAAACAAAATTTAATTTTTAAATAAAAATTAAAAAAGGAATATAAGATAAAAAAAAAGTTTTATAGAAAGGTCTACCTCTACGCGGTAAGAACTGAAAACATTTTTATTGAAGAAATGGCTAAAGATGTTCCATACGTAAGCACATACAAAAATTTCGAACATGTTTATCAAAAAATTATTAAAATAAAATTCTACGTAAATTAAACTCTACAGATTTTCAAAATTTTAACCTAACTCAACTTTTATTGGTTTTTATAACTAAATTTATTTGCAATTTTTTGGTATTGGCTATTTTCTGGGGTGGTAACGACATTTAACCTTAGATAATAAAAGAAAGAATGTTTTATATTATTTGTGATATGTTTTCCCCCATTTTTACCTGTTTTCAAAGCTGAAACAACTTTTTTCAGAACAATACATAAAACAGCGATTTTTCGTAAATATGTTATTTTAGGGGTGGTCCTAGAGATTCTTAACGGGTCATTTATAAAATACGTGATAAATTTAGGGGGAAGGGTCTGCCGAAGCATCATTCTCCATGTTGAGACCAATGAAAAAAGTATCACGCAAGGGGGGGGCAGAAGTTCCTGGAAAATGTATCACGTATTTTGTGAATGGCCCCTAATGATGAAAAATGAGTTTTCTGTGTGTATCACCTTATTATTTAGACATATACCTTAAAAAATCACGTTTTTTTAAAATTAAAATATAGGGTGGGAAGGGGTGTTTTTTCGAAAATTTAGTGTAAGATTCCGAAAGAGCACACTAGAAAATACCCGCCAATACATTTTCAGGTATTTTCCAGCATAATTAACAAAGTTGTCCGAGCTTAAAGTTGACGGACAAAAACGGGCAAATTGGGTCAATAAGGGTTAAGATCAGTAGTGTCCATGGTTCTCGTCTAAATGCGAAGTTTGTAATAAAATTCTTATAATTACAATGGTTATAACAACATTAGAAAAGTTCTATTTGAATAAAACATAAATTGCTTTAGTATAAAATAATTGTAACATCATATGGTATCAGCATAAATAGTATTAAGGACGATAAAGTATGTGAGCAAATATTATATTACTTTTAATGAAAGAAAATAGATTAAGAAACTGCGATGCAGTTATTATTAGTGATCAGATCTGAGGTAACAAATAAAAATAGCGCGTTAATATGATAGACCACGAAGGAATAATAAGGAGATCTAACTCTGTTTTTCCATTTGGCAATAGAAACATTACCGTAAGTGGTAGGCACATTACACTTAGATCTTACATTTTCGTGCGCAGGTGCGCAGTGAAGGAGTTCAGCGTTGAGACTTGTAAAGTTAAAAGAGTGCATTATAAAATTAGTAAGTATGTAGACTATAGTGAAATTGCGTGATCATAAAATCTTGAAATTATAGTACATTATTATTTTTGAAATCTTACGTTGGAATGAAGAATACTTTTTTTTCTAACACTTCCAAACATTTTTTTATCGTAAAAAAACCTGTATAATTAAAAATATAATCAATCTAGTTGCCTAAGATCGCGTCAATTTGATAAACTTTCTCACGCGCACACTTTTCCATGTATAGGAAGAGGACAACTGCGCACCTGTGCACGAAAATTTAAAATCTTCCTGTAATGTGCCTACACTTTTGGTAATTATTCTATTGCCAGTTTCGAAAGGCTTCCCACTGGAAGTTGGGTTTCTTTATTATTCCTTCGTGTGATAGACCAATAGAAATCCTGGCAAAGTAATCCAATCGGGCAACCCTGCAAGACTTAGGCCTTTAAGAAAAAGACGATCTGTGTTTTTGTAAAGGCTCTTTCATACCTTATCTTGCCGGCTTGGGATGGCAGACGAGATCAAATTATTATTTTTTTATTAAATAATTACTTGGCTTCTTGACAATTTTGTAAAAATAAATATACAGGTAGACTTTTTAGATTAACCCTCTCTTTCTATGTCCTATTCCAATTTTGACGGCCGTATAGTTAGCTCGATACCATGTACAAAATAAGAATTTGAACGGACCTCTTTTTATAACGTTTGGAGATAGAAAGAGAGGTCCATTAGATTTTCGAATTTGAAACAGGATCTGAGCCACATTGCAGTAACTATATTTCGCTGGAATAGCACGTCACTTACCAACCCTGAACATACATGTCGGTGTCAGTGACATAAACAATTTACCTATTTGCAATAAAAACGTCAAAAAGATGTACAACGATCAAATTATTACATTTTTATTGAATAATTACTTGGATTATTGATAATTTTGTACAATATCGATGTTCAAAGTTCCCGCTTAGTGTGTCTGCATTCAAACCAAAATAAGAAGCCAATCAGGAATCAGGAAAAGGCGTTACGATTTTTGATATATTTCGAGTTCGACTCCTTCATCTTATTTTTATAATAGGATAATTGACTAAGCAATGGGCTGATAAATTATTAAGTATCAGAAGAGAGTCTACATTTCACACCATCCCGTAGGTAGAGTATCGGGCGTTTTTTCGTGTGGTTTCTCTAACAGGAAATCTAAAATCGTCATTCAAAATGGTAAAGTCATATGTATTTACAAATGTACATATATATTTATATTTATGTGTGTGTGTGTGTGTGTGACAATGATATGATTAGCTTCTTCATCACTGACATAATTATTTAATTAATTTGTTTACATATTCTTTTAATGTCAATAATTAACAATAATTGTTTTTTCTGCGATGATTAGTCTATCAATATTTGAAATTTTTAACATAAAAGAAGTTATAGGAACACAAGAGCTTGCATAACAAAATGCATGGATGTGAAGAAATCTAGACAGCTTTGCCAGGTAGTGTCTCAAAAACATGGGACCCCCCCTCCTCCCCTCTACTATCTAGGAGCAGTATTGCCGACCC
Source organism: Belonocnema kinseyi (assembly GCF_010883055.1). Taxonomy (NCBI): domain Eukaryota; kingdom Metazoa; phylum Arthropoda; class Insecta; order Hymenoptera; family Cynipidae; genus Belonocnema; species Belonocnema kinseyi. The sequence continues at coordinate 79,725,175 of NC_046666.1, read as the reverse complement.
AAATTCAAAAGTCATATTTACAGTTGATAAAATTGTATGGAGAAAGAGAAAACGCGTTTCAAGGTTGGCTGAAAAGAATAAACATAATGTTTAGTAAAAGATACATGTTTTAGACTAATTAAACGTAAAATTTTCTATTGGAGCAAAATAAAGTTGACATTTTTGGCTTTTTATGTATGAAATTTCACTTATGATAATATAAGTGATTGATGTGTGATAATGCCAGAATGCCGTATCTGTTTATAAATTTATTTGGACAAAGTCATTGAATAGAAACTAATAATAAAGGCAAATAAACGTTATGGAAGCTTCTAATGTGTACCCTAAGGGTTTATATTTTTCTTGCACCTTCTTCTCTATATCTTTAACCCCCCCCCACCCCACTTACTGGTGGTGTAAGGGTGACCTACAGTTTAAGGTGGGTTCCGAACCACAAAGAGCAACAGCTTTAAGTACTTAAAGAAAACCTTTTTCTCTAGACGTACCGGTGGTCCACCGCATGGACCGCCGAGACTTCCAGAGTGCGAGGCGGGAATCGAACCCGCAAGCCGAAGGAGTGGGTCCAAAGTCTACGCTTTAACCCCCACGACCATCGTCCCACTTAAAAATAAACGTTATGCTTTAACTAATTTTTTTTAATTCAAGGGGATGCAAATTTTTGCTACGAGGGTGGATTGATAAGTTTCCGGCCTGACCAAGAAAAACAACGTTTTTAAGATTTTTTTTTTATTTCTCAACATAATCTCCTCCAAGGCTGATACATT
>NC_046666.1:79708433-79724311 GCF_010883055.1 Belonocnema kinseyi | reverse complement strand
CTATCTAAGGATGGTACTATAGAACGCCACCTCAAGGTAGGCCTAGTGGCGCCATCTCTTGGTCAGGCCGGAAACTTATCAATCCACCCTCGTATAAATGTACTTATACGTAATCATTTATTTTGAGGTCAGGAATGTTATGCTTTTACCGCGCATATACAAAATTTGTAAATTGTCTACTGTTTGATTTGAAAGACACATTTTTATGAAAATTAGGAAACTATTTTATTATTACTTTTCAATAGGTTTTTTTTTTATACATAAAATTTTAAAACAGTGATAGTAAAAGATTTAAAAGTAATATGTTACTTGCAAAATAATTAATGTAAAATACAAATCCTAAATCAAGAAAACACACTATTATTTTGCACATTATTTTGATAAAAATATATTTTAAGACCTACAAAGGTAATCTATCTGCTCGCAGCGTATGTGCGAGTAAATACAACATTAGAAATTATCGACAACGTTTGACCTTGAAAAATACGTAAATGTTTTGCATCAAAAAGGCATTTTCGAAACATATAAGCTAATTATTAGTTATACAGGCAAATGTTGCAGGTGATAAGGAACACATCCATTACGCTAACTCATTTGTGACCAAATTTGTAGATACGCTTTTTGAATTTGGGTTGGCAGAGAAAATGCAAACGTAGCGTGTCGGTAAGTCGGCTACATTACATGTTGCGTAGGCAGGCTAGTGTAAAGCCAAAAAAAACACGAACACAAATTGGAGCTCGCCCGACTTATGATTCGCTTTCGGTGGATATTAGGAGTTTTTAGGTAAACTGAATTTTCCATGGTGTGATGAAAATGAAAAACGGTCATGAGAACATTTTAAATGATTTTTTGTAATGAATTGTAAGAGAAAAATTGAAAAAAGGTCACAACATATTTTAAATTATTTCCTACAATTTTTAAAAAGTGTGTAAAAGATTTTCAAGCAAAATTTTGCTATTTTGCCATATTACATCATTTTATAAAAATTAAGGAACGTAATTCTTTCTAAGCTTTATTGGGCAATTCTGTGGCACCATTTTTTATGTTGGGTTAAAAAATTACTTACAAATTTGAGTAAGTTTAAGAGATATTCAGAAATTTGGAAATGATTCAAAACTAATTAAAAGTTGTAACTACTTTTTTAAAATATTGTAAGGTTTGACAAAAATAAAAAAAATTTGGTAGGTTTCTAGGGAATATTAAAATAATTTTTTTATTATGAATAATTAATTTAAAGAGATTACTTAAACATATTTCAAAACATCACAAAAGATTTTAAAACATTGGCAAAAAATTATCTGAGAATTTAGTTTTAATTTTGAAAAATTAAAAAAAGAACAGGCAAAAAAAAGCAGCAAAAAAACAGCATTCGTAGATTGGATAAATTAACTCTTAAGAAATAGGTACGGTTAGGGTCCATGTGTAAATTACGTAAACCCCTTCGGGCGGGGAGGGGGGGGGGATAGCGATTTTCTGAGCTGTCTTACATAGGGGTTGGCCTTTTGGGTACGTGATTGAAAACATTTCTCACGAAAAAATTTTTCAAGCTGCGAAAAACTAAAAATCGAAAGTAGAACAGATTTTTATAACTTTCATATGTAAAAAGTTTAAACAGTTGAAAAAGTTTAAACAGTTTATTAATACAATCTATACTCTGTTCATCGAGAGAATAACCTACACTTTATGTATTTTTACGTATTATTTACGTATTTTGGCGGAGGAGATTCTGTTAAAGAAGGAGTTGTCTGGACGAAAGTATCAAATATTAAGGCAGGTACTCAATTCTTTATGACGTTCAGAGACCGTGCGGGTCAAGTTTTTTAAAGAAAAGCTTCCATATCTGCGCAAAGTGGACATCATTTGGTCCGCCTGTAGGTTATTCTCTCGGTGAACAGGGTATAAGTATGGAAATTTCCAACCATTTCTGGAAATCAGGTATTGCACGTTAGGTGGGGAAAATCCAAGATTTCTTCACGCCGAGGGGCAAACAATAATTGGAAAGGAACATTTTTTTATAAGTTGAAAAAGAATGGTTTGTACCATAAGTGTATTTGAATATTGATTTTAATTTTCCAAGAGCTATTTACTCCATTAATAAAATTGATAATTTTGTTGTTATAACGAATTTATTATTTAATTCAATAGCATATGAAAAATAACACATAACATTTAAAGACACTTATGTTGAAACATTATTTTTTCTTTAGTTATAACAAAAATAAATTGTCGTTCGTGGATTCCATAACGCCTTTAGAGCTCAGACTCGCTTTGCCTGTACCCCGTACTTTGTCGAAAGGCGGAACAATTTCCCAAAATGACCAAATTGGGAAATTCACTGCGTATAAAATATGACATTGTGCGAAAAGTTTTATCCCGAAATTTTGGGTATCAAATTGATAGCATTTTTACTAAAAATTAAAACCGGACATTTTCATCATACCCAAATCAATCACAGAAAAACTAAAGTTAAATTTTGTTGCATGCAAAGTTTCCTGCTGTTAAAGTTTACATGCTATTTGGCGAAAGTTTATCCTACCGTGGAATAAAAGCTGGCCTCTGCTACGGCGTATTTAGCAGCAAGGGAAATACGGTACAGTATAAGTGAAATCGAGCTGTAAATCGGGACACCAGATTTTTAAAAACACAGAAAAAACCAAACTTAAAATTTGTTACAGTTAAGACACTCAAAGTTTGAAAAATAAACATATTTTGGCGAAAGTATCACCGAGGTTCGAAAAATAATTTTTATCTCGCTGCTCCTCGAATAAAATGTAGCGATTATAAGGCAAAAGATTATCTAGGCAAGGTTAAAAATCGCAAATTATCTTCGATTCATGTAAAGTTTATCTGTTAAGGTTAATTCCTGTTGCAGTGAATCTTTCACCTGGAAAGCCTCTACCGATGCCAATTATGTTTTAAAAATAAAACTTTACTGCAAACTGATTTTAAAGTTCTTTTATAGAAATACTTAGCATTAAAATTTTAAGAGAATTTTGATTTGCGATTTTTTAATTTTTGTCACAGAGCAACAATATATACACAAATAAAGTGAGAAAATGGGCCATTTCAGCTTTGTGAATTTTTATTTCAAGAAAAATGCAGAAAGAGTATCACTATCAGCTGAAATAAGTGAAACTTAACTTTTCTTGACATAATGAGCTACGAAATACGAACGAAATATTAATTTCCACAAATCACTCTCATAAGTCTGTTTTATAGGGTTCTAAACTAACTGCACAAGTGAATAAACGTGTTTTGGGAGTTTTTGGCGCTAAGTATGAGTTTTTTACGTTTTTGAAATGCATATTGTTGCTAATACATGAAATAATGCTTCATACTCATAATTACATGCCTGAATTAATTGTTTAAGCAATTTATTATTAAGGTCAATAATATTCAATTTGTGCTAGAAACTTGCGTTTTATTTTAATTTTCAACTTTTTGTCCAGTTTCCAGTTAAATGGATATCGATAATTAATTAAAGTTTAAAAATTAATTGCGTAAATATATTATTATTATTATCTTTAATAATATTAAATTTGAATAATGCGAGAAAGCGGCGTTTTTTCTAAATTGTTTTACATTTTGTCTAATTTCAAATTCGAGTGAAGTGGATAATTAGGTAAAGTTGAAAAATTAATTGGTTAAATCATTTATTATTACTGTTAATGATACTCAATTTGCATAATGCTAGAAAATTGCGGTTTGTTCTGAATTTTTTTCCACATTGTGCTTAAAGAGAGGTAATAATTAAAAAGATTGTTTCCTACAGTATGGTAAGTGCTTGCGGTTTTTTTGTTGAAATTTTCAATTTTTTGTTCACTTTTCACTTAGTATGTTAATAATTAATTCAAGTTAAGCAAAAATAGTTCTTAAATTAATTTATTATTGTTTATAACTAACCTCTCTTAGATAAGTGCAAGGAAATTGTTGCTTTTTGTGATATGTTCAAAATGTCATGTCTACAAAGTGGACAAAAACTTGAAAATTTCAGAAAAAATCGGAACTTTCTAGCATTATTCAAAATGAGTATCATTAACGACAATAATTAATTATTGAAACAATTAATTTTTTTGTACTGGAACCACGCTTATATTGAGTCTCACTTATATCCTCTCGCGCTTATATCTCTGCCATAACTCTCATTTACATATGCTTGGAATACACCGCCTAGCAGTAACACGTGACAAACGAACCAATCCGAACTCAGAACGGTCATTTCCCTTTCACTGAACAGCATTGCTGTGATTCCCTCCCGAGAGGATATAAGTGAATATTGACGTTCTTGGACGGCGAATATAAACGCAGTTCCGATGTATCTCATTTTAATTGAAAATTAGACAAAACGTTGCAAATTTCAGGAAAAACTGTAACATTATAGCATTATTCAAAGTGAATATTATTCACAATACTAATAAATTCATTAAACAAATGATTTTAAAAAGTTAATTAATTATCCACCTCACTCTGACTGAAAATTGGACAAAACTTTGAAAATGAAAAAAACAACTTTCTAGCATGATCCAAATTGAATGTTACGAACAATAATAATAAATTTTGTAATCCATTTATGTAAACAACGAAACATGAGCATTGAGTATTCCTATTCTAGCCAATTGTGGTCGGTACGAGGGCTCCGGTCGACTCGAGTCGAGTGCGCGCGCAGCAATAAAAAGTCGCTCGTACCTTTTAAACAAAGGGAACGATTTGGCTCAAATTTGGTCATCGTTTTTCTTAAACATACAGGCACAACTTTGCGACTGGAAATTTTTCGTTTGCAAAACTTCCCTGCAAACTTTTTCCGTCAATGTTTAAGGAAAAGAACAACCATTTCGCTGGCCCCACCACCTACGCGAATTTAACTTTTTTCGGCCAAATATTTAGTGCAGAATTTTTTTAAATTTGTACAACCAAAATTAGAATTTGTACATCACCAGAAGTACCTCATTTCTCAGAAAAATACTGACGGGCCAGCGAAATGTTTCGCTGGCCACGACATTATACAAAATGCACTTTATATAGGTGCATTATTTTCGCCTGGATTTGATCAAATTTATGCAACTAACTTAAACCCCTAAAAACTATCCCTGTGCGGAAAACACCATGGCGGGGCCAGCGAAAAGTTTCGTTGGCCCCGACATTATCCAAAATAAATTTTATATACGTGTATTATTTTCGTCTTAGTGTTTAAAAATTTATGCAACCAGCTTCAACCTCTAAAAACCACCCTCTGTTAGGAAAACACTATGGCAGGGCTAGTAAACAATTTCGCTGGCCCCGTCTTTATCCAAAATCAACTTTACATTGGTGCATTATTTTGGTCCTAAATTTTTTTAATTTGTGCAACAAGCTTCAGCCCCGAAAAACTATCCCCTATGTGAAAAACAGAATGGCGGAGCCAGCGAAACGGTCCGCTGGTCCCTACATTATCAAAATCAACTTTATATATGTATATTGTTTTCGTCCTAATTTTCCTAAATTTGTGCAGCTAACTTCAACCTCTAAAAACTACCCCCTGTGCTGAAATCATCATCGCGGGGCCAGACAAACATTTTGTTCGCTTATATGGTTGCATTATTTTCGTCCTCATTTTTTTAAATTTTCGCAACCATCTTCGACCCCTAAGAACTACCCCCTGTGTGAAAAACATCATGGCGGGGCCAGCGAAACGTTTTGCTGGCTCTGACATTATTCAAAATCAACTTTATATGAGTGCATTATTTTCATCCTAATTAGTTCAAACTTATGTAACCAACTTCCACTCTTAAAAACTACCCGATGTACGGCAAACACCACGGTGGGGCCAGACAAAATGTTCGCTGACCCCGCCATGGTATTTTACGTACTGAGGGTAGTTTTTAGGGGTTGAAGTTCGTTACACAAATTTGAACAAATTAAGACGAAAATAATGCCCTTATATAAAGTTGATTTCGGATAATGTCAGGGCCGGCAAGCGTTTCGCCGGCCCCGCCAGAGTTTTTCTGAGAAATCAGCTACTTCCGGTGATGCACAAATTCAAATTTTGTTTGTCCAAATTTGAGCAAAATCTGCACTAAATATTTGGCCGAAAAAAGTTAAATTTGCGTGGTTTGGGGCCAGAGAAATGGTACTAGCAAAAGATTCCTTTCGGTAATGGTTTGCAATAATTTTCGTGTTGAAAATATCAGAAAAAAATGTATTTTTAAAACATAATTGGCAAGAATAGAGATTTTACTATTTGGAAGAAAACCCCCAGGATCAATTCATTGAGCAGAAGCCGAGTTTTCGAGAGTTTAGTTTCAATAGTGATTGATTACAGTACAATGAAAATTTCCAGTTTTCAATTTTTAGTTAAAAAAACTATCAATTTGATAAAAAAAAATTTACATGAGAGTTGTGCTGCTCTTCGAGACGCTCATTCTTATATTTTTAACGAAGTGAATTTTCCATGCTCTTAATTTTCGGAATTGCGTTTTCGCAACCCATAGAGTACTGGGAGAATGAATCCGAGCGCTAAGGACTTTATGGAATAAAAAAAAATTACGTGAGAATGGGGTGAGGCGGCTTCGAAACGTACGGTGTCTCACAATGGGGTGTACGTGGTTGAAAATTTCAGGAAAAAAGTTTACATAATTTATACATGGACCGTTAGGATTTTTTTCGGAAAATTGTTAATTTCGTATATTCGTTTAAAGTTACATTTGTGAATGACATTTGGGAATAATGTTTTTAATGTTGAAGTTGAATGTTTATACATTTTCTCGATCCTGTATTCTCGTCTTGAGCCAAATTTGAGTAAATCTTAAGAATTTTTTATTCAGAAGGCCTACATTTTTATGTGTTTGCATAACTGCACAACGACGGTTTTAAACATATCTGGGCGAAAATAAAAAGTTTTAGTAATTTTTTTTCCTAATTTCGAAAGTATCAAAAAAATGTATAAATACGTTTTTCAAAAAATCCTCATCTGCCTTCAGGTTGTGAATTGGATAATTTTTTAACTTGCGGCGACATAATATTTTACAAGTTTCTGATAAAAGTTAATGTACAATAAAACCGTTTATTTCTAAAAAATGTATGCCTAATATAATATGTTTTTTTTATTCCTCCCGGTAGGATAAAGTTGATAATGCATTTTATAATTTTTAAAATCTCTGCCGAAGTCGTAAGTTTGATAATTTTTTAATTACTGTGACCGAATCCTTTTATCAATAAAATTTTAATACCCAATAAAAATATTAAGTTCTAAGAAACGTATTTGTAATAAAAAAGAATGTGCAAAAAATTTATAAATTTGCAATAAAACTTAATATGCGATAAAACTGTTTACTTCTGACAAATGTATGAATAATAGCAACAATTTCCAGATCAAATCCAACGCTTTTCCTTTGACGCAAACTTATTTTTTACGACAAGGGTTAAGTGTTTCTAACTATTCAAACATGGATTAGAATTAATGCTTCTACAATTTTGTAAGTAGCTTTTCCATCAAGGAACGCAACAGATAAGGTTTTAAGTTAACAAGAACCTCTTATTTATTTTTTAAGATCAATGAGTATCATGGAAGTTAAAAACTATTTACAGTTTTCATCATTTTAAAAAATAATATAACTGCAGTAATATGATCTAAATTCATTTTTCAAAAGTTGTTTGGTTAGTTTTTGCAGTCAGAATAGAAACAAACAAGTCTTCATTCTAACGATAACCTCTGAATTATTTTTTTAAAGTCAATGAATTCCTGTAGATTCTCAATCTTGATTTCAATGTCGCATTTGTGGTAAACAAGCCCTTTTCTTAGCATAAGCCAACTCATTTGTCTCCGTTACAATTTGTTCTTAGGTCCCCAAAATTACCTAGTACCCTTTCTGTATACTGATCCTGGGTGCCCATCCATCCATTCATATCTTCTAGTTTCAACGTGATCGAAAACATTTATTGTATCAATTAAAGTATCCAAGTAGGCGCCTTAGTTCTATAAGATCACTGTCATCTGGGGCGTAGTACGCTATGATTAATAGTCTTCTAATTACTACTTTTATTCAAACCCGCTTTTCAACGCTCGACTTTTCCATGTTTAAGATTCACACAAAATATATAGTTTCCTAACGTATGTAGTTTCTCGTAATTTTCTAACTTTAAGATCATTCAACCTTCTAGTATTCCAAACATCCAGTCTCCATTTATCGCCTGATAAAATAATGTATTCACATAAATATTTATTTCTCAAGTTGAAGGAAATGTTTAATTTATTTAGTAAAATTGAATAATTTATAACAAATAAACATTTATTTCTTGGGTTGGGATATATTTTGTTTTCAATGTTGCGTATGAAGATAACCACTCCTAATAATATTTATTTCAATGAAATAAATATTTTACTGAGATAAATGTATATCCGTTCAACTGAAAGTAATACATATTACATTAATGAATGCTTACGAAATTTGTTACCGTTGAATACTTCTTTGGATTAAAATACAATAATATGTTGTTAAAATTAAGATTAATTTTTTCGATCCAATAGGAACTAATTCTTTTGTATGGAATAAGGCGTATATAAAAGCTAGAATTGATTTGATTTGAATAAAATTGGTTAGAAGTAAACAATAATGTGTTTGAATGAAATAAGTTTGGTTTGACTCAAACAAATATCTGTGTTAATAACTTAAATATTTGTTTGGTCTTATAGCCCTTCTATCAAAGAAAGAATTTGCTTGATTGAAAAAAACAACATTTTTACGATATGGAATCATATTGTTGCAAATAAAATGTTAACCTTTGGATGTACTGTAATAACTGATTATTATTAAACAGTTCCCCAAAATACCTGTCGTTTAAAAGTAAAAGAATTACACTTTTCATTCGTTTTTTATAAATCATCTAGGCCCCCGTCACAATCGGCAATGTACGAAATTACAAAACTATTTAATACTAATTAATATCTTCTGTTCCTTTTTAAATTTAAAAATTGAAAATTTTGAAAAATAAAAAAAATGTGCCTATTGCTTGGAAAATTATGGCGAATTTTGTTTAGTGTACAGTTTTCGTCAGTGAATATTAACAAAAAGACATAAATTGAAAAAATGTTTTTTGCCTCATTTAAGATTTTTCGAAAATGGTCTAAAAAACATGTATTTTTTGTTGAGTCATATGCAAACATTTTTGAAAAAGTTGAATATCGTAAACTTGAAAACGATATTATCGTAGGAATAAGCTTATGAAATCATTTTATCTACATATCCCCCTAGGGTAGGGGGATTAATGCGTGGGGGGATACTTGTGAATGTTATCCCGTATCACAGTATTTTTCTTTCGTTGAAGCTGAAGAAATTTGATGTTCGACATATTCAACTTTTTCAGAAATGTATACATAGAACTCAATAAAAAACATTTTTTTTTACCATTTTAGAAAAATTCTAAATTAAGCCAAAAATTTTTTTTTTAATTTATATTTTTTTGTTATTATTCACTAGGAAAAACTATATCTCAAAGAAATTCGCTATAATTTTCGAAGCAATAGAGTAATATTTTGGAATTTTCAGAAATTTTCATTTTGAAATGAAAACAGGTAACAGAAAATATTATTCCATTTTAAAATTTATACATTTTTTTTTACTTTTTTCGGATCACAAACCACAAATATTTTTCGCGCAGCTTAAACGATTCGAATAATTTCATCATGTTGACCACCCTACCCGGGTAGAAATTATAACTTGGTTCATAAGAGGCCCTGTCTAGATTTCCTATTTTCTATTGAAGCCTTTAAGTGGCAATTTATCGAGGGCGCAAGCGAAAAGGTCACGCTCAGCTAGCGAGGTCATCAGTAGGCAATCCAATGAGGGCCTATTAATAGGTTCTTTATAGAATCTAGATAGTCCCTCACACACTGAAAACAAAAATACTTCTGAATCAAAGAAATATTGTTTTGAAGCATCAAACAGTGTGTGCACGCTCGGTCAAATGCATATGCCATTATTTTTTATTTTGTTCATTCAAATAAAATATTATTAAATTATTAAAAAATTGATCATGCTTTAAATTCTGAAGTGTGATGCTATGGTTTCCATAGTAAAAAAGTTTAACTAGCACATTGCCATAATCTACTACCAGAAATTTTTGATTCAAAGAAGGAAAATATTAATCCAAATGTAAAATACATTTTGTTTGCAAAAATTAAATCTAAAGGTTGTACACCTTTCTGTAAACTCTGACAAACACTCTTCCGCTTTATCGTATTTTTATTGACACTAAATTCTTAACTATACTCCGCACGTTATTCTAAAACTAAACTGATTGTTAAATTTCGCTAAAGAAGACTTATTACTAATAACCAAAGACAAACGCAGTTTATTAAAATATCCACAGGGCGCCGAGAATCGAACGCACGTACTGCACGCTTCTAAGTCGAACGCCTAATCCCCATAGCTACGATTCCACGCTGAGTGCGATATCATAAATACTTGACGGGATTCATTTGAAACTTTAGAAATGAGGAAAAAAGGATTTTGAAGCTCGATTTATTATATATGATTTTAAAACGTACTGACATGATTTTAAATTGAATCGATCTTTAAAAAAATTCTTTTCAAATTTTTAAGGTACCAAATTTTTTAAATTTTTTCAGAAAAAATGAAATTATTCAAAGTTTGCATCATCGGTAATTTATATATTTTTTTCGATTAAATTTAAGTATAATTAAGCATAAGAAGCGGGCTTTCTGTATCCCTGTTTCTGCAGTCAGCACGGGAATGACCTGCGGCCCGCACGGCGACCAAGAAACAGCCCTCCGTTGGTATGGTGGCCTGCGAACGGGTATCCATTGAGTTTCTCGCTCAATGTGACCACCCCCCTTAGCCATGGGTGTAGAGTGCTCGTGCCCATAGCTCTTTGGCACCTAAGGGTTACGAAGGTATCCTAAAGGGTAGTATGCTATTCGCTCCCGAGTTTCATAGGTAGGAACCGGCTAAGGAGAGCGAATGTCCCCTTCCACTGCACGGACTACGGATCTATCCTCGTCTAATACGCCCTCTCAAGCAATGTCCAACCCTACTTTCCCTCACCCTTCCTAGTTCAGTGATATCTGAAACTGTTTGGGAAATAGATTCATATCCTTTTTTCCGCACCACCTTGGAGGTAAAGCATAATAAGGCGCGTTTTTTAGTGGTATCCTCAGTAGGCCCAGTGTCAATACTGTACAATACTATGCTATACAATACTATACAATGTCAAAGTAATTCAAATAAGATTTTTTTCCATATAAATCTTTACTTTTACCTTAGTTATTAGTTTTTAAGAATTGTTGAATATGTCCTTTTTAATTTTTAATTATCAATTATACTTTTACTTTTTAAGTCCGCCGGAGTTGGAGAATTTAAACATCTCCTAGTTGTGCAAATCCTCAGTCATAAGCGAGGGCCCTTGCGGCCCTCAATAACAGGTCCTTTTACCTTTATGGACAGGTCAACTTAAAAATAGAGAGTCAGGGGCGGGAGAGGCCTGTCGGTGAACAGGAAGATCGGGATCAGACCTAAACGACTGCTCCCGGTCTAACCATCACCCAGATTAACTTGCATCATAGCAAAGGCGCCTCTGCAGATTTGCAGAGGGGCATGGCTGTGAGGCACACAGGTGTCTCACTAATTCAGGAACCCTGACTAGTTCAAGATACCATCAGGGGTTTAGGAGGGCTGGTTTTTGTTACAGGGACCCTAAGGCAGCCAATCGAAGGGCATGCATACTTGCGAAGGGAGTCAACATTCTCCCGTTTCTTGAGCTATGTTCCAGAGACCTGATGGTGATAGTCACGGATCTTAAAGGAATAGAAAGGATTGTCATGGGATCGGCTTACTTTCCATATGACAGCGATACCAATCCGCCAGTGGAGGTACGTACACTGGTGGAATACTGCAAGGTAAGAGATCTTCCTCTTCTGTTGGGGTGCGATGGTAACTCCCACAATACCCTGTGGGGTAGCACGGACATTAATTCAAGAGGTAAAGACCTATTGGAATATCTAATTACTACTGATTTAAATATTTTTAATACGGGGAACACCCTGACGTTTCGTATTTTGCTCAGGGAGGAAGTCATTGACATCACTCTTTGTACCGGTAGTCTTACAAATAACATCAAGAAGTAGAGTCTCAGATGAACCCACTCTCTCAGATCACTCACTGACAGAGTTCGTGTTGGAATACGCTGTACCCGCCGGCCCTAAATGAGTCAGAAATCCATGGAGAACGGATTAGGGTCAGTTTTCCACAGAACTAAGAAGTGCACTCTCAGGGATGCCCAGGTCAATTAGAGACGTGGATACCTTGGAGATGTCGGCATAGTTTTTCACGAAAGCTATCAAACCCACTTCTGAAAGTAATTGTCGGCATTGGAAAGTCCGAAAGGCTGGAGAGACACACTGGTGGAATGCGAAACTCAAAAAGCTTCGCAGGCAAACCAGAGAGAGGTTCAGATGTGCCAGTTCTGGCAAAACTAAGAAACTGTCAACTGCGTTCACATCGATGAGGGATGAGTATATGAGTGCAATACGCAGGGCAAAGCATGAAAGCTGGACCAACTTTTGCACTAATATCGAGAAAGGAGCAGAGGCAGCCAGACTGGACAAGCTGCTTTCTCGAAATCCTGATGTTATTCTCGGTACTCTAAAATTGCCCGGCGGGGGATACTCAGAGTCGGACGTGGATACCTTGGCTCAGCTGATTAAGGCAAGTTGTCCGGGCTTCACAAAGTCAGGAGATGGGGTGACGGCACCTCTGAGGAAATCAAAGTCGCCTGTGACCCAACTGGGCTTGAAACGACGGCTAGCCAACGAGATTGTACCCCTTGAAGTCCTTCAGTCCTTACAAGTCTCCCAGGCCGGCTCGTACATAACCAGTCCTCTTACAGAGAGCTAGTGAGATCATCATTGGGCTCTTGGTGAGACTTGCTAGGGCTAGTCTGACGTTAAGTTATGTTCTGGCGGCATGGAGGGGTGCGAGAGTAGTCTTTATTCCGGAGGCAGACAGGATCGGTTATACTTCACCCAAGGATTTCCGACCCATTAGCCTCACATCTATCCTACTAAAAACAGTGAAAAGTCTCGTGGACAGATATATCCGCGATAAGGTCTTGTCAAGTAGTTCTATTCACAAGCAACAACACGCCTATAGGGCTGGTCATTCGACTGAGACGGCTCTGAGCACTGTAGTTGACATAACTGAAGGACAACTGAAGCAGAAAGGTCTAGCGATTGAAACCTTCATGGACATCGAAGGAGCCTTAAGCAACACCTCTGGAGAGATAGTAAGGGCGGCCATGATTGCACACGGGGTGCCTATTTCAGTTATGAAATGGACGTGAATGAATTGCTTCATCTACTCACGAGTCAGGGCTTCAACGTCATAGGCTACGCGGACGATATACTGGTTATTGTGCGCGGTCAGCATCTGGATGCGCTCTTTGGAGTAATACAGCAAGCACTAAGAATAGTTACTTCATGGTGTAAGGGGACTGGACTATCTGTCAATGCAAGTAAGATGGATGTAGTTGTGCTCACCAGAAGGTACGAGTGGGGAACCACAGCTACATTGAAATTGGGGGGGGTGGGGACTAGAAATCAAACGGCTAGCCAAATATCAAGGAATCATCCTGGACAAGAAGCTGTCATGCAACAAGCACGTGGAAAACAAGTGAAAGAAGCTAGTAGCGACTGTTTGGCTATGTAGAAAAGCTATAGGGAAAAGCTGGGGATTGAAACTGGAGACACTCATGTGGATCAACACAGCGATCCTATAGGTAGTCGTCTGCTGGACCAGGGTCGAAACTTTTCACTGTGAAGTCCCGACTGGAAAGAATCACGGGCCTGATTCTGAGAGGTACCACTGGTGCCTCGAAGTCGACACCCACGATGGACCTGGGGGTACTAATAGGTCTGGAGTTTCATGACCTCACCATAAAATTTCACCATAAAAGCCGCGGCTGCGAAGGCGACCTGGTGACCAATCGACATCACGAAGAGGCCAACACTGAGCATGTCGAGGGACAAAATGTCCACTTGTCACTACCTCTTCGACTAGAAATACCAGGTAAGCCTATCCACAAAAGAGGAATGGGCTATCGGTGATTTGTATTTGCTTAGATAGCAGGGCTGCTATCATGGCTCTGAACGCAACAACGACTACGTCGCTGCTACTATGGGAGTGCTTTGAGGTACTGAATAAGCTAGCGACAGAAAATCGAGTCACTCTGCTCTGTATCCCCGGACAGAGTGGCATCAGGCGCTATGAAATATCGGACAGGTTAGCAAAGCTGGAAACAAAGGAAAATTTTACTGGACCCGAGCCAGTTGTAGGCATTTCCAGTAGGTCGGTCACTAAAGATATTAACAGATGACTGATCGAGAAACATCAGAATGGGTGGGATGCGGTCTTTGGCTGCAGACAGGCTAAAACACTCTTGAGCTTAAAGCTAAACCCTCATCGAGTGAGAGAAATTCTTAAGCTTGGGAGGAAGGAAGTTAAAATCCTAACAGAAATGTTTATAGGACATGGAAACCTACGGTACCTTAAGCAGATTAAATAAAATATGTTTGAAATATTATTCCAAAATGTAAACTTTATTATTAAATTTTTTACTTTTATCTTACAATATTAGTTCATGTATGAAACATTTTCAAATATACACATACAAATCATTTAAATAAAATTAAAAAATACAGCATTACTATTCTGAATTACTTAGTGCAACAGGGATTAGAGCCATAAAATTTTGAATTACATTGCAATTTGTTTTTTTTTTACATTTATAAGCATTATTAATACATTTCTTCATACAATTACACTTTGCGAATCCTTGGAGACCAAAAAATGACTCTTCACCATTTATTTGTCGTACAGATACGCTTTTGTTAGGAACTTCAATAAAGCTTATAAACAAATCTTTACAAACAGCAAACTGATTCTAAGAATATATTTATCTAATTGTACTGCTCTGAGTGCCTACTACATAAAAACCGTATTTGGATACCTTGTTCATACATGGAAGGAAATATTATTTATTACATAAAGTTTCAAAATACAATGGCTATAATCCCTGCTGCAGTAAGTAACTTATGACTGTAATGCAGTTACAGTATATTATATTATATTTAAAACTCTTTATAATTAATTGTAATAATAATATTTCAGCAAGATACTTTTCTTTGATAATCTTCTGCCAACATCTTTTTTTTAATACGCTAAAGGATTTGTATGAAGTTTACTTATCATTTTTAAAAGTATTATATCTTATTTTCACTTATTTTAAACATTATTCGTATAAAACGAACGAAAATTATACCTAATTTTTTCACGATATGTAATTTTTCCGTCGGGGTATATAATAGGATAAATCTATGATAGATAGAATATTTTTAATAAAGTTAAATCGGTATCAGAATGAGTAAAATACATAATATTCAAAAATAGTTTTGTCATTTTGTACATTGCCCATTGCGACAGGGACATTCCGCAGATTGACCAAGGACCCCTCGGGCAAAGCCCGAAGTAAAGAGATATTTCGTACACTTTCAGAAATTTCCTCTTAACTTTAACGCGTAGAATCGCGGTTTTAATATGCAATCGTTTAACCATTAAAGGGCATACTTTCAGCCTTAAACTAGATCGTTTAAGAGTGAAACTAAAGTGCTTTTAAAGTATTCTACTTTAACGATTAAAGGACCGACTTGATCGTTTAGAGGGAATTTCTGAGAGTTTTGAGAGCTCGACACCGTTCGGGCATTTATTTCAAGAGAATGATAACAAATATATATTCAAAGTATGCGCCCTCGCTGGCTACACATTTTGTCCACCTCTCAGGCAATTTATGGATACCTTTCCAAAAAAAGTCTTCGTTTTTTGAAGCAAACC
>NC_046666.1:79697501-79708333 GCF_010883055.1 Belonocnema kinseyi | reverse complement strand
CAATACGCCAATTAGCACAAATGGTAAGTTCCGACAGTGCCTACAAGTGTGCCTACTGGCCGCTAAATGGCTATACCGGTTTCATATGTATACACCTGGTATATAATTAATTGCGACTCCATTGATAACTTGTAAAGAAAAAGACTCTTAGAAATTCTTCTTTTTCTTATCTTTGTTGAAACAATAATTAGAAGACAATATTTTAAAATGCAGACAGACTATTTCTCGTTTTGCAATGTCAGAATATGTCCTTCTTATTGTTTCCATATAGATAAGAATTGTATGTCTTCACGCGGTTTTAATAGACTTTTCTATCTTTCATGTTTTCCATGTTTTCAACTTTTTTAAATGATTATAAATCATTTTCTCCAAAGCAATTAGTTTTCCACTATTGTATTAGCAAATATGTCGACTGCTCGATTTGGTAATTTTCTACTAATTTCTAGTGGATCCCGTTTAGCTAATAAAATCTGTTAAATTTTACTGTGTTTTCATCTCTGTGTTCGGGGACAAAAGCAACATGCAACATAAAATGTAACAATTAAAGCCTTTTGATTCTTAAATCTAATTTTTGAGCTACCCTCAATCACACAGGTAACGTACATTTTTCCATTTATAAAACTCAAACAAAATGTTGCCAGCGTAAAAATGTTATTATTATAAATGAAAATAACTGTAAAAATGTTAAATTAATTCTTGAAAAACGCAAGTTGATACTTACCCTCTCGTGCATGATTAGGATAATAGATTTTTTTTACCTTTTTTTTTATTAATCTCCGACACGAAATAAACAAATACAAAAAGAATGGCATGGATATTACAAATAAAAGAAGAAGGTTTTCGTAAATTTTATTTAGAATCATTAATATTAGGATAATAAAACTGAAACTTAGCATTTCTCTTCACAATCAGCCACGAGATATGAATTAAACATTATTTTTTAAATGTGACCCCTATAAGTATTTTTTATAGGGTCCCAAAAACCCTCATGAGTGAAAAATGGTATTTCGCGAATTTTTGGCTTTATTGTGATTTTTTGTGGGTTTTTTTTTAAAATACAAAGTGTTTCTGGTACATAAAATACTACTTTCTGCTCAGGATTAGATGTATAGATGAATTTTTTCAACAGTTTACTATAGTTCTTTTAGAAATTTTCTCTTAGAATAGAAATAGAAAGTTTTCTTTTCCGCTGCTTCCAACTTATTTTCAACTTTTTAATTAGGTTGAGGTGATAATGATCAAGTTAACAAAAATAATTTCATAAACAATTTAGAGTTAGTTTTAATAATATTGCCTTTTATAATACTATAAAGTGCTTTTCTTTTCTGTAAAACTCAACATTATGTTCGATTTTCACTTAATAAAACTTTATTAATTAATTTAATAAACTTAATTGATTTAAACTTAGAGGAGAGTACCCAAATATGAGATACCAACTCTGCTTAGCGTGATTGTCGGAATTCTACGTACTGAATTTAAAAATAATATAGGTCATTTTAAAGGAAATTTAGTTTGTCATAAGAAGCTCAAATAAAAAATTGTATTAAAAATTTTCTTTATGCTGAAAACATAAAAAATGTAAAAAAGTGCTTTTTTCAAACTCGTCAAACAATTCTCATAATATGAGATACCGCAGGAAATAGCTAATAAAATGCAAAATAAAGTATTATTTTTAATATAAAACTTCATTCTATTTTTCTAAAGTATAAATTTACTGCTATTTAGATATATTTAGTTTATACAGTAGTCACAAACATTTTTGTAACCAATTTCCCCCGCGCAGTCACAGTGTTATAAAAACCACAGGTATCTCATATTATGAGAAGCACACCGTGCAACTATGCACATACTATGGCTGACCTGTACAATGAAAAACTTCAACACTGTCGATATTTTCCTACTTAGTTATTCAATCCCCATCACTCTAAACAAACTTTACTGCTAAATACATATACAATGAATAATAAATAGGGTTTAAAGAATTCCTTTCCAAGAACTCGACCATCAGCGATTTCATAAAAAGTTCGCCTATAATCTTTAGAAGCCCATTAAAAAATGCACTATACCACGAAATTACTCTTTCTTCAAGGGCTACAAGTTAGTGATAGAATCAACAGAGTCTCTTAGTTTAGCTGATACCCTGCTTTCTCATATTACGAGAATATCTCATATTCGAGTACTCTCCTCTAATATTGTTGGTCATTAACGTCTCTTAGATAATTGCTACAAAGTTACGGTTTTATAAAAAAAAAATTGTTTTGCTTTGGCTTTGTAGTGATCAACAAATAACAAATAAACATTAGAAAGCATCATATTTCAATCAATTTCTTTCATCATTATTTTTGCACAATTGCCTCAACTTTTACCTTGCTCCTTGTATAAAGTGGGAAAAAGTTTTAACTTTTTAATACAAATTTAGAGCGATCTACAAGTATATTTTGCAAAAAAAGGTATACAATTAAAATAACCTATTTTAGGCACTCGATTGCATATGGACCAGAAGGCGGAAAACGAAACAACACAGAAACATTTTTATTTCAAATTTCGCGGGTTCTTGATTATTTTGAAGCAACACACATCCCATATTATCGAGCAACACAAATTACAGCGTGGAATCCTTTGTGTGCTTTAAGAATTCACATTTGCTCTTTTGTTGCCTTTTTATAGATAAAAATGGAAAAATACAACGCGGATTAAAAAAGGTATATTATATTCAATAATTGTTATTCTCTTCGTGCTATTTGATTTTTTTAGATAGAATTGGGTGCATCCAAACTTTTTAAAATTGTTTCGAGCGCTTTTATTTACTTGTTCGAATACAACTGAAAATAAGCAGTGTTTTCATCTCTGTGTTCGGGGACAAAAGCAACATGCAACGTAAAATGTAACAATTAAAGCCTTTTGATTCTTAAATCTAATTTTTGAGCTACCCTCAATCACACAGGTAACGTACATTTTTCCATTTATAAAACTCCAACAAAATGTTGCCAGCGTAATTGAAATAAAATTCATCACTTTCATTATAAAGCTTGAAAACTATGCACTGGGCGCTAAAAAAGCCCGCTAGAAAAGCAGACTTTTTCGATAATGTAAGACAACTTCAAAACCTACTTCTAAAATTATGGTAAAGTAACAGTCCATGTTTAGACGTTTTTAAGTTCTAAATAAAAAGTCATACCACAATGTTTACGATTATACAAAATTTAACTTTGGACGCATTTTTCCAGATGAGAGCATGTAAAACATATTCTAAATATCTAACTTCGCGTGCTTAAATATGCGTATGAATATAACGTAACAGTCTACGCTTTTGACCATATATGTATTCAAGCTGATGTTGAATTCCAAAAAACACACGAAAATGAACCCTTCAAGCCAAATAACGGACGATATGAAAAAAAAGCAAGAAAAGAAAAAGTTCAATTACTAAATTCCCTACAAGATTATTATAACAACTTTTTGGATTTTCTTGAAAAATTAAAAATTCTAATTTGCACAGCATACAAAATAATGGAAAATCTCAAAATATGTATGTATAATTTAGAAGTTAAAAAACGGTGAAGCTGCGCAGTATACCGCATGTGTAAGGTTTAAATCATAAAAAACATTGGAAACAAGCAAATTCAGTTTACAGAAAAACGACAAAAGTTGCAATAAAATATTTCACAATAAAATTTGCTTGAAAAAATTCGCATTTTTTTAAACTGAAAAATGAAACTACAAGTCTGTTTAAATACCAATGTAAGTTATGAATGATAATAATATACATTTATAAGAATAATTTAAAATTTTAGGAATAAGCTCGAGTGCGAAGTACGAGATATGTGATGAGAATCTGTTCGTTAAAGCCAAAGGAGCTTTAACAAAAGAGACTTCACAATCACTAAATTACTGTTGTCGATACTTTCACCTTTACTTTTAGAAAGTCTATGCATAAAGATCGAGCGCATAGCGCGAGGTAAATAGATTATCGATTTCAATTTAACAAATACTACGAATAATATTAACTTTTATTATTATATAAGTTGTACAAAATAAAAGAATAATGGTACATAGAATAATAGAATTAATTACCAATATTTCATGTTTTAAGAAATATGATAACAAATTTTTAAGTTTTCTATTTTTTCGGAAATTATTAGCATTACCCTAAAGTAATCGATTCGCCACTATTATTTTATCATGCACTGAGACATGTAGTGAATTGTTTTATAAAAATTAAATTTTCTAATTTTTATCATAAATGATGCATCTTATTACGATAAATGAAAATGTATTTAGCATAACTTTTTCATACGTGAATATTTGTATGTTAACATTTTTATCGTATCTGTTTTTTAATGTAAAAATCAGTTATTCTTTTATTACATCGTAATTTTTACATCGCCGGACTTGCGTCGATTTTTATATACTATTTTTATGAAGCATTATTTTTATCTGATATTTTAATTTTTTTATTACATTGTTTTCGTTATCATTGTTTCATTGTCGTTTTAAAATTCAAATAATGTCTTCCATTTCTACAAATATTTATGTTTGAAATTTAAATGCTCCATAGGTGATGGAAAATTAATCTTTTAGGTTTAAAATTCAACCATTTATGCAAAAAATTCAAAATGAAAGAATGTAAGCTGATAATTTAATTAATGAAAATTTGTGATAATATCACATGCATTGTTTAAACTTTTTAGGTGAAAATTCATTTTATTTGTTAAGAATTCGTATTTTTTGTAGAAAACTAATATTTTAGTGGAAAATTAAAATATTTGGTTAAAAATGTATTTACGTTCTTTATTGAAAATTCTTCTTCTCTGATAGAAAATTAATTTTCTTGCTTAAAATCTGATCCCATCGATTGCGATTTCTAAAAAAAAATTACGACATTATGCGTGTTGGAATTTTTGGATTTGTTAAAAAAAAAAGAATTTTTTAAAATGATTTAACTTTTGACCTTGTTTAGAAATTTAAGATTTCTTACCACATTCTTATAGAGTTTATCGACTCCTTTTGAAATCAATGAAAGAACATATAAAATGTTCAAAAGCAACAACATTGCCTGTGGATCTTCTGAAAATATTAAAAGTGGATTTTCGGAAAAAAAAACCGAAAATTTTATTTGTTGCCATTTCTTTAAAGTTTTTTCTATCATATTGAAAATATCTTATGAGTTTTCACGCGGGTAAAATTTAGATTGACAATATTAGGTAAAATTGGAAGAATAACTTTCAATATGAAACGTCAAGTGTTCCCTGAATTTGAAACTGCACAGAAGAGCAATTTATAGTATGGTTAATAACAGAGTTGTACAGTTAAAAGAATTCGCTGCTCTTCTGCAACGGCAGTTTTCCGGAAGAAATATTAAATTTTTTAGTTTTTCTGGGAACTGGTACAAGATATCACAAATAAGTGAAGACATTTCTTAAATTCTCATCAGAGAAGGTAGCTTTGTGTAATATTTGACCGCCTCCAGTTTTTGTTAAATATTCTCTTTTTGAGACCATCTGAATCCGAAAAACAGGTTTTTACGAATGCGTCTGTCCGTATATGTGTGTATGAATTTATGAATGTATGTATGTATTTCTGCCTGACTGGTTGTCTGTCTGTCTGTTAGCACGATAAATTGTGAAAAAATTATTCTATTCGAATGGCTTTTGATACACTCTTTTAGGGCCCTAAACTGAAGGTCAAGTTCGTTAGCCAGCCATTTTTGATAAAAATTCAAAAAGTGAGCACACTTTGAATATTTTTGAGACATATTTTTTTCAATATTCAAAAATTTTCTGTACGGGTAATCATAGAATTCAAAAAGACGAACCATTTATCCTCAAGCCTTTTTTCACAAAATCAAAAATTACTAAAGTTATGGCATTTGGAAAATTCCATAAAACACGAAAATGAACATTTTAAACCAAATAACGCACGATCTGAAACCAAGTCAAGAGAAAAAAATGTTGATTTTGAATGCCCTACAATATTATCATAACAACTGGTCGAGTTTTGGTAGAAAATTCGATTGACAAAGTCTGGATCACTGAGGTTAAGAATATAATTTAGAAAAAAACAGTCTGGCTGCTGTGTGACTTTCACCGCATGTCTAATTTTTAAATCTTAAATATAAAATTGGAAATTCGCTAATTTATTTTTTGAAAAAACGGCAGAAGTTGCAATAAAATGTTTAATAACAACAGCTTTTTTAATGAATGTGCTGTTTTAAACGAGACAATAAAACTACGTGTGCACAAGTGTGGGGAATATACAAAGACCAAGCGTGAAGCGCGAAATAAATATATTATCGAGCGGGAGATCCAACAGTCACGCAGATTTTTATAACTTTTTCAACCGTGCAGACGTTTTTCTGAACATTTTTTCATATGAATTGTTTGAAAGAAAAATGCGAAAATTCGATTGTATGAAGAAAAAATTCACCTGGCCACAAAAGTTATTTAGCCCGCGTAATACTCACAAGGCACTTTCCATATGGTAGTACAAACTTTTAAAAAATTTTCAAAAAATATAAGTTTGAATTTTTTTAAAAAGTCGACTTTTAATATTTTTAGAAAAACTGCAGGAATTTTTTTAATTTTTAACACATTATAAAAAATATTCTCACCGATTTCGAAAGAAGGCGGTAAACTCTACCAGAATGTGGAAAGATATATCAAATATATATTATTCAGGTCAAAAGTTATTTAAGTTTAAAGAAAAAATTGGGGTTTCTTGAAAAACAGAGCATAAAATTCGAATACGCATAACTTCAAAAACATCTTTTTTTCGCAAATCGCACAAATATGTATCACCTAATTACCTCTAAAACGACATATTTTGCCCCTGAGAGTTTCTGCGACTTAAAGCGTAGAACCTGTCCAATTTTAAATGGATTCAGTCTTGAAACCCCCATAAAAATTTGTTTATTTCTCATAAGGTTATTTAAACCTTTAAAATTCGTTAACAAATTGAAAACATAAATTGAAACAAAAAAGTAACCAAAAGTTATTAATCCTAAGCCCAAAAAGTGACTAACAGTGAATAATGAGGATGGATAATGTATCTGATGTTCTTTTGAATTTAAAAGGATTTCGAACAAATCGATGAAATTGTTAAAAATTCCATATAAATTTTAACGAATTTCTTGCAAACTATAATATTTTTACAAATGGAAAGCATTATCTCTATTTTTAAGAGGCAATAAAAGAACAATAATGAGAGAGAATGTATTAAAAAATTAAAATGTCAGACGGGAATGATGCTTCATAAAAATAATATATATAAAGCGATGCAAGTGGCGATGTAAAACTTACGATGTTATAAAAGATTACAGGCATTTTCGGAAGCCTTAAAAAGTTTCAACTTAAAAAGTGGCTTTCAAATATTTCGAATAAATATTTAAGGAATTTGAAAATACTCTAATGAGATTTTAACTGGTTTCAATTATTTTTAAACATTTAACACAATTTTAAGTATTTAACCAATTTAAGAGTATTTAAAAGATGTCAAGACGTTTTCGAAAGCATGCAAAAGTTTTAAAAGATCTTTAAAAAATCGAAGGAACTTTTTTAGTGTAATAGTTTGAAAGAACTTCAAAGAATTGGAAATATTGCAAGGAGTTTTAGAAAATTCTAAGCGATTTGAAGAGCTCAAAAAAATTAAAGAAATTCCAAAGTATTTTTATGGGATTTCAGTACCTTAGAGCATGTTAAAATATTCTAAAATTTTTTTGTGAATTTCAAAAGATTGTGAAGGATCAGAAAAATTTTAGGGTAATTATAAAGAATCTGATGAATTTAGTATTTTTTAAATAAATCAAAGTTATTTTGAAGTATTGTAAATATTGTAGGGTATTTCAAAAGTATCCAAAGCATTTTCAAGACATTTCAATAATTTCAAAAAATTTTAAGGGATTCAAAAACTTTAAGAGTAAAATAAAACCCTTCAATAGCCCTCCCTTCTCAAGCCCTTCATAGAATTGACGCCGTTCAAGTGTAACAGGAGCTGCGCGGGATGCACGGGGTTGGCGGTTGTCACTCAGGCGAATACTGAGACGGGAACAAAGAAAAGCCATTAGCTTTATTAGCCAATATCATTAGCCCCCCACCATTAGCCCCAATATCGGCGCTATAGAAGAGTTTCACTGTATTCGAAAAGATTCTAAAGTATTTTGAAGTGATTTTAAAAATTAGGCAGGGGGCATTGTATCAAAGAGTTTCCCAAAATTTCGAAAATATAGATGATTTATTATTATTATCATTATATTATTATTATTATTATTATTATTATTCGAAAAGCAAACTTCATTTCGATCTTGATAAAAAAAATATTTCGAATATTTCAGGAATTTTTAAAAGATTCCAAAGCACTTTAAAAAGACTAGAAAAAATGTGTAGTAATTTCCAAGGATTTACATGATTTTAAAGTAGGAGTAAATTTTCGAATAAGGTATTAAAGAGTTTCCTGAAATTTTGGAAGATATAGAATGATTTTGTATAACCTACTATGATGTCTCTAAATATCCTAAGTGATTTTCTAAGATTTCCGGGGACATTTCCGGGGAATTTCTGAGAGATTCGATAAATATTAAGACATTTCAAACGATTTTCAGGGATTTGAAATATCTAAGGGTATTTTAAAAAATTTCAAGGGAATTTCAATAACTTTGAAAAGTTTTAAGTTATTTTAAGAGCTTTCAATGAATTCGAATTATTTTAGGGAGATTTAAAAGAATCAAAAGAAATTTATAATAAAAATCATTAATCATCATGAATTTTAAAAATTAATTCCTTATTTTATAATATTTTAAAAGATTTTAAGGGATTCTATCAAATTCGCAAGGATCTTTTTGCTTCTAAAGGATTTAAAAAGACCTCAAGTTTTTTGAATGAAATTCAAGGATTTTAAGACATATCTTTATATTTATTAGAATTTGACCAAAAAGACGAAAGCTTAGGCTTAACCGAAAGCCCAAGCCAAGCCGAAAGTTCAGTTTTTAAATTTTTTAAATTTTCAGAACATTTGGAAACCTCATGGTTGGATAACACCAAAGCTATCGCAAATTACCTGAAATTTAAGAGAATTTTTTCATTGAAGTTTTGGGCCTCCAGATTTGTATATTGTGAATTGAGCTAATAATTTTACATTGATTACTAATACGCGCCATTAAATTAGGAAAAAGGAACAATAATGTAAATATTATTGTAATTAAGTTGCTCGTTACTATGAAAATTATCATTTTGATATTATATTTATACTTTCCTTAACAACACATCTAAGACATTTTATATCTCTACTGATTTTTTTGGTTATTCTAAAAATTACATAAAATTTGGTTTAAAAAGTACAAAGAAGAAGAAATTGAGAAAAATTACACTGCTCCGTTTTTCTGTAACACCTCGCTGAGGTCCTGTACAATAACTGATCATGAAAAAGTATGTTATAAATTTATGTGACTTTTTTAAATGCAATTTTGTTGGCTTTCAGAATAGAGAAAATCAAAACAAAATTTAAAAAATCTCCAGACTGAATGAAGAATCGACGTAACCAGTGAAATATGCTATGAAACTATAAGTAAGGATCTAATAGTCTAGTGATACTTATTAAGAAATATTTACAACAGCAGAGGTTACGTTTTATACGCGGTCCTGGCAAGCCGAATATCAAAAGTATCTTTGGCATCCGGCCAGTCGCGTGGCTAAGTATCTATCGGCCGGACGCAGGTGCTTTTGTTATTCGTTCAGCGGACTGTAGGAATATCCTTAGCTGCGATATTTATTAATTACTGTCCTTTTTAATAAAATTTGTCTACCGAAAGCTTTGCAAAATGATGAAAAATGCAGCAAACTAGAATAAAAATCGTGGTAAATTGTAATTTTTGTAAAAATATGGATGATATATTTCACTAAAAGGACCCATTTCGCGCATTTCAAATTTAAAAAGTATTGTAATATCGAACCTACTTTGACGCTTGAAGTGTTCGAAATCGGCCGTTTTCCATGTTTAGTGTCAAAGTAGGGTCTGTATTTAAGATAAATTAGACCCCCTTTTGAAGCTCAAACTACTACTGTAGGACTTGCGGCATCAAAGCAGGTTCTCTATAATCTCACACCAATATGGATTAATAAAAATGAGTTTTGTTATTTTCAGAAAAAATAAAATAATATCTGTTACATTAATATCCAAGATATTCGCAGTTGTTTTTTAGATATATCATTAATAGAATTTTTTTATTATTACGAAAAAGCATTGTACACTGAAAAATCCGCAAGTACTAAGAAACGAACCTGAGATCGCACGCACGCGCTGAGTATTTACCAAACGCCTAACGCCCTAACCGGTTCAGCTAACGGATCGCGTTAGGGTGTCTTCGATAAAAATCATTAGCACATTTCCAATAATTCAAGGTCCAAAATCTTTTAAAATCCAAAACAATTATTTGAATAATCACTCTTTTTTAACTTTCTGTGTTGTCAAATATTCGAAACGATTTTTGAAGAGTTCAATATACGTGCATTGGTTCTGTTTTTTAGAAGTACTCTACGTTATACGCTTTAATAGAACTGGAGGCTCAATATTTAAATTTAATTCTGTGTTATTTATTACTTAAATGAATACAATGTCAAACTTGTTGATTTCAATAAAAAATAACTTTTTATCTCTTTATTAAGCAAAGATTTAAAAAGGAGTCGTTCAGAATCATAATTAACCCATACGTGCACGCGCAGCGGCACTCCGTACCGCATTTTTGAAAAACTTCAATTTCCGCGGCAACCACGTCCAGAGGCGACTTGAGCGCCCCCAATATTCTGTCTCAACCATCAAATGAACAGCATGAAAGCTTTGCC
>NC_046666.1:79673601-79697401 GCF_010883055.1 Belonocnema kinseyi | reverse complement strand
AGTTTAGAAGAAAAGAATGGTTATAAATTTTTTCTGCAAAGCACATAACTTAATTAAATCTTCTTTTTTTCTCATCTGGAAAGAAGTGGGATGAGCATGGAGGTATTGTTACATGAAAGGGGGCTGAAGGAGGTGCGTTCCGGTAGCACCTTCACAATAAAATTTCAGTATTTTATTTATGCCTTAATTTTTGGCTTTTTTTGGGCACCGATGCCGATTTTTGGGCTCTTTTTAGTATTCTCAAAAAATCGACTCTTGGATGGAGGTGCTTGCCGCTAGCACCTCCAGTACAGAAAAATTAAAAAATTGAAAAAATTATTAACAGCATCAGAATTTTGGGCTTTTTTTGGGCTCTTCAAAAATGCAGAAATTAAATTTGAAAACACAAGGCCTTTTTTCTGAAAAATACCCATAAAATTAAATAAGCACCTAAACTGAATGTAAGTATATCAGAATTTGGGCTCTTCAGAAAATTTGACAAATTGAAAAAAACAGCAGTGCCAGAATTTTGGGCTTTTTTGGGCTGTTCCAAAATGCAAAAATTAAATTTAAAAAAACAACCCCTTTTTTCTAAAAACTACTCTAAAAAATTAAATAAGCTCTCAAACTAAATGTAAGCATATCAGAATTTCGGGCTTTTTTGGGCTCTTCTTAGGCACCAATGGCGATTCTTGAGCTCTCTTGATTTTCTCAAAAAGCCGGACTTTTAGGTGGAGATGCTGACAGTTACCAGGGGTGTTAGTTGAAGTTTGTCGGTTTTACTCATAGATGTCGCTAGAGATATGTATACATTTCTATGATTTGGCATCAATGTCATATTTTTCTATGGACAATAACCTTCAAAAGTACACAATTACATTCTGCCAAAATAATAGCATCATAGTTGTTTACCTTAGTAAATATGTCGAGTTTTGTTCCAAGTAAATCGCATTTTTGGCATTCGTTGCTTTTCTTATTTCATCAAAAGAAAAAAGCAGTTGAAGCTCATCGATTGCTGGTAGAAACTTATGATGAACATGCTCCAGTGATTAGAACATGTGAGATATGGTTTCGTCAATTTAAAAGTGGAGATTTCGATTTAACAGACAGTGAACATCCTAGTGCAGCGAAAAAGTTTGAAGACGAGGAATTGCAAGCGTTATTGGATGAAGACTCAACCCAATCGCAACAACAATTGGCACAACCACTAAATGTGACTCGAGCAGCAATTTGCCAATGTTTAAAAGCCACGGGAAGATCCAAAAGTATGGAAAATGGGTACCACAACAACTGAACGATAGACAAATGGAAAATCGAAAAACCATTTGTGAAATGCTGCTTGAACGGTTCGAAAGGAAATCTTTTCTGCATCGAATTATAACGGGGGACGAAAAATGGATTTATTTCGAGAACCCGAAGCGGAAAAAATCATGGCTTTCACCTGGTGAGGTCGGCCCATCCACTTCAAGGCCAAATCGCTTTGGCCGCAAGACAATGCTCTGTGTTTGGTGGGACCACTGTGGTGTGGTGTATTTTGAGTTATTAAAACCTGGTGAGACGGTGAATACGGAGCGCTACCGACAACTAATTATCAATTTAAATCATGCGTTGGTCGAAAAACGGCCGGAATTGGCCCGAAGACATTGCGAAGTTATCCAACTACATGACAAAGCACCGTCTCACACCGCTAAAGTGATAAAGAACACATTAAAAGCATTAAATTGAGAAATATTATCGCACCCGCCGTACTCTCCAGACTTCGCCCCGTCCGGCTATCACCTTTCCGCATCGAAGGGACACTCACTCGCAGAGCAGCGCTTCGCCAATTTTGAAGAACTTGAAAAATGGCTCGTCGAATGGTTTAGCTCGAAAGAGAACAAGTTTTTTTTTGAAATGGTATCCATGATTTGCCTGAAAGATGGGCAAAATGTGTAGAATCCAATGGTCAATACTTCGAATAATTTTTTTTTTTGAGATTCCCTTGAGGATTAAATGTTTTCTTTATTGAAAAAACCGGCAAACTTCAACTAACACCGCTTGTAGCACCTCCAGTACAGAAAATTTGAAAAATTGAAAAAATCAACAGCGCCAGAATTTTGGGCTTTTTGCGGACGCTTCAAAAATTCAGAAATTAAATTTGAAAAAACAATCCCTTTCATCTAAAAACTACCCTTCAAATTAAATATGCACCTCAGCAAAATGTAAGAATATCAGAATTTGGGCTTTTTTGGGTTCTTCTTGGGCACCAATACCGATTATTGGGCTCTCTTCTTTTTCTCTAAATAGCGGACTTTTCGGTTTAAGGTTCTGTCCACCGATATTTCCACTGGAGTAAATTAAAAAAAAAACAGCACCAGAATTCTGGCCCTTTTTGGGCTATCAAAATGTGCAAAAAATTATTTTACAAGAACAAGCCCTGCCTCCCCAAAATTACGAAAAAATAACTCACGCATCCAGCCAAAATTTAAGAATATCCAAATTGCATCCTGAATTCCTAAAAAAATATCGAAAAAATAGATAAAACAAAAGTGTGCAATAAGTTCGAAAAAACCTATACCGCAGGTCTGATCTACTTTTATGCTCGCCAAATATATATATCAAAATTAAATCATTTTTGTCGGTTAACAACACACTGCACGAAAAAAATTTAAATAAAAAATATTACACCATTCTTCTTAAACAAACTATAAGCTATATCCGCAATCCAACAGTAATAATAAAAATCACCGCTGATCACATTTAACAAATCAAGTCTCAACTTCCATTAGCTAAAAGCGCCAAAACCAACTGAAATTAAAAATGACTACCCAAAACAACTTTCACATAATCTAGTTAATGAATCTATCCCCACATTAATATTCCATATTAACTATGAAACTCTCTTGAAATCTCTTGAAATCCGTAAAAAAGTTCCCAAACCAACCCTTAACTTCCAAAATTAACTCCAACATTTACAGTAATAAATTAACTCCTTTGTAACACGTAGATATGAAATTGTCAAAAAATAACTTTTTTTGAATTTTATAGCTTGAATAGAGTTTTTGATTTTTGGGCTCATAAAAAATACCCACTACGGTTTTTAGGCTCCAACCCTTATCGTGAAAAATCAACCCCTCTCTACCACGTAGATACTTCTTTGTCCAATAATAACTTTTTTTTAGAATTTTACAATGGCAATAGAGTCTCTAATTTTTGGGCTTTTCGAAAATACCCGCTACGATTTTCCGGCTTCCACCCTTAACGTCAAAAATGAACCCCGCTCTGCCACGTAGATACAACTTTGCCACACGTAGATATGAAATTGTCAAACAATAACTTTTTTTGAATTTTACAGCTTGAATAGAGTTTTTGATTTTTGGGCTCCTAAAAAATACCCGCTACGATTTTTGGACTCCAACCCTTAACGTAAATAATCAACCCCTTTCTATCACCTAGATACGACTTTGTCAAAAAATAACTTTCTTGAGAATTTTAATTTCTCAATAGTCTCTGATTTTTGGGCTCCTCGAAAATACGCACTACGATTTTTAGGCTTACACCCTTAACGCAAAAATGAACCGCTCTCTGTCACGTAGATACACGTTTATCAAATAAGAATTATTTTTAGAATTTAGAATGGCAATAGATTCCCTGTTCTTTGAGCTACTCAAAAACCACTACGATTTTTGGGCTTCAACCCTTAATGTCAAAAATGAACGCCTCTCTGCCACGTAGATACAACTTTGTAAAAAAATAACTTTTATTCGAATTTCACAATGTGAATAGAGTCCCTGATTTTTGGGCTCCTCAAAAATACCCACTATAATTTTTGGGCTCCAACCCGGAACGTAAGAAATGAACCCCTCTCTGCCACGTAGATACAATTTTATCGAAAAATAACTTTTTTATAATTTTACAATGTCAATAGAGTCTCTGACTTTTGGGCTCCTAGAAAATACCCGCTAAGATTTTTGGGCTCCAACCCTTAACGTTAATAATCAATCCCTCTCTACCGCGTAGATTATTGTACTCGATAATGCAGTGTATTTTTCTTTTTTATCACTGGTTATTCATATTTTAATAGTGTCCTATATTACAATGTTTGTATGTGTTACGGTAACCTAATAGATAACAATTACCATTTTTTGGACTTATTCTTAAGATTTAATTACAAAAATTAAAATTTTTCAAACAATAAAACTGCGCCAATCTTATGAAACGTGGATAGATAATGGCTGAAAATGTTCACATTAGTTTGTTCTTTTTTGGATTTAAAAATTTCTGTAATTCTGATAATTTTATTTCGATCGAAAAAAGTGATAGGAATACATTGTTTGAATTTCCGAGTATTATAAAAATAATTTTCTCCGAATCAAGGGGCCTCAAAACATGGAGATTTGAGAAAAACCGACAAAGTGAAATGTTACAATTTTCATCCAAAATGACTGACTAACTTACTTAACCTTTGGTTTAGGACACTAAACGAGTGTACCAGAGGGCAATCTAATAGATTACTTTTTTCAAAAGTTATCGTGTTCGCAGAAGGATAAACATACATACAGACAGACACATTTGTAAAAACCTGTTTTTCGGATTCAGGGAGTCTCAAAACGTGGACATTTGACAAAAACAGGGGGGGGGGCAAATTTTACACAAATCTAATACCTTCTCTGATGAGAATGTAAAAATGACTGCTTTTGTTATTTTCTAAGAGCCCAAAAATTAAAGACTATTGACAAATAAATATTTTTAAGCAAGTTATTTTTTGACAAAGTCGTATCTACATGGTAGAGAGAGGTTGATTATTGACGTTAAGAGTTGAAGCATAAAAATCGTAGTGGGTGTTTTTGAGGAGCCCAAAATCAGAGACTCTAATAACATTGTGAAATTCTAAAAAAAGTTAGTTTTTGACAAAGCTGTATCGACGTGGCAGAGAGGGGTTCATTTTTGACGTTAAGGTTTAAAGCCCAAAAATCGTAGTGGTATTTTCGAGCAGCCCATAAACCAGAGAACCTATTGCCATTTTAAAATTCTAAAAATAGTTATTTTTTGACAAACTTGTATCTACGTGACAGAGAGCGGTTCATTTTTGCGTTAAGGGTTGAAGCCTAAAAATCGTAGTGGGTATTTTCGAGAAGTTCAAAAATCAGAGACTCTATTGACATTGTAAAATTCTAATAAAAGTTATTTTTTGGCAAAGTCGTACGTACGTGGTAGAGAGGGGTTGGTTTTTCAAGTTAAGGGTTAGAGCCCAAAAACCGTAGTAGGTATTTTTTAGAAGCCCAAAAATCAGAGACTCTACTCAAGCTGTAAAATTCAAAAAAGTTATATTTTGAGAATTTCATATCTACGTGTTACAAAGGGGTTAATTTTTTATTGTAAATGTTAAAGTCCAGAAATGTAAATGGATGTTTTCTGGAAGCCCAAAAAAGCCCAAAAATGTCCCTTGATTAAATTACCGAAAATTTTAGACTTTTTTAAGGAATTCATTTTTGAAGTTAAGGGTTTGTTTGGGAATTTTTTTGCGGATTTCGAGAGCCCAAAAGAAGCCTAAAATTGTGGTGTAATTGAATTTTGATTATTTAGTGATTTTAAGAAGTGGAGGTGCTGGGTTAATGTAAGCTATCACCTTCAAACGAAAATTGATTTTTTGAAAAAAGTAAAGGAGCCCAAAAATTTTATTTGACATCTGAAAAAAACCCAAGAAAGACCAAAATTCTGAGCTATAAAAAATTCCAAAATTCGATTGTGGAGGTGCTAGCTTAATGGAGCTGGAAATGTTCCTGTTGTGCTTATTTTTAATTTCAAGTATTTTTTACCGTTTTAATTGATGAAAGGTGAGACTAGTTTCCAATGAAATAAGAGAGTTTCATAGCTGATATGGAATATTAATATGAGGATAGATTCATTAACTAGATTATGTGAAAATTGTTTTGGGTAGTCCTTTTTAATTTCAGTTTGCTTTGGCGCTTTTAGCTGATGGAGGTCGAGACATGGTTCGTTAAATGTGATAGGGGTAGTTTTTAAATGTTGTTTAATTTTACCTTGGAGGTAAGGATATGAACAAATTTTTTGGGAAAGTGTTGATTTCACTTATTCGTAATTGTTTTTTTTTCGCTAAACTTTTTTTTTTGCTTTTTTTATTTTGCTTTGTTGGCTGAAGGCAGCCAAGTAGGATTTGGTTACATGCATCAGCGGTGTTTTTTATTCCTACTGTTGGATTGCGGGTATAGCTTAAAGTATTTTTTTGAAGAAGAATAGTGTAATATTTTTTATTTTAAATTTCTTCGGCAGTGTGTTGTTAACCAGCAAAAGTGATTGAATTTTGATATATATATATATATATTTGGTGAGCATAAAAGTAGATCAGACCTGCGGTACAGGTTTTTTCGAACTTATTGCACATTTTTGTTTTAGCTATTTTTTCCATATTTTTCTAGTAATTCAGGATGAAATTCAGATATTCCTAAATTTTGGTTGGATGCGTGAGTTATTTTTTAGTAATTTTGGGGAAGCAGGGCTTGTTCTTGCAAAATAATTTTTTGCACATTTTGATAGCCCAAAAGGGGCCAGAATTCTGGTGCTGTTTTTTTTAATTTGCTCCAGTGGAAGTGTTGGCGGACAGCACCTTAAACCGAAAAGTCCACTATTTGGAGAAAAATAAAAGAGCCCAAAAATCGGTATTGGTGCCCAAGAAGAACCCAAAAAAGCCCAAAATTCTGATATGTTTACATGCAGTTCAGGGGCTTATTTAATTTTAAGGGTAGTTTTTAGAAGAAAGGGGTTGTTTTTATAAATTTAATTTTTGCATTTTTGGAGAGCGCAAGAAAGCCCAAAATTCTAGCGCTGTTGATCTTTTCAATTTTTCAATTCTTCTGCCTGGAGGTGCTAGCGGGTAGCATCTCCACTAAAAGTAGGTTTCTTGGGAAAACTAAAAGAGCCCAAAAATCGGCATCGTTGTCCAAAAAAAGCCCAAAATTATGGCATAAATAAAATACTTAAATTTCATTATGGAGGTGCTAGCGGAACGCACCTGGCTAAAGATCAGTAACATATGGTGAATGGGGTGTTATGTAAGATGAAAAAGAAGAGCAGGAAGGTGGAAGAGGAATGAAGAAGGAAAGATTTTAAATAGGAGAAAAAGTAGATGTAACAAAATTATAAATATTGTAAATAGTAGGTAAGTGTTCGGTGTTTGCAGCGGGGGCAGAGGCTAGCAATGCGAGGAAAAGCGAGAAAATTGCGACATGCGTGTAAAGCGTGGCGAGGCGCGGCGAAGCGAGGAAGGCTAGGCTATATAAGCAGGACCATTTCACTGGCCACGAAACCCATGTAAATATACCTTTTCTTAGGCCAAATATTTAGTGCAGAATTTCTTCAAATTTGGGCAATCAGCGAAACGTTTATTTTCGTCTTAATTTGTTCAAATTTGTGCAACTAATTTCAACCCTCATGTGCCAAACACCATGGTGGAAACAGCAGAATCATTCGCTGGCCCCAAAATTATCCAAAGTCTATGGCGCATTTTTTTCGTCTTAATTTTTACAAATTTGTGCCACTAACTTTAACCCCTAAAGACTACCCCCTGTGCGGAAAAAACCATGTTGGGCCTAGCGAAACGTTTCGCTGACCCCAACAGTATCCAAAATCAACTTTATATGGGGCCTATTATTTTTGTCTTATCGCACTATCCCCTGTACGAAAAACACCATGGCGGGGCCAGCGAAACGTTTCGCTGGCGCGGACATTATTCAAAATCAACTTTATATGGTCGCATTTTTTTAATCTTTATTTGTTTAAATTCGTGCAATCAAGTTTAACCCCTAAAAGCTACCTCTTTTGCGGAAAATGCTATACCGGGCCAGAGAAACGTTTGGCTGGCCCTGACATTATGCAAAATCAAATTTATATGGGCGGATTATTTTCGTCTCAAATTTTTCCAAATTCGTGCAACTAACTTCAACCACTAAAAACTACCTCCTATGCGGCAAACATTGTGGCTAAGCCAGCTAAACGTTTGATCCGCCCTGATTTTTTTCCCACAGGGAGAGTTTCTAGGGATTGAAATTGGGTTGCACGAATTTGAACAAATTAAGATAAAAAAATGGGCCCATATGAAGTTGATTTTAGATACTGTCGGCACCAGCGAATCATTTTGCTGGTCTCAATAATATGTTTAGAACGCAGGGGGTACTTTTTAGGGGTTGAGGTTGGTTGCACAAATTTCAACAAAGTATAAGAAGAAAATAATGGACCCATATAAAGTTGATTTGGGATAATGTTCGCGCCAGAGAATCATTTTGCTCTTCCTACCTACTACTGTTTGGAACACAGGGGGTAGTTTTTAGGGGCTGAAGTTGGTTGCAAAAATTTGTACAAATGAAGACGAAAATAATGCGCACATATAAAGTTGATTTTGGATCATGTCGGGGCCAGCAAAAGGTTTTGCTGGCCCCACCAGTGTTTTTTTACGAAATCAGGTACTTCCGGTTATGCACAAATTCTAATTTTGGTTAAACAAATTTGATCGAATTCTGTACTAAGTATTTGGCTTAAAAAATTTTGAATTTGCATGAGTGGTGGGGGTAGCGAAATGGTCCAAGCTGCAACGCAGCACTGGACCCAATGCGCTACTGCATGTTTAACAATCGTAAGACGTCAATTCGAGCAGATGCTGAAACATTCAGGACGATCGACTTCAATTTAAGACGTTTGCGCATTTCTTTAATGCACATCGTAAAACCAAAGTTTTTCATTTTGCTAAACGCGTAATTGAATTGAATAATAACTAAGCAAATGGAAATTAGTATTAAGCTGAGCAATATTTATTTCAGTGATAGATTTTTCTTAGGCGACAGACTGCCTGAGATAGTAGTTATTGTAATTTAATGACAAATGATACTGAATAAAAACTCGATATCTCAACTATTATTGTGATAGAATAAGTCCAGGACCAATAAAGGAACTTGCTTTATAACTGGAGTTAATTTTGTTAACCTTCATATCTCATACTTTGGGATTACTCTCAAGTAAAAGAAAAGCAAGCCTTTAGTGATAATAAGATTCTTTCCATGATGAGTTTCGTAACTTATAAGCTCTTCACCATCATTTTAACTGCAGGTTAACGAAATAGCTTTTGGAAAATTAAAATCAATATACAAATGCACCTATGGTAAAAAGCCATTTTTTTCAATTAATAACAAAAAATAATGTTTCTTCCTGTATAGAACTGATTAGAAATGGTCAAGTGAGGGTTGAGACACGGGGAACTCTTTTTCTTCTTCTTTGTTTTTGGCCTTTTGATTCAATCAACAGGCCATGACATAACCACAAATTTGATGAAAGCAATCTTAAATTCTCTGTCCTTTGTTCTCCTCCAGATTCCTCTTTGTACAGGTCAATTCTTCTTGCCTTCCTCACGTTAACTCCCACTGTGCCATAGAAAAACACCTCAGTCGAGTGAAAGCGAACTGTTTCCGTTCCGCGAGTGTCTACGATGACGACTCCCAAACTCCATACCACGACCGCCATATTGGAGGGAAGGGATAGAAGTCGCCTGCACAGGAAGGCGCCAAATTCAAACCTTGTCAAATAATTGTCGGATATTTCATTGCAAGGCTTACCAATTCGCAAAAAATAAAATAAAGAAAGCTATACATTAAACTCCTCCGTAGGATCAAAGATAAAGTCACTAATATCTACCTGTTCAGGAGGAAGGTCGGGCCAAACACGCTAAAAAAAATCGTGCAGAGCAGGCCTCCCCCCTGCCAGAGTAGGGCATTGATTCAAAAGATGGGAAAGGTCCTTAAACGGGGCACCACATTCTCATTCAATCGAGAGGTTCCAACCCATCCTCGAACAGTGATGCCCGATGCAGATGTGACCTCTCCTAAGTATGGTGACCATATTAATAAATCGTCTAGGTAAATTAAGGTCACAAAACCAAGGCCTCGGCGTCTTCACATTGACTCGCGAGAAGTAGGCCCTCCGCTTGCCATCAGTTCCCCCATAAGGCCAACACAGTGCAGCCCAGAAATTGAAGTCATTCCGACACACCTCTCGAAGGTCACGCAAAGAAGATCCCCTTAACGGACTGAAAGAGAACCTTGATGCCTGTTTCGCCATTTATCGGCAATTTCATTCCCCCTAATTACGCAGTGCGCCGGAATCCAACAGAAACGGATAGTTGACCCCTCTCTCTCTCCACCGCTGCAACGCTGTTACACACTGCTCGGGCAAGAATGGGGCCATTTGGATCCGAGCATCTACGCGAGAGGCTCTTTAAGGCGGCACGAGAATCCGAAAATATGACCAGGTCCCTTACGCCCGACTCTATGGCAAATTTAACTGCATAAAAAATGGCGTATAGTTCCGCTGACAGGACTGACATGTGATCCCTCAGGCGAACCCCAAATCTACGGTTTCCTGAGGGAATGTAGTATCCACATCCCACTACCCTCAGGCCCGGGTCTACTGATCTATCCATGAAAGCCAACGTAGCCCCTGGAAACTTGCGGTCAGCGAACTCGCGAAAAGCCTGCTGCGGAAAGTTTCCTCAGGCGTCGTCAAAATAACCCGAACGCTCTGTACAATCCAACGCCCCCGTAAAAGCTCCCATCGCGCCATAGGCAGCCAGAAGGCCGACCTTTTCCCGATTTACCCAGAAACCCTTAGTGCATGCATCGGTGGCCAAGTCCTTCAGTTTCCTTGCCAGCAGGCTCGCATTCCAGCAGAAGTTACGCAGTATGAACCTGTTTGCGAGAGGCGAGCGACGAAACGAAAATGGAGTCTCGGCAGCCTCCGACAGAAGCACGGAGATAGAAGTGGAGCTCATACACCCTAAGGCAATCCTTAAAGAGGCATGTTGAATCGTATCCAACATTCAGCGCGGTTGCGCTTGCTCTGAAGAAGAGAGGGGCCCCCTACTCCAAGCACGCCCTGATCAGCCCCTTATAAACAGTGAGCAGAAGGGAGGACAAGGCGCCCCAGAAAATTTTTGCAATCATCCAATTCATTTTTTGATCCAATATTATTCCCAAGTAGTTGAGCGTGCATTGACTTCGAACAACTGTTCGATTTATCCCTACAGAAATGCTACGACCCCTTCCCCTACCCTTGAAAAGACACAGAGCTGTGACTTTGGGATCGAGATAGAGAGCCCAAGACTCTCCAGCCAGAGAGATAGTTGTTCACAAGCTAATTCCAGCAGCTCGGAAGCCTCCTGTCCCAGAATACCGGTGACGTAAATCATTAAATCGTCCGCGTACATAGCCACACTAACGCTGCCTGGCAGATGTAGCCTGAGCCGTCTCAGAGCCAGATTGAACAGAAGCGGTGAAAGGACTCCCCCCTGGGGTACACCAACTCCACTAAGTCTCGGGCTGCATCTGTCGGAGGAGAAAAAGAGATACCGCTTGCTAACCAGGAAGGAGACTAAATCGAGCAGCCTTGTTGGAATTGCCAATCCCCTCAGCTCATCAATCAGAGGGCCAGGCAGAACCGCGTTAAACGCACCCTTAAGGTCAAGAGCAAGAGACAACGTGCCCTTACCCCTTCCAAAACCCTTCATGATGCCAGAAACTATGTAGGCCACGCAGTCCATAGATGATCTGCCCCTTCTAAAACCAATATGAAAATCTGGGATTCAGTCATTTCTCTTCGCCAAGAATTCCAGCCGCCTCTGGGCTAATTTCTCGAATAGCTTGCAGAAAGTTGATGTTAGGGACAGGGAGTGAACGAATCTCATCGTCGGGCCGAGAAGTCCCTTATGACATCGTATGAAGGTCCGTCCATACCGGGAGATGACTTAGCCTTGCACAAAGACAGAGCCACCGAAACTCCTTTCAGGAAAAAGACTGGTTCATACAATCCTGCTTATCGGGATTCGAAAAAGGGCCCCTCACCTGAGGAGGAATGTCCGAGCGCACTAGCTCGTCCTCCAAGTCTCGAATGGCTGGAGAATTCGGGTCCATCATTACCCCTGTATGTGGTTCCCCGGTTCGAGAGGCAAAAGCCTTACGAGTGCGCCATATCCTCGACAGGCCGGTTGCCGGATCCAGGGACTCACAGAAGGCTCGAAAGGACCGGTGCTTAATGCCTCTAAGCTGCGATTTGACCTCACAGTCAACCCTCCTATATATTTCCATCTTTTTATCTGTCTGATTAGCCAGAAATCACCTGTTTGCCAACCTCCTTTTAGCCTGGATCGTTTCGCATTCGACATTCCACCAGAGAGGCTGTCTGGACCTATGTCTTCCTAGGGAGTTCGGCCTGAAGGCCCCACATGCTTCCAGGGAGCCACAGACCACGCTAATGAACTTGTCCTATATATTCGTCGAGATAGCTCCGCCTTCCAGCCCAGATCTCAGGCCCGGAATAAGACCCTCCATTTTCTTATCAAACATGCCACAGTCCAGCGATTTAATGTTAAATCTGCTGGATGAGGAGCAGCTGAAAGCCGGGGATGTGTCTAGCCGGCCGAAGACCGGAACATGGTCTGAGTTGTGACTTTTATCTCCAACTCGAACAGTGGAGACCGACGCCAGCGCAGCCGTAGAGAAAACAAGGTCCAAATTGTTAGCAAGACGGTCAGGATCAGAAATATAAGTGGGTGCAGAGTAATTGAGAGGAATTAAGCCTCTATCAAAAACCGCGGGACACAGCTAGTTGCCCGTATAGTTTGTATTTGGAGAGCCCCACATGGGGGAGTGGGCATTAAAATCCCCACAAATTATCAAGGAGAAACTATGCGATACTTTATAAATCAGGCCCTGCCAAAAGTCCTGTGTGATTCTGGCGTCAGAAGGGACATATATGGATAGAAAAGCAATCCTCCCTAGTGAAGATTTGATAGTTAACCCCACTACCTCTAAGTCGCTCGTCCACGGATCAGCTACATCTATGGTATCCACACAAAGACTGCCCCGGACCAGAATCAGTGAGCCTCCTCCCCTACCGACCGCTCTGTCACACCGAAAGGTCAAGAATTTTATACAGCATAGAAGCAACACTAATCTAACGAACATTATAAATTATTCGGAAGAATAGTTATCAAATTTAGGGAGCAATAATATTTATTTTGAATCACATAATGTATAAAAACATTCATAAACAAAAGCATTATTAAAAAATAACACTATTAAAAGTTTCCACGCCCCATGAAAAAATCCAAGTTCCGGTACAGCGGCGAACATATAGAAAGGAGAAAAGTGTCTCAACTCTCCCTAAAGGATCTCTAGAACTAGTATTAATGTCCAATCTGACTCGAACTGAGATAATCGAGGCAAACTTCTTGCCCAAAGAACTTTATCATCGAATAAAATTTTGGATAATTGATACGCTATTTGGGTAAAAAAATGTGCTTTTTCATATTTTGCAATAAAAAATTTATTTTTTAAACATTTTTTTTTAGAAAATGGTCTTGCGATGTTTTACTAGTCGCGGAAAGTAAAGAATACAAGAAAAAGGAACACATTGTCACTTGCCGAAGATGCCTTTGTCGTGGAGCTCGAGGGCAGCCTCAAATACAACATCAAAACATACGTAAGGGACACTGTATATTTAGGTGCTGTTTCGAATATACCCAAACGATCATCGGAAGTGTTTAGCCGAATTTAACCGGGAATTATTTCCCGTGGATTTCCGATCAGAGTCCGAGCTAATTCACAAGGCTAAAAGATACGTAAGGACAAGCGATGCTTTTCGTTTGTCAATTCGTGCCGCATTCGGGCAGTTTTAAAACGCAAGAAAGACACAAAGTTCTTTAGGTTCTTTTTCTTGTATATGTTGATGACGTATTGCCTTCCTTGTACAACTTTTAGGACACGCAAAGTGCTTTGCGTATCTTTTTCTCTTGTATTTTTCATCTTTTTCGACTCTCCTCATTTATAAACAATCATTTTTTGCAATACATATTAATAATTAATAGATTTTAATAACACGGTTAGATGCAGCTTTCTCTTAAATCCAACGATACCAAAAACTCAATTTTCATAAAAATGTCACTTATGTTTCTTTTCAGTTTGGACAACAGCTTGACGCTTCAACCTTTTGACTTTAGCCGTATATTTAAAAAAAATCAGATCATCCGGGGACCGTAACCAGAGTCGTAATGAGAGGCATAAACAAGGGACTTACTCAGGAAACATGGGTGAAAAACAGATCTACCGTGATTTGAGCAAACACCGGTAACTGCAAAATGAACGAAGCCGAGAAAATCGACAAAAATTGCTCGAATCTTTATTCGCGTGTATCGCGGATTCTAATTTATTTTCTGCATTTTTTGTTGTTGCTCTTGACTAAGTTATGTATAAACTTTTCATTTTTCGAGTTTTTCTGTGACGTATTCAGCTGTCCATGATTTGAGCCTACAATTAATGGTCAGTTACGGCTCTCTTCTAAATCACGGCAGAGATCCGTAACTGTTCTAGAACACAAAAGAATACGTTCTAGAACACGTTTCTAACGTGCGAGTCATCCCACAAACTCTATAAGAATTCTGTAACACTTTCTAAAACACTCTTACTAACGTTCTGTAACTATTCTTGAACAAATCTAGAACTCTGTTAGGATGATTTGTAACAATTCTGTACAGATCTGCAACGCTGTGTCATACGTTTCTGAACAATTTTAGGACAATTCTAGAACTGGGTTACACATATTTTTTATTATGTCACAGATCTAGAAGGGTGTGACACATCTTCGGGTACAAATCTGGAACAAAACAATAACTCCTTATCATGTGTTCTGTATCAATTATCGAGAGATTTCAAAACTTGCTTCCGTGCATTTTATAAAAATTTTATAACTCTTATACGCACGATCTGTAACGATGTAACGCCGGCTTTGTATTAAATCTGGAACAATTCAGTAACAGTTCTGAATCTCTTATGTCAAGTATCTATAACAGTGTTAAGTAACATATATGTAACCGGATAATGTAAGAGGATCGGAATTTTAGTATCTACCTGTTATACTACAAAAATTTGATTATCCAAAATTGTATTTATAAGTATTTATAAGTATTTATAGTATGTAGTTACAAAAAAAGAATATAAAATTAATTCACATGGGTCGCATTATATAGTAACTTATATCACCTAATCGAATTCCAGAAGGTCCTAAGCCATTACATTATCTTAATGATAATCTATATAATAATAAATTTTAATCTTAATGATCAATAATCGTGATATAATTTTTTGTCGCTATAGTAAAATTATTGCCTCATTGTGACTTACGAGCTTCCGGAACT
This sequence comes from Belonocnema kinseyi, assembly GCF_010883055.1. Taxonomy (NCBI): domain Eukaryota; kingdom Metazoa; phylum Arthropoda; class Insecta; order Hymenoptera; family Cynipidae; genus Belonocnema; species Belonocnema kinseyi. Next base: position 79,682,190 of record NC_046666.1, on the reverse strand, counting down.
ATATACATATAGGGTAAGATATTTCATTGTACAATACATGAAATTTTATATCTAAAACATCTATTATTCTACTATTATTATACTATTCATTGAGTATAAATATTATTAGAGAGAGCCTTTTAGTGAGCTTACTGTGATCCTTCCTCTCATTAGGCATTTCGAAGACGCCCTTCGTACGTCTAAGCTATTATGTGGAAAAAAGTATTTTATATATTCTTGTAATATACTGCCATTGGAGATCCAGTGATCAGAGTGCAAGAAGAACTAAAAAAAAAGAAGAAACTAGGGCGATATTGTCAAGAAAATGGGAAAAATAGGGAAAGACTGAATATTTATTTTAAAATTTAGAAAGGAAGAAATAATATTTTTTAAGCAACGATACAGTTCTACAAATTTTGTGCTAAGAAATTTTTTGAAATTCCTAAAAATCTGTTAAAAAAACTTGGAATCTCTTAAATTCTTTGAAAATTTTATACGCATTTGACATCCTGTAGATAAAACTGTAGAAATCCCCTGAAACACAATTTAATCTATTCCCTAAAATTCTCTAGAAATTCATTTAAATCACTTGAAATCAACGGATATCGTAAAGCTTCACTAAAATATGTAGAAATAAATTGAAATTGCACGAATTAAATGGAAACTTCATACCATTGCATTTTTAAATATCAAGAGTTTCAACCATTTTTGAAACGAATTAAATAATATAATAAATAGTTTATTCTAATTACTATGAAATATGTTTGAAAGAAAAGCTTAAATTCTTTCATTGAAGAAAATGTAAGAGCTCGGAATTTCTTTGAATTTTATTAAATCTTAACATTAATTCAATATATACTGAAAGCTTTGATTACACTGTTTAATCTGTTAAAAGAAATTATTTTTGCTACTTTAAAAAAATGTTTATCCTATAACAGTTTTAATTTTCACAGCATTTCGATTTTTTTAAAGTCGATTGTAAAATTAAATCATTTTAAATATTTTTTGAATATTTTTAGAATATATTACAACTTAAAATCAGATGATTTAAATTTTTTAGATTGAGACTCGTTCAGCCTTTCGTCTACAGTCAAATATTGTTAAATTTAAGTAATTACGGTTTTAAAATGTTGAATACAAAATTGTTCATATTTGAAGACTTGCACTTACAAGTTGTAACTTTTAAATTATTTTTTCAGTGTTAAGGGTTTAAATTTGAAATTATCATTATAATTTACATTTTACTATATTCTCAGCTGCATAAATAATACATTTGCATGTAAGGGTTACAAATCTTTAAGTGCATTTTAAAACATTTTAAAGGGTTCGATTTTTAAAGCTGAAAAGGCTTCAATTTGAAATCTAACAGTTTAAACGTCTTCATTTTGGACAAAATAGTTTTAAATTTTCCAATACAATCTTATTCTAATACCAATTCATTCAATTTAAAAAATTTACTTTTCAGGGTGGTCGTTTTTGTCCAGGAAAAAATTCACGTTCTATTCTCGTTCATCAAGGATTTTTTCCGGCCATTAAAAAAATAGTTTATGGTGTTATGGTATTTTTTCTAAAATCTATCAGGAAGAATAATCAGGAGGATCTCTTGATGAGAATGTAATATATACATTTTATTATAAAACATCGATCGCTTTTAATGGGAATTGATTATTTAAACTTTTTTCATATTCTGTTGAGGTTTAATGTCTTCGCTCCAGTGAACGCAAAACTTCATTTTCGAAATCTTATGACTGTTTTCTAAAAGGACAGGGAACCTCGTTAGAACCTCAGAAGAAAATTTAAATATCTGAATTAGGTTAACAATTATCGAAGCTTAAAAAAGAAACTTTATTTTTTAGTCAGGGATTTGAAGTATCCCAAGTGCGAAGTCACATATGGCCCAACATTGGCCCATAGTCGGCATAGATATTGCCGAAGCTCGGCTGCCATTATTGCACTAATGACGAAATGATAACTATGGCCTGCACTTGGCAGCCAAGGTTTGGCTGACATTGTCGGCCCAACACTGGGTATCAGTATTGGACCAAACCTGGCTGCCATCGTCGCGCCATTTCCGGTTTGATAACTATGGCCTTGAATTGGCAGCCAGGGCTTGGCTGCCATTGTGGGCCCAACACTGAGTACAAATACTGCTATAGTAAAGTCTAAGGATATGACAAAAAAGATATTAAAAAAAAATTAATTTATTGCTCTCTTTTCCTAATTATTTATTATCATGCAATGTTGTGTAAATGTAAAATACACGAACTGTTAAGATGAATATCAATGCCGTAATTTTTAAATCAATAATTTTAATCGATTACAACTTTATTTTGCGTAATATTTCGTTTTTTTCCGTTATAGTCTACTTTACAACTTTTTGCAATGACAGGAAATTTAATTTGTCATAAACATTTAAAATTTTTAATTACAGAACTTAACAAATTTCATCGTGAACTTTGACAATTTTTCAATAAATTTTTTATCCTTCGTGTAAGATTTGTTTATTAGGTGCTAAAAGTGAGACTTGGCGAAAGAAAGTGCTGATTCTGGGTCAAGCATCGGTGAAGGATCGGCCAATGTAAACAGCCAATATATACTGCCAGTCGTCGCTCAACATTGGGCCGATTTAAATAAAACATGGTTTGCCGTGGTAAAAGTGACACCTGGCCCAGTAATGTGCCGTCACTGGGCCACACTTTGGCTGATCCTCTTGAAACATGGTTCCCCGTACTAAAAGTGAAATTTTGCGAAATAAAGTGCCGACACTGGACCAAGCATCGGTGGAGGATCGGCAAATATAAATAACCAATATAGGCTGCCAGCACTGGCTCAACACTGGGCTGATTAAAATGCCGATATTGGCCCAATAACTTTAGCCGACCTTTGCCTGCCAAAATTGAACCAACACTGGGCCGTGTATTCAGCTCCGGCAATTCGCACTTGGGATAGAACCTACTTGATTTCACATAGATTGAGTAATTCTTTTTTTAACATCTAAACTTAAAAAAGACTTTTTTAACTGTTAATTAAAAAATATTAATAAATGCAGCCTAGAAAATATTAAAATTATTATTCACGTCATTCAGTGAAAATATCTTCTTTGAAGATATTTTCATCAAAGTAAAATTAGTAAATTCTTAAATTTTAAGTAATTTAAATTATAAATAATTCAACCATGAATTAAAAAGTGAATTAAAAGTTAAATTAATTTTAACGCTTAAAATGATTTTCTTTTAAACTCCTTTATTTCAAAAGTTAAAAATTAAAATGATGTTAGAATAACGAATAATCGTCAATGTTTTAGTTTAAAAAACTTTAAATTTTATTTTTACCATTAAATTGCTCAACAAATATAACGTTTTCATTTTCGATCTGTCTTTTTTTTCAAACCAAAAAATTAAAACTTATAATAAAAAAATCTGATATTCTTAAATTGCATGGAAAAGAGCTTTCCAAAACATTGAACACTGTCATAAAAGTCCAATCTGATAATCTGAAAAGAAGTTAGACTAACATGAAGGTGCAGCTTCGTAAGCAGGATTTTTTCCGAGCGGGGCTTCGGGTTTATGTTTAGGAAAAAGTGGGGGAAAGGGGAATTAAAAAATAAAAATAATTAATTTCGGGGTGGGGGCTTGAGTCTCCACGCTCCCCCTGGATACGCCACTGTGGAGGTGAAAAAGCACCTAAAAAAGTGAAAACTTCAGACCTCTGTATATTGAAATATATACTACTCATTTCCCACATTGATATTTTAATCAGGACATCCCTTGCGTTTTTGTTCAATAGGGAATGTCATTTTTCTTGTTTCAATGTTTAAGGGATGTTAAAACACCCCTTAAAACTAATTTAAAGACATATTCTTGCTCTGCACGCTTCTTCTACTTAGTGGAAAGTGATTTCAAGCCATAGCAGTTGGAAAAAGTCTGTACTTAGGTGCTGAAAAATTATGCTTCTTATACTTGAATTCTTGAGGTATGAAAACATCACCAATCATGCTGCATACACAAAAATTCATTAATCTTTCTAGTTCGTGGCTAATATCTTTTTGTTTCAGTAAGTCTGATAAACAAAATCTGAAACTTTTCGCCAAATCTATCAAAGAGTTTTTAAGAAAAGAAAAATTTTACTAAAATAAGCATTTTTCTATTCACAGAAAAAACGAAGGCTAAAGCTTACATCGATTCCAGGTGAAAGATTCACCGCAACAAAAATTAACCTTGCCGGATAAACTTCACATGAATCGAAGATTATTTTCGATTTTTAAACTTGCCTGGATAATCCTTCGCTTTATAATCGCTCCATTTTTATTCGAGATGTACCGAGAATGGTGACGCCAGTGCTATCTGTCGTTGTTTAACTTCATTAAATTGGAGAGGACCGGGGATATATCAGTGAAACTTTCCGAAATGTTTTTAATTTTTAACCGTTGTTTGTCTTACCTGCAACAAATTTTAACATTTGTTTCTTCTGTATCGTTTTAGATCTGGTGTCTTGATTTATAGCTCGATTTCGCTCATATATTGCCGTTTTTTCATTGCTGTTAAGGACGCCGTAGCAGACGACAGCTTTTATTCCATTGTAGGATAAACTTTCGCCAAATTGCATGTAAACTTTAATAACGTGAGATTTTACATGCAACAAAATTCAAGTTCAGTTTTTTCTGTGTTAAAATAGATGTAAAAATTGACACTTTGTCAAGTGTTTGTCGAAAACTGTCAATTATCTTTCGAATTTTCAATTTGCAGGTACGACAATACAAGAAAAAAATTAGAATTTAAAAAAAAAGCCGCTAACTGTATACTTGGTGCAAGGTCCATTGAACAAACTGCCACCGCAAGTAGTGCCTTGGCCTATTTTTTAAACATGTATTAGAGGTTTTCGTCAAATTAGAACCCTCTCTGTTGGTTTTCTTATTAGAAAAACTACCAAAAATATTTTTTTCTAATATAAATTTCCATTACAATATGCTCTCTAACTACACGGAAAAATTTGGTAGCTTAAAATTTCGGCGATTATTTGAAGAATCTTGGACAGAGAGAAAAGTCTTCAAATATTACAATGCTTTTGAACAAATAATAGAAAACTATTTATCAGATGTAGAATAAAATCTACTAATATTTAAGAACTGATTTGCAGAAAAAAAGTCGAGTAATTCTTGTGGGAAAGTATTTTGTGAACTAAGCGATCTTCTCTAAGAAATACTCTAAAGGTTAACAATATTTGAAAGAGTTTCTCTAGAGTTTACATGACAGTCGAGGAATTTGAAAGATATAGGATTTAAAACATAATGTTGTACATTATAGTATAAAGTTGATCAGATTTTATATTATTTTAAAAGGAGTTTTAGATTTCTTGCTAAAGATAATTTAAGAGATGAGAAATCAAAGAACTAAGACACCTCAGCTTATAGAACTTCATCGACATCGCAGAAAACAAGAGGTGATGCGCAGCAGTGTTCACGTAGATAGTTCATTTTTTATCTTTTACATTCACAAACTGAATTAGAATTTAATTTTGTAGGCAGTAGATTTTAAATTTATATTTTTCTAATTTTAGTAACTCCGAAAGGAATGAAAAGTTTTGAATGTACCGCCTCTTCAACGGAATTACAAATTTCGTAACTTATTACGACAAATTCTTATAGTAAAACAAACAATACAATTATTTATTTGAAAATATTAATACTTTTCATAGGATTTTTATAAAAAATCTGGGTTGTTCGTAAAGTAATTTCTCTCAAATTTTTTAAATCCTTTAAAATCTTTTTAAATACCTAGAACTTTTATTTAAAATTTCTAAACTACTTTGAGATTTTTTTAAATAACCCTTCCAACACTTTTTTAATTCTTTTAAATTCCTGTAAATTGAACGAATAAATTAAAAATTTCTTGACATCTTTTAAAAGATCCTCAAATATTTAAAATCGTCAGAACTCTTTTGAAATTTCTTGAAATTTTGTAAAGCTTCAGATTGAAATTTAGAAAAGAGAAAATTTTCAAAACATTAAATATTGAAATGACTGTAGATTAGACTTTTGAAAATGGGATCAATAAAAATTATAAGCTTTTGAAATTTAAGTATAAAAAATTTTCAACTATTCATTAAGAATAATTTTCAAATCGATGGGATTCAAGTCTTCAAATTTTTAGTTGTAAACTTGGAAGTTTATTTACAAAAAATTAATAATAATAAATGAATTGAAGGCGTTTCAAATTTCAATGTATGTCTTTCAATAGGAAAATCTGTAAATGAAATTATTTCAGAATGAAATTTAGAAAACAGAAGAATTTTGAAACATTAAAAATTTAACTGTTTGTAGATAAGTTAAATTATTAAATTAAAGTTTTAATAGAAATTACTCGAGTTAAAATTTAACTATTTCTGAAACAATTTTTGTATATAATTATGAAATTATAAATCTTTTTTTGAAAAACATACTTTTAAATTTTGAACGCCTTCAATTTATTTATGATTACTAATCTTTTGTTAATAGACTTCCAAGTTTACAATTAAGGTTTTATAGACTTGATGCCCATCGAGTTGGAAATTATTCACATTTCATAGTTGAACATTTTTTAATATTATATTTCAAAAGCTTTGAATTTTTATTTATCCCATTTTAAAGACTGTAATCTACGAACATTTCAGTATGTAAGGTTTTGAAATTTTTCTCTTTTCTAAATTTCAATCTGAAGCTTTACAAAATTTCAAGAGATTTTAAAATATTTTAAAGGATTTTAAATATTTGAGGACGTTTTAAAAGATTTGAAATTTTTCAGGGTATTTTTTAAATTTCTAGGAATTTTCAGACTTAAAAAAATTTCAAGAGATTTTAAACGATTTTATAGGATTTTAAACATTTGAGGATTTTTCGAAAGATATCAGGGAATTTTGATTTTGTTTTTATAATTTTAAGGAATTACAAAGAATTTTAAAGAAGTACTTCAAAAATCTTTTAAAAAAAGGTCAAGCTATGTCAAAATATTTTTGAGGTGTTGCAGTATTTAAGAGTATTTTAAAATGTTCTAAGGAATTTTCATATGATTGCGGTAATGTAATATATTTTTAAAAATTTAATATATTTTAGAATATTTTAATAGATTCAGAGGATTTTTTAATTGATTTCAATAATGTAGTATAAGATTGTACAAAAATTGAAATATTTTAGGGTATTTTTAAAATTTCAAGGAATTTTCAACAGCTTTAAGAATTTTCAAGAGATTTCAAAAGATTTTAAGGGATTTTAAATATTGGAAGATATTTAAAAAGATGTTAATGAATTTCCAATTCATTTTTATAATATAAAAGAATTTTCAAGAATTTTAACAACTTTAGCACAGTTATTTAAAATACTTTCAAAGTAATTTAGAAATATTCAAAAGGTGTTAAGGTATTTCAAAAGAATTTGAAGGTTTCGAAATATTTAAAAATATTTTAAAAGGTTCCAAGGAATTTTCAATTGATTACAGTAATATAATATGAGATTTTAAAGGATATGATATATCTTAGGATATTTTAATAGATTCCAAAGAATTTTCTAATGATTTTAATAATTTAGTACAAGATTTTAAAGAATTTGAAACATTTCAGGGCATTTTAAAAATTGCAAGCAATTTTCAAGTGCTTTGAAAAATTTCAAGAGATTTTATAGGATTTTAAATATTTTAGGATTTTTCAAAACATGTCAAGGAATTTTCAATTAATTTCAATAATTAAAAGCAATTTCAAAGAATCTTCACGATTTTTTCAACTTTTCTGGTTGAAAGTGTAACTATTTGGTTAACATTGTTTTTTTTTGATGATGATTCATCAATTTATTTAAAGTAGTATGCAGTACAGCTTTTTGTATGAAAATTTAACTTGTTTTTTTTTAAATTTAACTATTTTGTCGAAAAAAAATTTTTATATATTTTTTTTAATTGATGTTTTTTATTCAAAGTATTATAATAGTAATAATATCCATATTATATACACCTGAATAACATAACTTAAAAATCGAGGCATACAAGAAATTAAGAATCACGCGAAACATTAAAATCGATAATTGCTTTCAAATGCAGCAGAAGACCTGAGCAAACCGAAGTTCGAGTTATGCATTCTCGGCTTACACGCGAACTTACAGTGGTAATCGTGCACCTTCTGTTTTACGGGTCCCAAACGGTAGGTATGGTGGGGATAAATTTCTAGCTCAATCTGAAGCTATATATAATATTATAAATTACATTACAATTGAAAGAATAATTGAATAAGCTTTCTAACATTTTCGTGTCTATAATATTGTTAAGTACAGTTAAATTATATCTAAAATCAATAAAAGATTTTGTTTATACAAGTTTTCTCAACAATGAGACATTCTCGGGGCCTTTCATACTACAGATGCGACTGTGATTCTCACAAGCGGTGAAAGAAACATCTAGTGAGTATATAAGGGACCTTCGAATATTAACATTCAGCTTGCGAAACTGCGTTAGTCCGTCAGTGTATACAGCGTTATACGAGGGTAGTTCGATAAGTCCTTAGAATGAAGTATAAAAACAATTTTTTTTATTTTTCAACATAATCTCCTTGGAGCTCTATACACTTGGTCAATCGCTTTTCAAGTTTTTTTAA
>NC_046666.1:79671708-79673501 GCF_010883055.1 Belonocnema kinseyi | reverse complement strand
CTGAGGTCGGATTCGGATTCAGCGCAGCAAAAACCTTCGGGTATACTAGGTCTGGTCTCTGGTTCCGGACCTTTGTCAAATTTTGTCGGCCTGTGTTATCAAGCGCACTACAAATCTGATCCTGTCTAGAGGAATAAGAAAAACATATTTTATCATCTATACTTTTTTAGAAATAAACTGTTTCATGGCACATTAAATTTTATTAGTAACTTGTAAAATATTATGTTCCAGCAGGTTTAAAAATTATCAATTTCACGACTTGGAAGCCGATGAGGAATTTTTGAAAAGCTAAATCATACTTTTTTTATATTTTTGGAATTATTCAAAAATATAAAAATATTTACTGAAACTTTTTATTTTTGCCCGGATGAATTTGAAAATAATTTTCATGATACTAGCTCAGCTCAAAAACTATTAGATCTAACGACGTGATTTTTGCAGTGAGATGTATTTCGCGTGTCCAATACAAAGAAACACATTTAAGACCCTGAGAAGGGTGTCCATCGTTACGTTGTAATGCAAAAACATAAAAATGTAGGCCTTTTCAATACAAAATTCTTAAAATTAACTCAAAATTAGTTCAAAATAAAAATACGGGATCGACAATATGTACAAACATCCAACTTCAAAATTAAAAATATCATTCACGAATTTAACTTCAAACAAACATACGATATTGCTAGTTTCCCGAGAGAAAGTCCTAAGTGGTCATGCATTAATTTCGTAAACTTTTTTTCTGAAATTGGACGAGACTTTCTTTTTATATTAAATAAGAAAAGAAATTATTTTCAACTAAAATGTACTTTCATATTATCTATTATTTTTCAAATGCTCTTGAATTTAATAATAAATTCGTTATAACAACAAATTTATCAATTTTATCGATTAACTAAATAGCGTTTTGAAAATTAAAACATAAACTAAGATTTTCTAAGGAAAGACTGAGAAACAATATGCAACATTGTATTAAATGATGAGAGAATTGCACAAGTTGATAAGTTCCAAAATACAGATTAAGGAGTTAGATCAGTGCAAAAACGAAGGTAAGAAGGTTATTGGTAGAGCAGGGCCCCTTATCAGATGTAAAAATATATCAAATAAAGCTAAAATAGCAATACATTATTCTATATTTGTACCGTCTGTACTATACAGTTGCGAGACATGGACCTATCAAGAAAAAGATAAAGAGTAAAATCAACGCGATTGACATGAGATGCCTGCGCATAATATGCGGAAAAACTCTTATGGAAAAAGTGAGTAACGAGATGATTCTCAAAGAATATGGTGCAGAAGAGACGCTAGTAGACACATAGGAAAGAAATCGGTTAAGATGATTCGGGCATGTTGAGAGAATGCCAAACGAACGACTAACGAAACAAGTGTATCAAGGTAAAGTAAATTGCAGCGTATCCAGAGGTAGACCGCAAAAACAATGTTTAGAATGTGTGCACGAGATATAAGAAGCCACAGAAACAAAAGACCTTTCATGAAAAAGCATGCCCGAATAAAAATGCTTCGACTTAAGTTCGACTTGAATTGCCCCCAATCAAGACATGTGGAAGTCGAAAAGAACGACTCGAGCATATCTCAGTTTTGAGATGGAGCAAAACTTCAATTTATGTCTTGGAGACAAGTTTCTGTGCCTTGAAGACATAAGTTGATCTCTTGAGTCAAATTTTATGACTCCAACACGAGCGGTTTATAACTTCGAGTGTATACCTGTCCTAACAAAAAGGTTCATTCTAACTGTCATAAAAGTTAATCTTTGTCAATGATTAAACAATCTCGTATAT
>NC_046666.1:79668899-79671608 GCF_010883055.1 Belonocnema kinseyi | reverse complement strand
GTGGACTGTGACTGCACCATATATCTAGTCGGGAGTGGTGCTGACTGAAAACATATGATTTGGAGCGATTCGCGCGCCATTTGTTGGTCATTCTAAGGACTTCTTGAACTACCTAGTTCAGTATAGGTTTGCGTATAAGCCATAAAGTCTATGTATATGAGTTGAGTCTATGTGTATATATATAGAAGCGTATGCGTGTGTTGAACTTGTGATGCTACGAATAATTTTTTTTCTTTCCTTTCTTCTCGATTTTCTTCGAGTGTCGCTGAGACTCTCGTCAAATGGATTAGAAATTTGATACAGCTGTTTATTTAAACTCTGCAATTAACATTTTTTTATTCTTCTGAAATGTGTCAGAATTTCTAGATAATTATTGATCACATTATTCAACAAGGATGTTTCAAAACTTTATTCGACTTCTTCTCGTATCCGAGACTAATAAACAAAGTCGACGAATTTTTAAGCGACTAATTCTTTCCGTGTACTGTGAGACTTATTGATTGTTTATAATTAGTTAAGAGGTTGTCGTTATAGTAAAATCTTCGCTGCTGCGTTCCTTGATGGAGAAAGTACTAACAAACATCTAAAATATACATTTTAATGATGCCATCACAAGTAATGTTCTATTTTTTGAAAATCATGAAGTGTAAATAATTTCTAGATTCTGTGACATTTACAGATTTAAAAACGATTTCATAAGAGGTTTTCGTCGCAGTGAAAACTTTACTGTTTTATTCTACGTTGGAAAAATTTGTAAGCAAGATCAAAATAACAGAACACCTTTGCTAACACCAAAAGTCATTCCCTTTAATTCCTCTTAGATTTTCCATACCAATAAACTTGCATTCTAGATAATGTGTAATCAAGCCTAAAATAAGTTAAAATCTCTAACAACAAAACAGTTTCTTATTTGTGTTCCTTTTAGGATATCTGTTGCATTACCTATAACAAAACTAAAAAAATGAAAATTTGACATGACCATCAAATTTCATTCTTGAAACTTTTAAATGGCATTACAATAACAAAAACTTTTCAACTACAAAAGCAACTTTTTTCGATTCCTTAGGAATTTCTGTTACATAATTTAAAACAGAATTTACAAAGAATTTGAACACTCGCGAAAACCAACAAAATTGCTTTCCTGAAAATTTGTTATCAAGAGTCAAATAACACGACACCTTTTGTTAAAACAAAAATGAAGTTTCTGTTACATAATGTGTAAAAATATAACAGAAAACTAAAAATTGTCAAAAATTAGAAAACTTGCTTTCTTGAAAATTGCTAAGCAAGCTTAACCCAAGTTTATTTAAATTAATTAAATTATTGATTTATTATTTATTTAATTTATTAATTATAAATTAAATTAATTATTATTTATTATCCATTGACTACAAAAAAGTTCATTATTTTCGTTTCTTTTAAGAATTTTTGTTACATAAATTATAACAAAAAAAAACACTGAAAAATAAAGAAACCAAGCAAAATTTTGTTCTTGAGACTTTGTTGCAAAGGTTTCAAAATAAAACATATCTTCTGACAAAAAATTAACCTTTTCGATTCATCATAGAATTTCTGTTTTGTAACTTGTAAAAAAAACTAACAATAAAGTTAAAATTTGCAAAACACCTTTCAAGGATCGACAAAAGTAACAAAAGTACAAAAAATACTGATTTTAATCTAATTTAAATTTCTTAAGTTTTAATTGTAAATAATTTTCAACTTCTGTTACATTCACTGATTTTTTGTAAATAAAGAAGAAGTTCTTGTCAAATTTGAAACTTTGTCTGTTGCGTCCCTTGATGGAACAGCTAAGTGCAAAATTCTGGAAGCATACATTCTAATCCATGTTTGAATAGTTAGAAACACGTATCCCTTTTAGTAAACAAATTAGGTTTGGGTCAAAGGAATATCGTTGAAATAGATTAAAAAATATTTGCTATTATTCATACTTATTTTAAAAGTTAAGAGTTTTGTCGCACATTAAATTTTATTGAAAATTTTTAAAAAATGTCGCAGAAGTTTTGAAAACTAATCAAACTTATCACTGCGACAGAGATTACGAATTTTAGAAAAAGATATTCATACACTTTTTGCACATTCTTTTTTATAATACGTACGATTTTCAGAAGTAAACTGTTTTATTGTGCATTACAATTTTATTGTAAAAACTATTCTGTCGCAGAAATTTAAAGAATTATCAAACTCATGACTTTAACAGAGATTGGACATTCTTGAGAAACAAATTTATAAAATTTCTCTGTACTTTTCAAATGTTTTGAAAGTGTAAAAATGTTTAATAAAACTTTTTAGTCATGCGAGTAGAAAATAAAAACCAATTTTTATTACGAACACATTTTTTTAAAGTAAAGAGTTTGATTATATATTAAATTTAATGATAAAAACGCTAAGTAATCGTTCGCAGAAATTTTGAAGATTACACAGGCCAACAATTTTCAGAACCAGAGACCAGACCTACTATACCCGAAGGTTTTTGCTGCGCTGAATCCGAATCTGACCTCAGAAAAATTCCATCACCCTCAGTTTTCGAGATATTCTAGCCTAAAAGGGTCAAAACCCCGTTATTTTGATGTGTTCGAGGCGAAAAATTTTTTTTTCCACAAACTGACAATGGCATCGTAAAGAACTACTCTTTACCTTCAAAATGCGATGCCTAACTTTTTGATAAGATTTTTCATAGCCGAGATATGG
>NC_046666.1:79667737-79668799 GCF_010883055.1 Belonocnema kinseyi | reverse complement strand
GATTGCACCTATTCACCTACATAACAAGATGAGAATTGAAAGCAAACTGAATGTTAAATCAAAAAGCATGAAAAAGGGAGCTCTTCTTAATATTTTGACACCTAAATCATGTCGATACACCTTACCGACTGCGACTAAAGCCACCCACGCTTTAACTTGACAGACTGTAGTTTGCACAATTATGCGGTATATAATGTAAAACTGGCAATGTACGATAGCACGATTTTGCGCTATTATAATGCGATAATTACGATATATATAGCGCAGGAATTACGATATATATTGTAATTTGTACAACATAGTTTTCTCAGTGCAGATTTTTATAAGTTTTATATGGAAACAGCCGTTTATTAATGTATTCTCTAGCATGGAAAATTCCAACCATTTCTGGAGATTGGGTATTTCTGGTTAGATGGGGAAAATTTAATGTCTTAACGAGTTTTTTCTATCATAAGTATAGTTGGATATTAATTTTTATTATTATTACATCATTCAGCGATTTTCCTTTCGCGGTAGGCGTGACTCATTCGGTGGAGAAGGAATTAGTGTGAGGAAGGGATTATAAAATTTTTAGATTGATTCGCTCTACTGACACTCTTTTTATTAAATATTTCCCGCCATACTTTTCCGTCCTGGCATACTTCTCTAGCTTCTTTGACATCCACCCGATTAAAAATGCTTCGACTCGAGTTCGACTTGGTTATGTCTTTGGTTCGTCTCCAAGACATCGATGTCTGGCTGCGTCTCAAAATGCCAGGTGAGACGGCGTTTACTTGTCTCAAGTCGAGTCTTGTCTTGGCTAAGACTACGTTTACTTGACTCAAGACAAGCCTTGTCTTGGCTGAGATGGTCAAACCTGTTTCGGCTCCTAAATGAGATTAAAATTAAGGAATAAAAAATTTGTAATTATTAAATTAGCTATTTTAATTAAAAAATTATTCAGAATCTATGGGTCTGGACGAGTAAAACCTTTAAAAACTTGCTAAAAAAAAATAAAAATGGTAACTTTCTAGAAGGATCTCTTAAGCCGTAGAAATACGTAAAAACAAACATTATTTTCGG
>NC_046666.1:79663580-79667637 GCF_010883055.1 Belonocnema kinseyi | reverse complement strand
TGAATGTTAAATCAAAAAGCATGAAAGAGGGAGCTCTTCTTAATATTTTGACACCAAAATCATGTCGATACACCTTACCGACTGCGAGTGAAGCCACCCACGATTTAACTTGACAGACTGTATAACGTAAGAAATGGGGATTCCCATCAGTCAGTTACATCTTGCGCTTTTGCTAAATTGTATTAAGTAAGTTCTAATTCGCCTACAATAATGTCATTTATTTCAGAGGAAATATATCAGTAAGTATATATTTTTTTGTGTTTTCTGTCGTATATTCTACATGTTTAACTGAAACTTGCTCACTTCAGCGCGACGCAGTCGACAAGTTCAGAATTATTTTCCTAACCTCAGTGAAACTTTTACCGAAATATGTTTAATCATTAACAGTTGCAGGTCTCACCTGCAGCAAATTTTTAATTTTCTTTGTGATTGTTTTAAATTTAGAGTCCCGATTTATATTTCGAACTGACTCATACTCTGCCTTTTTCCCATAGCTGCTAAGGACGCCGTAACAGACGACAGCAAATAAATTTAACTTCATTTTTGTCTGTGATATTAGTGCATTATAATATCGTACAAAGCTCCGGGACCTGATTGTACGTTATAATATTGCGCTTTCTTACAATATCGAGGTTTTGCGATATCATTGCGCAATATCTTTTTCTCCGTGTGTTTTACTTTTGATTTTTAGTTATTTGCAGCTTGCAAAAATCTTACATGTCGTAAAGTTATCGTAAAGATGTCGTAAAGATGTCGTAATGACGTCGCCAAAGTTTGTGCCCACTGGGTAATGGTCTAACGACTGGCATTCGGTTCGGTTTTGATTCCTCTAGAATCAAACCGAAGGGCCTATGACAAAGCCACCGAACGCGTCCTCGGGTTGCGGATAGAGGGTCCCTGTACCAAGGGTTTCTGCTGAATATGGTTATAAAAATAAATAGACAGTCGCGGACAATTGTCGGGGTGGTCCCGAAGGAATTAACCCCCAAGCGGAGGAGTCCAAACCGTGCCGAAAGCTGAATGGCACCTGGGTGAGGTCTCTAGAACGGTGACTCTGGGATACCGGCCGACCTCTCAGAGTACGCAGCCTTATCCTTGCATGCGAGGCTCTAAAAGGCTTGACAAACCCCTTTCCCTAGCTTCTCGTGGGAATAGCAATGACAACACCAAACATAGTTGTACTAAGTGCGGTTTCTTTCAAGCTTAAAGATCTGGCTGAAATGGATGACGAGCTTCGTGGACATTTTTCCGGTGAATCCGACCTCTGGGCTATCAATTATTGTGTGTATAATGCAGCGAGAGCTTTGGCCGATGCGAACCGTAAAACAAAACCAACAGGTGATTTAAGACCAAAAGACGAATGCATCATCTTGCCATAAAGATAGACTGGGAAAAACAGTACGCGTCCCGCATTAAATGTGTGATTGACTACATCACATCCGGCAGGAATTTTACCGCTGATGTTCGAAAGTTCGCGCGCGAACTCCGGAACCGTTATCACACACTTAAAAAGTCAAAGCTGCTGACCATCAGGCAGCATATTGTTGAGAGAATACTTATACTATCTGACGCTAAGAGAAGTCTAGAGCGAAGGGAGAGGTGGGTCAGAGAAAATCAACAGTTTCTCTCTGACCCATCTCGACTCTTCCAAGACCCTCCAGTTACTGTCGAACACCCACCCAAACCAGAGTAGGTCGAAGTATTTTGGAGAAAAGTCTACGAAGTTTAGCATAGACTGGACGAAGAATCAGAAAATATAAATAGCTTCAAGGAGTTATGTGTTGCCCTCATAACACCTGATAAAGAATGCCCACCCATCACTACCGAGGGGGCGAAATAGTATTAAGAGGGATGAAGAACTATTCCGCACCGAGACCAGATTGTATCAAAACCTTCTGATGAAAGAAGTTTCCTTCAACCCATCAGCATTTGGCCCGTATTTTCACCTAATATTTGAAGTCGGAAGAGCCGATTCCAGAGTGGTTGGTGGAAGGGCGCACAATACTCCTGCCGAAAATAGGCAACTTAGCTGACCCGAAGAACTACAGGCCAATAACTAGTCTGAACACGCTTTATAAGATATTCATAGCTATTCTAAATGATAGGAATGTTCGGGCAATTGAACCTGTGTGGCGAGAAATGTATGAACAACGAGGCTCAAAGAAAGGCGTAGCCAGATGTCGGGAGAACCTGCTCATCGATAGATGTGTCTGCAAAGATGCAGCATTCTACCAGCGTGACCTATCGATGGCCTGGATTGATTATCGGAAAGCTTTCGATTCGATATCCCATAGACTTATCATCTGTCTTTTGGAAATCTTAAAGGTTCATCCGCAAATAGTTGGGTGCATAGAGAGATTGATGCCGCGTCGGAAAACCAGATTTACTATCTCATCTAGAAAAAATCGTGTGACAACTAACAAGGTCACGTTTCAGAGAGGTGTCTTTCAGGGCGACACTATGAGCCCACTCCTCTTTTCCCTTACATTATTGCCACTATCTCTAGCACTGTGCCATTCCAACAAGTACTTGTGCGGCAAACCTGCAGATCAAAAGTACAAGGTCACTCATGTATTTTACATGGACGATCTTAAGATCTATGCTAAGAACAGAGAGCAACTGCATTTGGTCTTCCGAACTGTCGGCGAGGAACAAAGTATCTGCAACGAACATGCTTGCCGTCCCGGTACTACTCTATTCATTTGGAGTAGTTCCATGGACGAAGAACGAGCTCAGATCTCTTGATATCGGGACAAGAAAGGTTATGCACATGAACAAAAGCATGCATCTTAAGTCTTCCATTCCGCGACTGTACATCTCACGCCGTCAAGGGGGTCGCGGAATATTGAGTCTTGAATGTCTTCATAACAGGATTATTCTGGGTATAGCACATAGAGTTGCAAATGGAAGACCCCCTCTTCTTAAAATGGTCAGGAATCACGAAGAAGTGGGCAAAGGAGCATTTCTGTACAAAGCAGCGGAGGAGGCTGCTGAAACACTCGGACTTGACTTCAGTATTAGGGGTGAGCAAAATACATCAAATCTTATCTATCTCGAGTACTCACTCCTGAAAGCCCGGATTAAGAAAGCACAAGAGAAAAACTTTCGTGAACAGCTCCTCGACAAGAGGATGCACGGTATCTTCCACAGAAATGTGAAGGATCAGTCAATGTCTTGTGAGCTAACGTTTGCTTTCCTTAAATCGCCCGGATTAAAGTCTGGTACAGAGGGTTTCATTTTTGCATGCCAAGACGGTGTCATTTCCGCCTTAACATAAGGCGCCACATTTTGAGTTAAGACATTCCCGATGAGAGCTGCAGGGCGTGCCATGCACACCCCGAGCATTTAGCTCACATAATATCTAATTGTCCAACTCACGCGGGAACGACCTACATTCAAAGACACAATGCGGCACTAAGAGTGCTTTATTACCATCTCTGTCTCTCCTACGGCATCAACCTTAATATCGCTCCTCTAAATGCTCCTAGGGAAATTGAGTCAATTGTCGAGAATGAGAAGTGTCGCATATACTGGAACTTTATATTCTCGACAATTGTTTCTATTGCTCACTCGAGGCCTGGCATGGTTCTTCTTGACTTCGAGAAGCGAACCATGTTCGTTATTGAATTTTCGGCACCAGCTGACAAAAACATCATAGCCAAGGAGAATGAAAAGAGAGGTATCGGGACCTTATAAGGGAGTTGCAACGATTGTACCCGGAATATTCTGTTAAACTGATCGTCCTTATCATCGGCGCTCTTGGAGGTGCCAAGCTTTCACTTGCTAATGGCCTAAAAAGCATCCCTGCATGTCAACAATATGCTAGAACACTTGCGGGAAAAATGCAGAAGGCGTTCGTCCTTGGGTCGCTCCGTGTTTTTAGGGTGCACGAGGCTTTTGCTGGATCGTCGTAGTGACTCCTCTACAGACTATAACCACCTATCTTACGGTTGTGACACGTGGTTGTGGCTGAAATTTCACCGCGATTTCGCTGGAAGCGGGTGCAATTTTTCAGATTAGCACCCGCTCCCGGCGAAATCCTGCGGTTATCCTTATG
>NC_046666.1:79659436-79663480 GCF_010883055.1 Belonocnema kinseyi | reverse complement strand
ATATTAAATCAACTTATTTACGGATTGTTATTTGTATTATACTTGTTTGACAGCGATACCGAAAATGTTTTTGGTTTTTTCTTATTTCTAACGGCTTAGGAGATCCTTCTCAAAAGTTACAATTTTTATTTTTTTTTAAGAAAATTTTTAAGGGTTATACTCGTTCAGACGCACCAATTCTGAATTTTTAAATTAAAAATAACTAATTTAATAATTACAAATTTTTCGTTCATCAGTTTTTATCTCATTTATGAGTCGTCTTAGCCTAGGCAAGCCTCGACTTGAGACAAGTAAACGCCGTTTTACCTGTGGTGGCCATAAAAGTAAGACGGAGGCCTATATCTCGACTCAGTTTTGAGACGCAGCCAGACATCGATGTCTTGGAGACGAATTCAAGACATAACCAAGTCGAACTCAAGCGGAAGCATTTTTACTCGGGAGTGCTCTGTATTGGCTTGCCATAGAGCGAGGCTATTTGCACATGGTTGGGCTAATATGTACAACTCACTTTAAGTATTTTTTTAAATATGATAACGTGGACCAAAATAATTATAATTTGTTCGAAAAAATAATTTTAATTTGTTCTATTTTAGAATAATATAAAATATTTAGTTGAAAGGAGATACATGAAAATTTGAAAATTGACAGTTTGTACCATTTGCCTGTTTCAGCAACATATCAAAGGCTCATAGTCCCTGCGTATTTCTTGCAATTACTATAGCAGATCTATAATAAATTTTTTTAAACCACCTTGAACTTCGAAATCGCACAAACAACGAATTTTGTTAAGTCACTTGTTGATAACTATGACATTTTTATGGACAATTTACTGCTCCGGAATATCACTAGGAAACTAATTGCAACAAATTTCCAAAGAAAGTACATCCAACTTTAAACAATTGCACAACCAGTGATTTTCTTTCCGCCATTTTTTTATAACAATCACATTTTTTTTGGATAACAGTATATTGCTCTGGAATATAACTAGCAAAATAACTCAAAAAAATGTCTAAACAAATAATTACTTCAAACTTGCAATAATTGCTTAATGCGGCATTTGCTTATATTATTTTTTACAAAAATGATAAATATACTTATATTTATTTAGGTTATGCCTTTAAATGACTGTAAACTGGAATATAGACAAAAGTAACTTCATCAATCATAAGAACCATTGCAAAATCTCAGGCTGCAGTTAATAACAACAAAATTGTTAATGAGAATTTCATAAAATTATTATAAATAATATCATTTTATTGATTACACGGACATGTCACTCAAACTGAACAAATTTTGCATTGTTATTGCATCGGAAACATGATGATGATAATTTTTGCAATGCTTATGTTTAAATAAAAAACTTTATAACTATTTTTAGCAATCTGCTCTCACATATCTTTCAAGAATTTATTTAGCTTTCTTTAAAACAAATAATCTGCCCGCTTTGCGGGAACATTTTCATCGTGAGCTATATGCACCCGTCTGTTGGATCTCGCGCTTCACGCTCGTATATTTATTCTTAGAAATTGGAAGGCTTGAATGAAACTTTATGAAAAAGATCTCTTTTAAATCGCAGTATTTATATGCGTGTTCATATTATAAATTTTCTACTTAATTAGGTATAGTCAAAGATTAAGTTGCTCAAAGGTACAATTCTTTTTTCAGACATTTTTCTCTATCTCGCTTTTTTATACTGAAAATAGGACTTTTTTCATAATATATTATAATATTTTTCACAAAATATGCTACAAGTCTTCTTTTAGATTTTTTACGTACCTAAAGCCTGTCGCGTAATATTGAAATGTTCGATTTTCTGCACGCTACTTTCGATAAATAAAAACAACATGAGAAGTGGTATTGAAAATTCGTTGAAAGAAATTTCTTAGAATTTCTCAAAAGCTATAATTTCTCTAAAAGACTTTTTTCGTATTTTGTGTCGTTTGGGTCAAAATTTGAATGTTGTGGTGTCAAATCTCGGACAATGCTAATACTTTCTGAATTAAAAATGATGAGAATGTAATAAATTATATCAAATTTGTATCTCTTTTTTAGGTGAACAACTTTCGTCTATCAATTTGTTTTCGTACCTTTTGTCGTGTTTCACAAATTTTTTATTTGTAGTGTCATTTTTGTGATTAAAACAAAACTATGTATCCCAAGAAGAAGAAATTTGTAACAGATTTGTAGATCTTTTTTGGGAACACAATTATTGTTCATTTATCGTTTTTCGTATCTTGCATAGTTTTCTCACAAAATGGAATTTTTTATTTTTCATTATTTTTTGTGGAATCAGAACTAAAATTTTCGATTTTTTAAGAAAATCCAAAAAGTTATTATGATAATTTTGTAAGGCTTTCAAAAAGAAAAGTTTTTCTTCTCTTTACTTTTTTCCATATCGTGCGTAGTTTGGCTTAAATTTTAATTAATTTATTAAATCTTATAATAGCTGTACATGATATTTCTAGATATAAAAAAAATGGTCCTAAAAATTTCGAAAATGCTCTAACTATTTGACTTGTTACCCAAAATTTCTGGTTAACGAACTTGTCCTTTCTTTTATAACCTAAAAGAGTGTACCAAAAATCGATTTATTCCGTCGATGTTCACGAGAGCTATCGGGTTTACGGATGGCTGGACAGACAGACAGACAAGCCAGATCGTAAAAATTTGATTCTCGGATTCAAGGGGTATCAAAACGTGGAGATTTGTTGAAAAACTATGGTCTCAAGTTTCGGACAATCCTAATACTTTGTCAATCATAATTGATTTCTGTAGTTTTTAAGCTCAATGGTAAGCTTCGTTTCCATAATAGACTTTATAATGTGGTGATTGCCCATGTTAGCTATGGGAGACCCATGCAAAAAGTACTAAACATAATTGAACGTATTTGACTTTTGAGACGGTCGAATATTTTCTACATATTCTGAAAATTTTAGACAATCCGTGTAAGTAGGGTCCCTTTTTGGCACAACTACCGTAAGGTGATTTATTAGAGTTCTAAAAAGGAATGTAAGATTCTCTCCTCAATTTTAAATATTCTTGTCTGATTTCTTGCATACGTCATCTAAATATTGGTACCTCGGCGGCGACAGAGCCGGTTTTTGGATACAACGTTTATATTTTGTTAAACAATCAAATGGGATAGAACAATGGAGAAAAATTTCAGTGACACTCAGCGTAGCCGTATGTGGATTCTCGAGGTACTCTTCATTCGAAAAGATTCATGAAAATTGGTTAATATTTACAGTAATTATGGAAACCTTGAACTATATACAAAAGTGTACGCTTTGCCGAAAACTAGTTTCTCAGTCTAAGTAATGAGTATTCAATTAAAAAGTACTGGTTAAGAAGTCTTATTAACTTCGAATAAATTCAAACAGTTGTTGCAATTATCTTGTACGGCTTAGAAACAGAAAAGTTCTTTTTATTGAGAGAAAGTCATAAGGATAAATCAAGCGAGTTTCCCAGTCCAATGTTTTATTCCGTTATATTTAATGCTGTTTTTAAGAAGGAATCAAAAACTTCGGGTCAGATAAAATAGTGATTATTAACAAACTTGCACATCTTCTGGGAGAGCACTATTTAAGTTTATTAATTTTCTTTTTACTACTCTCTCAATCTGAATAATCAGTATTTTGTTGAATAGTACTGACTGAGAAGTCTTATTAAATAACTGCGAATAATAAGCCTTAATAAATGTACGTATTTAATTAAAACAAAAATTGAGGTTCAAGATATTAGTGGTTAATACTTTAGTTAAATATAAATGTACAAAATTATTACAATTGATGTTTGTCAAATATGTAACAGCATTGTTCAATTACAGATTTTCACACCTTTGTATATTTACACATACCCATACATGAGTAATTGTATAATTTTTAAAACTTTAATAAATACGTTTAATACATTTGCACTTTCTTCAACAATTTGAAATTACTTAAGAAGTTTTTTTCCGATAAATTAGATGAAAGCAATGTAAACTTGAATGCGTAAAATTATTCTTATGGCTGTATAAGCGAGGATTAAAAAAAAATTTAGAGG
>NC_046666.1:79657980-79659426 GCF_010883055.1 Belonocnema kinseyi | reverse complement strand
AAAAGAAATTTCCTAATTTTTCGTTTTTTTATTTTTTTTATTTTAACAGGTGCCGGTTTTGACTTGAAGTTTCCCATGTGTAGAGCATTATCCAACGAAGAATTTCGTGTATCAGACATATGGGTTTGACACCCCTACACACCCCCACGAGTACCTGAAAACTACCCTTGAAACCAAAAATGTTAATTCTTCATGAAATCGACCTTTTAAGCACTGTATTCTGGCCTTTTCTTACTTAAAATTATTAATATTTATCCGGTGGAATATTTATCATAATTGTTTAATTAATCTTCAATTATTAAACAAATGGAATTTGTTTCAATAATTTTGTTTTTGAAAATTTGTTTTTTATCTAAAAACTATTATTATTGGTCTAGTGGAATATTTATTAAGATTATTTCATTAATTTTCAATTATGTAAATAAATGGAATTTGTTCAAATAATTTCAATGTCAAGTTTTCGGCAAAGGGTACACTTTTTTATATAGTTCAATGTTTCCACAATTACTGTAAATATTAACCAATTTTCATGAACCTTTTTCAGAATTTCTTAAAATTATGCCAATAAACTAATTCTGCTAATTAAAACTGAATCAAACCATAACTTCCTGAGTTTAGTTTTTTAACTGGTCTGCATCTCATAAGAATGAAAGGGTCAGGATTTACGAGCAATTCACAGCGCTCCAGGGAGTCGGCCTCGTGAGTTTTACGAAGTTCGATGAAAAGTGCCTCGAGAATCCACATACGGCTACACTGAGTGCCACTGAAATTTTTCTCCATTGTTCTCTCCCATTTGATTGTCATACAAAATATAAACATTGTATCCAAGAACCGGCTCTGTCGCCGCCGAGGTACCAATATTTAGATGACGGATGCAAGAAATCAGACAAGAATATTCAAAATTGAGGACAGAATCTTACATTTCTTTTTAGAACTCTAATAAATCCGCTTACGGGAGGCGTCGAAAAATTTTTCTTTTCGGTGTGCAGCCAATCGCTTTTGAAGGGAAACCCAATTTCTTCAAATAGATTGAAACAAGTGCTCTCTGAAATTTTTTATAACCTTCATTAGGGCCACCAATAAACCCTTGCCTGCGGGAGTCCTACGCCTATATTTCCCTTTATTTGACAAGCTGTGTGCAGAGAATGAAATTTTGTCTTTTCGGAATTTCGTTCTCTCGTTGTACAGAGTATAGAGAAGTATGCCACGACAGAAAAGTATGACGGAAAATATTTAATAAAAAGAGTGTCAGTAGAGTGAATGACGTCTGAAACAAAAGACCTGGGATACTAATGCACCCAAGTGGCGAACGTTCTTCAAACAAATATCACGAGAATTCTGGATCAATCTAAAAATTTTATATTCCTTTTTCACATGAATCCCTTCCCCACCGAGTGAGTCACGCCTACCCCGTAGGGGAAATGGCTTAATGGTGTAATAATAATA
>NC_046666.1:79654649-79657880 GCF_010883055.1 Belonocnema kinseyi | reverse complement strand
TCCTTTACTTGACTACACTCCAGTCCGTCAATGATGGGGTAAAAGCCACTCATTTGTTTAATATTTCGGGGCACACTGCTTTCATCAGATCACTTGATTGCATTATAAAAATGCGTCCATGACTTATGATATATACGGGGACAGCCCCGTCTTAAATAATCAAAATAAAAAATCCAATCCTAAAGAAAAATGCCTTTAACATGTCACTAGGGTATTGGCAGCAGCTCAGAAGGCGGTTTTATTAAACACCTGTCGCATTGTAAGAAATTTTATTGACCATCACACGGAGAAAAATGGATGGTCAAAGTTATATAGTCAAATTTTAGAGAGCCAGCAAGTCTTTCTACATGGTCGAACGGTCCTTTCAAATTTTGTATGGTCAATTGCTTGATTTTTGCGCGTCAATTATGTGCGTGAAAATTTAAAGGGTATCGCTAATTGGCTCTAATTGGCATAACGGACTCGTAGACCGCGTGGTGATATCTGTTTAATAAAAAAGAAAGTTTTTACAAATGATTCCGGTTTAAAGTGAGTGCAATTATTGAAGATTCATTGAAGATCTCTTATTCTGTGTACCTGTCTTATATAAGAATTGTAATGTTAATATTTTCCGTAAGTAATGTGAGAATTAAGACATTTAATTCTAATTTTTTTGAGGTTGATGTAAGTTTAAAATAGATCATAATTATTTCAGTATTTACTGATAATGCTATTATTAATCGATTTAGGATAAACTTGAATTGTATTCGTTAATTTGAAACTAAATCTTTATTTTTCAGTTCTGACATCAACTTCTGAGATTTATGGAAAGACAGATGGCAGGGGCAGGGTGAATGCACTCAAATGCCTGAGATAAACGAATCGACCATCAATACCGCCCATTCAAAAGACCGAGAAAATCAGATCGGCCATCTGAGATTTCCAAACTGACCCTTCACAATAATCCGGTCAGCCAGCTTCAGATGACCGAGGCGACGGTCCACGCCAGGTTTACAATGGGCAATTATATTCGACTCGTGTAAAGTTTATCTGGAAAGTTTAATTTTTGTTTCAGTGAATCTTTCACCTGGAATCGATGTCAAATTTATCTTTAGTTTTTCTGTGTGACTGAGATTATACAGAACTTTCATAAATACCATTCGTAAGTAGGGACAGTGGGAATAAAATCAGTAGAAGTTAATAATATAAAACAGGCAACATGATTGCATTCAACTTAATTTTAAAATTCTATGAATCACTCAAATTAGAAACAATAGGGACACGAGTTAGACTTCTAAAATTAACCTTCAGAGTAAGAAATTAAAAGGAGCCTTACTCTGTCCAGCAAGAGATCATAGTTATACTATGCAAGGTAAGTTGTGGCATAGTCAACTTATCTACTTTTCTTGCTTGGGCGGATAGATTAAAAAGATTTCACAGATTTGAATGATTATCAAAAGGTTTCAATCATTTCAAAAATATTTGAAATATTTTGCGAAAATTTTGGATGGATTTTAAAGATTTCACAGGCTGCAATGATTTCTGAAAGATTTCAACAATTTTACAAATATTTCCAAATATTTCAAAAATATTTTGAGTATTTGACAAAGATTTCAATGAATTCCTATAAATATGTAGATTAAGATTACACAAAGACATCAATTATTTCAAAAAGATTTCAGGTAATATAGATTTTTGGAAGAATTCAAACGATCTGAAGAATTTAATTATTCGATTTAGAGGGGGCAAATCAATAGTTAGCCCCTCCCTGAGCGATTTCTGAGGAGGCACTGCCCCCTCTAATGACGAAGACGACTATTAAGAGTCTGTCTTCAGCATCAATGATTATTATACAGTAAAATTAAAGCTTTAACGTATTTTAGAACTACTGCAAGCTTTTCTTTTATTGAAATTTTCTTCGGAAGCGGAACAAATTGAAACTGTTGGGATGCAAGATATGCAATGCCATTCTTTTGGGAGCAAACTCGTTGCGTGATTGCCACCTACACGGACTAATTTTTTACGTATACGTCAATTACAGAACAAAGAAATCTTCTATATTCTTGTATTAACTCTTAATTATGTTAATGAAAAACTTTTACTATGAAAAACTTATTTTTAATATGTGATAAAGTGCTAAAATAAATTTCAATAATTATTTTTCGAAATCCTTCTATCAGTTTCAAGATCTTAGTGGTAAAAATAAGCCCTCCAAATTTCATTAATTTATCTGCCCCAGTTTTCAAGTTATCTTGTCCACAAGAAAGTTTGTCACACACACACACACATACACAAATTCGGACAATTGCTTAGTACGTTGTATTAGATGTTTTAAAATTAAGGAACGTTTAATCCAATTAATTTGAAAATTTTCGAAAATGTTACCATTACTAAGCTTCTTCTATGAGGAAGCAGAACTAATGAAAATAAAAAATGTAGGCCAAACAAAGCACGATATGGTAAAAGTCAAGAAAAGAAATAAATAATTAATTTTAACCTTGAATGTGCACAATATTTAAGTTTCCAATTTATATTAACACAAAATTGTAAACTTTTAATGTTTTGAACTAAAAGCCTGATTAAATATATTTTGGATAAAAAATTGACTGAAAAAGATAAGTGTTGAATCAAACATCAAAAAGTTAAATTTTCAATTATATTAATTTTAAACAACAAATTTATACAAAATACTTCAATTATAAAATAAGAAAGGTTTATCATTTTAAATGATGAATCATCAACCAAAAAATGAATCTTTAATAAAGCAATTTCACATTGAACCAAGTATTTGAATTTTAAATCCTTTCTATCATTATATATAGTTAGGTCGTTTTTAATGCTTATTGTGTCATACGGGTGTTTACATTCAAGGCAGTACTTTGAATCCGGTCCTTATTGCCGAGTGTGTTTGGATCTCTGTGGGTTTCGTTCTTACCAACGTATTGAGAATATACTTCTCAGGTACTAGACGTACCTATCGCACAGTAAATAACGCCCTACTTTGTTACCGTCAAAGTCACAGGTCAGGGTGAACGGAGCGATCTCTCTGAGGTCTAGTGCTGCCAGATCAAGCTAGAAATTGACCCCTACCATACCTACACCGAAAAAAATATGTAACTATATTAGTTCAATAATACCTTAAACTAATACGCTTTGCATAAATTAGAACTCAATAGGTAAAAAAGTCGAACTGGATCTCTTCATTTAATTTGTAATTTTATCGGTTAGAGTATAGAACCGACGCTATAACAA
>NC_046666.1:79648835-79654549 GCF_010883055.1 Belonocnema kinseyi | reverse complement strand
CTTTGCATAAATTAGAACTCAATAGGTAAAAAAGTCGAACTGGATCTCTTCATTTAATTTGTAATTTTATCGGTTAGAGTATAGAACCGACGCTATAACAATACCGAATTACATCGATTAAGTAAGTATTGAAATTTAGCGTTCTTCATGTAGAACCCACAACATTCAAAAGTTGAATATCAGCTGTTCTAGAGCATCGAAAGAGACACTGTTCCAGTTATATATCGGGTACGTAAAGAAATTTGAATCACAGTGCGTCGATATAGATATATTCGCTATGCTTCCCTCCGTTCGACTCTGCTGGTTCGAATGACGACGAACAGCGAAGATCCAACGAATCTGTAACGGTTACAGATTCGTTCGATCTTCACTGTTCGTCGTCATTCGAACCGGCAGAGTCGACTGTGATTCAAATTTAGTTACGTACCCAATACAAAAATGAAACAGTGTCTGTTTCGATACTTTAAAACAGCTGATATTCAACTTAGGAATGTTGCGAGTTCTACATGAAGAACTGCTCCATTTCAATACCTAAGTTTAAGTTTAAGTTTAAATTTTATTTAAGTTTAAACAAGCATACGAAAATGACAATTTCCCCCAAAAAAAACCCTAAGTGACCATGCATAAATTTCGTAAACTTTTTTCCTGAAATTTTCAACCACGTACCCCTTTTTTGAGACACCCAGCGAAATCGCGGTAAATTTCAGCCACAACCACGTCTCACAAATGTGAGATAGGTGGTTACAGTCTGTAAAAGAATTAATACGGCGATCCGGAAAAACCCTAGTGCACCCTGAGAACACGAAGCAACCCAAGGACGACCGCATTCTGAATTTTTCCCGCAAGTGTTTTAGCATATTGTAGACACGTAGGGATGCTTTTCAGACTATCAATTCGATAATGAAAATGATTAGCTTCTCGAAGTCAAGGAAATTCATGTCAGACCTCGAGTGTGCAACAGAAACAATTGTCGAGAATATAAAGTTCCAGTATATGCAGCACTTCTCATTCTCGACAATTGACTCGATTTCCCTAGGAGCATTTAGAGGAGCGATATTAAGGTTAATACCGTAAGAATGACAGAAATGTTAATAAAGCACTCTTAGTGCCGCCTTGTGCCTTTGGATGTAGGTGGTTCCCGCATGAGTTGGACAACCAGATAGTATGTGAGCTAAATGCTCGGGGTGTGCATGGCACGCCCTGCAGCTATCATCGGAAATGCCTTGGCTCAAAATGTGGCGACGGTATGATGAAGTGGAAATAACACCGTCTTGGCATGCCAAAATAAAACCCTCCGTACCAGACTTCAATGCGGGTGATTTAAGGAAAGAAAAATTTAGTTCACACGTCATTGACTGATCCTCCACATTTCTGTGGATGATACCGTGCATTTTCTTATCGAGGAGCTGTTCACGAAAGTTTTTCTCTTGTGCGACTCTATGTGCTGTACCCAGAATAATCCTGTTGTGGAGTCATTCAAGATTCAATATTCTGCGACCACCTTGACGGCGTGAGAAGTAGAGTCGCGGAACAGAAGACTTAAGATGCATGCTTTTGTTCACGTTCATAACCTTTCTTGTCTCGATATCAAGGGACTTAGCTCGTTCTTAGTTCATGGAACCACTCCAAATGAATACTTTGTTCCTCAACGACAGTTATGAAGGGTCTTCAGGGAAGCCATTAAGTTTGCCTGGCTTCAAATAAACCTTGGCGCATTTATCTAACCCAAATTCCATTCCAATTACCTTAATATATCCTTCGACAATCCCTAGAGCTAGATGTAGTTGCTTGTTGTTTTAGCATAGATCTTAAGATCGTCCATGTAAAATACATAAGTCACCTTGTACTTTCGATCTCCAGGTTTGCCACAAACGAGGAGTGGGCTCATAGTGTCGCCCTGAAAGGCACCTCTCTGAAAGGTGACCTAGTTAGTTGTCACACGATTTTTGCCAGATGAGATAGTAAATCTGGTTTTCTGAAGCGGAATCAATCTCTCTATGCACCTCACGATTTTCGGATGAACCTTTGAGCTTTCCAAAAGACAGGTGACAAGTCTATGGGAGGTCGAATTGAAAGCTTTCCGATATAATCAATCCAGGCCATCGATAGGTCACGCTGGTAGAATGCTGGATCTTTGCAGACACATCTGTCGATGAGCAGGTTTTCCCGACATCCCGCTACGCCTTTCTTTGAGCCTCATTGTTCATACATTTCTTGCCACACAGGTTCAATTGCGCTAACAATCCTATCATTTAGGATAGCCGTAAATATCTTATAAAGTGTGTTCAGACAAGTGATTTGCCTGTAATTATTCGGGTCAGCTAAGTTGCCTATTTTAGGCAGGAATATTTTCCGCCCTTCCACCAACCACTCCGGAATTGGCTCTTCCGACTTTAAATATGAGGTGAAAATTCGGGCCAAGTGCTTATGGGTTGAAGGAAATTTCTTCCAACGGAAGATCATGATACAATTTCGCCCCGGTGCGGAATAGTTCTTCATCCCTCTTAATACTTTTCCACCTCCTCGTTAGTGATGGGTGGGCATTCTTCATTAGGTTTATAGACTTATATTTTGGTGAAATGTTCTTCCACTCGCAGGGTGATTGAAAGAGAAAAGAATCAGGTTTTTGCTTGAGTCATCAAAGAGTGGTAATATAGCCAATTCTTTCAACACAAATTTATTTGCTGGCAACTGTCTACTCTGAGTAAGAAAGATGTGTATAAGTGGTACAAGCTGTTCCAAGAAGGCCGAGAGGATGTCGAAGACGAACCTCGCCCTGGTCATCCCAGCACGTCAACAACAGATGAAAACGTTCAAGCAGTGGAAGAAATGGTGTTGAAAAATCGCCGAATTAACATCAGAGAAGATGCTGAAGATGTTGGCATATCGGTTGGCTCATGCTATGCTATCTTTTCGGACGTTTTGGGCATGAGACGTGTGTCAGCGAAATTTGTTCCAAAACTGCTTAATTTTGATCAAAAGATCCATTGCATGACCATCGCTCAGGAGATGTTGAATGAAGTCAATAATGATATTCACCAGATTTGGCCCCAAGTGCCTTTTTTCTTTTCCTAACACTAAAGAGACCCATGAAAGGACATCGATTTTCAACGATGGAGGAGATAAAAACTGCATCGCTGAAAGAACTCAAGGCTATACCACAAAATGATTATCAGAAGTGCTTCGATGATTGGAAAAAGCGTTGGCACAAGTGTATTATATCTGAGGGGATTACTTTGAAGGGGACAACATAAATATTGAGGAGTAAATAAATATTTTTTGAGAAAACCATAGTCACCTTATTTTCTGCACACCTCGTATACTCAACTTTACGATCGTGCAAAATCAAGCAATATGCCGATGTTTGAGAGGGAAAATTTTCACTAGTTTGATATTTCAAACGAACGTCAACTGGCCCATATTTCAGTGACTCATTCTGTTTAGGACCGTCAAGCATCATTGCTTGTAATCATGGACTTTTTAGCTGCAGCGACAATTTTTCTCAGTGTAGTGGTAGGCCTTCTATTCCTGCTAAGACCCATCCCAAATTTTGATTTCGCCTTCATTACGTTTGCTACTCCCCATGCAGCTGCCTTTTCACCTATGTCAGCATCTGGAGCAAAGACACGTTTCCAAGTTTTTTCAGCTAGTACACTGTCTACTGATTTTCTAGCTTCTATATTTTCTCTATTTTGTGAGTAGGCTATATCGTGCTCTTTGCAAGCAGCATTTAGTGGATTGATTCCTGGATCAGCTCGTTCTAATCGCTTGGCTAGTTTCGTACCTGGTCCACAGTACTGGTAACCAGGCAAATGCAATTCAAACGGCAAATTGTTGATGATTCTGTTGAGCAAGCCTCTTCCATGTCTTGCTTTCTTCACGGTTCGTTTACGACTGACTGTTTTGCCTTTGTGAACGATCATATCTATGTAAGGGATACTTTCAGACTAAAGGGTCAACTATATAACCAGGATATTTATAGATTTTCCAGTCATTCTTTGTCAAGATGCAGTTTGAAGCACAACCTGTGAAACTACCTATACAAAATTTTTATTTGTTTTTTAAAAAGAGAATAGAGAAAGACGACACGGACATTTGCTACCAAACAGTGTACGAGCTATATTTTGTGGATTTTCCAAATGTGGAAAGACAAATGCTTTGCTGGCTCTATTGATATAATGATCACATTTATAATGATCATGTAAATACTGATATGACTTATTCGCAATTTAAAAATGTGTGTTTAACATGCTGGAATAATGACAAGTATGGATTCGTTGTGATTGACAAGGATAGGAACCTTAACCAGGGTAGATATAGGAGGGGTTTTGATTGTTTCATTAATCTGAAAAAGTAATATATACATGTGTAATGATCAATATATATATTAGGTTGTAAAGCAGCTAAGGCTGAACCTCGGCCTTTTATGTCCACTCGCCTATCTCTTTCTGTAAGCTAATGTACATATCTCGTGGAACATAATAAAGATTATTATTATTATTATTATCATTATTATTAATATAAAAACAGTCACACCTTAGACGTTGATGCACAACATGTCTTCGCGCCAGGAGGATTCTCAAAAGCAAAAGAATATTTTGCAACAAATTGCTAGAGCCAGTGAATCAATTCGACGAAAATATAGGTTAATAAAGTTAGGTAAATAAACAGTTGAGCGGACATTACGTGACACTTAAAAACCCATTGTTAATCCACTCCAGAAAATTGTTGGCGGTTTCAAGAATATGCACAAAGTTGAACCAATTAGATGGAAAGAAGAAGTAAAGAATAAAGCTGAAGAAAGTATTGATGACGATGATTTGTCATTTAAATCAATTAATGATGATGAAGAAGAAGCAGATGAGAATGTAGATTCCAGTAATTTAGAGACATCAACTGCTAGTGAAGCTGAAAACAACTCAGAAACAGCTACATCTTCATGGATTGATGATGATGCAAATAAGCATCTCATATTGTTAGGTGAACGAAGTAGAGAACTCGATAATGTGTATGGAGTAAGACAATTAACGAAAGATAGATTAATGATTGGTGATTCTCAGATAAGTTTCAGTTAGAACTATATTCGTGTGGGTAATTTTAAATTTCCCAAAAGTAAAGGCTTGCTTGAACCTCTATTTAAAAAAGTACCTCAAGAGTTCTCTATAACTCCCAGTTATTTTGAAAATTATAAACAAATTGTGATTGCAACAAACACATATAAAAACATTATCAACCAGCTGGAGAAATTCGTGACAGTGAGGCCATTAAATATAAAAACTTTATAATGAAATTAATTCCTCCATCTCCACCAAAAAATTCAAATAGATGAAGTAAAGACCGGAAATCATTATCAGGTGAAGGTATGATCCCGCTTACTCCAAGCGTCTCAAGCAGCTGGAAATCCAAGTCACGCCAACGAAATTATAACATTTATCGAAGAACTAGAAGAAGCTGAAATTATATATTAATAGATGTTTATCAAGAATTTTGGATAAAAAATTCACTGAAAAAGATAAGTGTTGAATCAAACATCAAAAAGTTAAATTTTCAATTATATTAATTTTAAACAACAAATTTATACATTATTATTCAATAATACCTTAAACTAATATGCTTTGCATAAATTAGAACTCAATAGGTAAAAAAGTCGAACTGGATCTCTTCATTTAATTTGTAATTTTATCGGTTAGAGTATAGAACCGACGCTATAACAA
>NC_046666.1:79640818-79648735 GCF_010883055.1 Belonocnema kinseyi | reverse complement strand
ATGATGTTGTAGCTTATTTGCGAACCGAAGTAATCAATAATACAATGATGATTGAAAATCTGGAAAATTCCACAGATAAACTTTTCAAAAATTCTAAAATTGACGTTGAATCAATTCAAAAACTGGTATATCAAAATTCTGAGCTCATTAGTCAATTAGACACCAGGATGAATGCACTCAAAAATGGACGCCAAGAAGCTGCAGTTGGTGAAGGAGCTGTACAAGCCAGCTAGACGAAATTACGAACGTCGACATTTCGATATTCCTGGCATTGATAAGACCTGGTATGCACGAAAAATTTACATGTTGATAGAGCGAAAGAATTTTACAATTCAAAATTTGTAAATCTTATAAAGCGATACAAGATGAATTTGTAATTGAAATTTAATAATTTAAAAGCGTCCATTTGCGAGCGATTTAATCGCACTTTATAGAATAAAATGTGGATGCAATTTAGTTTACAGGGGAATTACAAGTGGATAAATACCAATATTGAAAGATTTAGTTTCATCTTACAATGATATTAGACCTCAGACTATTAAAATGAAACCAAAAGATGTTACTAAACAAATTGAGAAAAAATTGTTGTGTAATGTATACAAAAATTACACTGTAAAACAAACAGTGGAAAAAGCGAAATTTGAAGTTGGAGATAAAGTACGTATAGGTAAGTTTAAGCATGTTCTTGAGAAAGATTACACACCGAATTGTACAATTGAAATATTTACTAGAAGGCATGTCAAGAATACTGAATCAGTGACTTATATGCATGAATATTATCAAGGTAAAGCTATTGCAGGTAGTTTTTATGAACAAGAACTAGGCAAAGTTAGACATCCAAACATTTGTCTTGTGAAAAATGTACTGAAGAAACGAGAAAATAAGCTATTTGTAAAATGGTTAGGCTTCGAAGACACACAATAGGTGGATAGAAAAGTCTAGTTTATAAGTATCTCTTGTATCGAATTGAATTTTTTTCCGAATAAAGCTGATTATTTTCAATACATAAATACATCTTTTTACTTATACATCTACCTATCCTTAATCTAGTAAATGAAAAAGACGGATTTGGTTTAAATTAAATTTATTAAGATTCTTCTTACCAACAAAAGACTTGAAATTTTTTAATGTATAAAGGTACCATTCACACATCTGAGTGCATTCTGATTTCGCAATCACTTCTTCCCACACATTCTGATTATAAAAAGTTATCATTTCAAGAATCAGAATTTCAAATCGCATAAGAATAGCAAATATTAATTTTTTCCTTGCGTCACTCTTTAAACTTGTATAATTTTTCCGTATGTAAGATTTTACACCTTTCACAGATGAGGATTTCACTTTACGGCAAATACTTTCACCGATGGTTTCAATAATGACATCTTTTGTACGTTGAAATGGAATAACACTCAGATTCAGATGATACCGGTCGATACAAAGGCTGACTTCCTGGAGAACAGCAAACGTTGTTTCTTGCAGCACAAACGGATAGTATTTTTTAGTTTCTTAATACTGCTCCAAAGCCACTATATAATCACCAAACGATACAGTCATCTGTATATGGAAATTCCCACAGTCGATGCGTTGCTGCCTCTCTTGGCCATCAAAAAACAGTGAAATGAGGTAGAAGTAACTTTTGAATA
Source organism: Belonocnema kinseyi (assembly GCF_010883055.1). Taxonomy (NCBI): domain Eukaryota; kingdom Metazoa; phylum Arthropoda; class Insecta; order Hymenoptera; family Cynipidae; genus Belonocnema; species Belonocnema kinseyi. The sequence continues at coordinate 79,647,092 of NC_046666.1, read as the reverse complement.
ATTTCCAATCTTCAGGATTCAGAGTTACACTTGCACGAGGATGACTGGCTTGAAGTTTCACTGATAAGGCGAGAATTCCGTCTTTTTTAAAGCCAGCACCGATGATAATTTGCTTTGTGAATGATGAATTCAGGTTGTATGTGATTGCATGTAAAATTTCATTTCGTGGTGTATAAGGCATGAAAATGTTAATCTCACTGAAGGTTTTCACAGACTGAGCGATAGTTTTTGAAGATTGCATACTTTATACATTTTTCTTCTTAATAAATTCAATTGAGTGGAAGCTTCCACCCAAATACACCATTTCAAGGGTGTTATCTTCGCAGATCTTCTTCATTTGCACGAAAAGGGTCTTATCCTCTTCAAACAATTTTGCCATTCTTTGAGGTAGAAAAACGGAGAATTTGTTTTTAATAATCACTAATGTTCGCATTCTATATTTAGTTTTAGCTTCCTTAATATCTGTTATTTTGTATCCTTTGTTAGGTTCTAGCTCTGGCAGCTTCTTTGTTGGAAGAAAGTCTTCATTGCAAGCGGTTTCGTTTAGTTTCGAGAAATCCATTTCTTCTTTGTTCGCTGTTTGTTATTTTCAATATTCAAAGTTTTTCATTTTTTCGTTTAAGTTTGTAAATTACTTTGCACTTGTATTACTTGTTTTAGCTCGCGAATGTTATTTAGAAATATGTTTAAGCGACTTTTTACCTCTTTTTGCGTTTCTTCTTCACAATCTGACATTTGACAATAAACTGATGAAGGAGTGAAGCTAGCCTCCTTTTATAGACTCTTACCCCCTCTACCAATTTTCGGAAACTTTTGCATAATATTGTCTGATATTGCATCATATGATGCAACATTGTTCTAGAAGGTTCTAAATTATGTGCCATATGTGTAGCATATAATTTTTTAACATCGTAAATGCAATGCGTCATTGAAAATAACCTTGAAGTTGTTTACGAAAAAAATTGCGTAGTAGAAATGTGATGATGACATTATTGAGAATATTCTAGAAACTATATTCAAGTAACTTTTATTCTCCTTCCCATAAATACATCTCTTTCTTTTTCGTAAAAAAGACGGACCCGCAAAGAACATTTGAGAAGCTTATACGCATCAAATAAATAATTAAATGTATTATCTAAAAGGAAGCAATAAATCAACATAATTGCGCAATATTATTCTATGACGTCATCAAAGCTTCCTAGAATCTTGTATAAGCTTATAAGCAATAAACAAATAAAGGCAGGAATTTTTTAATCAAAACAGAATGCCATGCATAACCCTCATGTCAAATTTCATCAGTCCACCTGCATCTTTTGCGCATTAAACAAATAAAGGCAGGGATTCTTAGCTAAAACTAGCATCTATCAGGAAGCAATAAATCAAATTAATAGTCAAAACAGGATGCCATGCGTGCTCTCCATATCAAATTTCACATATACACCTGCATCTTGTGCGCATTTAACGAACGTCTTATCTGTTAGGAAGCAATAAATCATCCTTGTTTTTCTCACAATAGCCTTGAACCTGTTTACATGAATTTAGTTACAAACTATTGCGCAATAGTGACGTCATCAGGATCCATCGAGAACGTTCTCGAAGCTTAGCACGGGCACGAAACACTACAGGTCGAAGCTCCTCGATGCCGGTAAGGTAGGGATCGTGGTCCAGAACCGGCCTTGCTCATGTACTTGGGTGAAATAGTAAATCACAGTAAATGCCATTCCTCGAAAGTATTAAAGACAAACCCGGTACCTATACAACACTGACCGGGACACCGGGACAGACAGTTAAAAACTGGTAACACGTCCAGGAAAACCGGGACGGATGGTCAAGATAAACTTAATGAAGATGATTAAATTACACAATGTAACCGCAATTAAAATAGATATAATGACTTGATAACTATCATTTGCAGGTTATCTAGCAAAGTTTTTCAGCATAAAAGCATATTCATATGCAAGAAACTTTTTGTGTCAAGTCATCGGTCGCTAATTGTAAATCGATCCCTGACTTACCAGCCCTACTTTACAAGCGGTTGGTTTGTAAATGCGTCTTCATGCCCCTTTTAAGAGGGCTCTAAAGGAACCATTTTGGCTCACGGCAAGTATCTATTGGAGCACAAGTTCTAAATGATACCAACTTTTATTTGAGCGGCTGAAAGTAAAAACGGGACATATAAAGTTTGGTAATAAAATTGGAACACACATTTTTCGGAGTAAAAAGGGAAAAAAGAAATATTCTAAGTCAAACCGGGACAAAATTTCTTCATGATAAAAATGCAACATACCGATTCTCCGACTAAAAACGGAATAAACTAGCGCATGGCTGGCGGGAGGGGATACACGCACGGATGTTAGGTGGGGATAGATGCTTGAATCGTGTTCAGCTTTAGATCATAATTTGATTAAGAGTTCCAAATAAAAAACAATAACAAAAAAGCAAAATACATCAGTTTACAAAAATAAATAATAACCGCCATTCTTATTACAAATTTAATTAATCTAATTATTACTCTTGATGAAACAAAACGACATTTTTACTAACTGAAAATCAAGGTTTTTTTTAGAATATAAATTCTAATTACTCAGAGCGAAATATGAAAAAATTGTTTAATGTTGAAGAAATATGCGTAGCATAGTTCAGCAAAGGATACGAATGATTAACAATAAAAAAAAATGTTTTATAAATCAATGTTGATGTCTGGCAGTTATTTTTAAACTTTCATGAGAAAAAGTTCACATAATTGTTTTAGAAAAACGTCGAGTACGCCGAGAATGGGGAGAGAACCAACTAGAAAATTGTAAATTTTGAATATTTTTTCTTTCAAAATTGTGTTTTTTATGTAGCTAATGTAAACAATGAATAATGCAAACAATAAAATAGCCTCGGAAAGGACTGGAAATTTAATTGACAAAAGGCATGCTCTCGATAAATGCGAAGGTCAGGTTTCAGGCCACCAATAGAAATTGGGTATTTGGAATGCTAGGAGAATGAATGATCTTAAGGTAAAAGAATGACGAGAAACTATGCATGTAAGGAATCTAGATATTTTATGTGTGCCTAACACTGTTGTGGGCTAGAATGAAAGTAGGAATCAGAAGATTATTTATAATAGCATGCTACGCGCCAGTTAGTAGTGATCCCAGCGAAGTAAAAACGCCTTCTGGGACACTTTACACCACGCAATGAATATATGCGATCCTTGTGAAAGAATAATTCTGCTAAGAGATATTAATGGATGGATAGGCATCCAAAATCAGGATACAGAAAAAGTATTAGGTAATTTTGGGGATCCAAGAATAAACTAAAACGGAGATAAATTAGTTGGCTTATGCTTAGAAAGGCGTTCATTACAAATAATTGGTTTAGGCATAAACTGATCCACATGTACACCTGGTTAAAAAGAAATAGCGACAGTATAACTGACTTAGTTGTTGCAGATGAAAGGCTAAGGTTGCTGGTGGAAGATACAAGGTCATGAGGGGTTCTGAATGCAATACTGATGATTACTTTCTGATCTTGAAAATTAACTTAGGTCGTGGATAGAGAAAAAAGGAATTGAGAAAAGATTAATGAAATTCAGGCTGGCCAAAAAGCAAAAAAAGAAGCGTACAGGAGAACTTCAAACATCGCAGCTCTTAGCAATGAGGAAAGAAATAGACGTATAAATGATTACAGACACGAAAAGAGGATACGCAAACGATTATTTAAGGAAAGCAAAGATAAAATTAGAGTAGAAGAAGAGAAGAAAATACAAAATGACTTTGAGGGAAGCAAGAAAGTACTTTATAAAAAAATGAAGGGAAACAAAAATACAGATTTTGTCGACATGAGAAATAGTAATGGAGAAATGCTGTATGATGCAGACGGGATACTAGAGGCTTTCAGAGACTATTTTAGGGGAAAATTCGGAGATGATGCTATGGTACACCACAACTGCGATGCAGAGCACGATGCGTTAGAAAACTCAATTGAGAAAGTCTATGTCACTGAAGTTAGCGATATAATTAAGAACTTGAAAAACTGTAAGGCTGCCGATGTAGACTATGCGAATTAATAAATTTATGTTTCGAGATCGGAGACGTCCCAGACTATTGGAAAAGATCGATTATCGTAACAATATACAAAACGAAGGGAAAAAATGAAAATAACAGAAGCAAATATTTGGGAAGTCCACAGTGGCTTTATGCCAGGAAGGTGATGTACGTATCAGATGTTTAGTTTAAGGCAAATCACAGAAAAAAGTTCAAGAGTAGGAAAAAAAGTTTTCTGTGCATTTGTTGGCCTAGAAGAATCTTTTGACAAGGAAGATAGAAGTAAACATTGGGAAGTCCTGAAAGAGTATAGAGTCAATGGATGGCTCCTACAAGCTATAAAAACAATAGATACGGATAGCAAAGCGAGTGTAAGGGCAAATGGGAATTTAAGTGACTGTTTCGATATTATTCAAGGAGTTAGACAAGGATACGTTATGTATTCATGGTTATTTATATTATTCATCGACAAGTGTTAAAAAATGTCTCTTTTCGACGAAGAAGGTGTGGATCTCGAAACAGTAAGTGTACGTGGGTTAGAGTTCGCAGATGATAACGTTGTTATAGCAGAGTCAATCAAAGACTTGCAAAGAATGTTGAATAAACTGAATGCAAGCATGAAGAGCATGGACCTCAAAACTAACGCAAATAAAACAAAAACTGTGGTGTTCGAAGGAAAGAGTGAGAAAATACTATGAAATATTGTATTAAATGATGATTGAATTGAACAAGTTGATAAGTTTGTATACCTTGGTAGCTTATTTACTAGGGACGGGAAGACAGATGAGGAGTTACATAGACGCATAAACAAAGGTAAGAAGGTTCTTGGTAGAGAAGGGCCCCTTATTAGAAGTAAAAATATATCAAATAAAGCTAAAAAGGCAATACATAATTCTATATTTGTACCGACTATGCTATACGGTAGCGAGAGGTAAAACTCTGATGGACAAAGTAAGTAACGAGATAATTCTCAAAAAATGCGGTGCAGAAGAGACGCTAGTAGACACATGGGAAATAAATCAGTTACGATGGTTCGGGCACTGCACCATGTCCATTTAGCAATCATAATAAGGTAATATTTTAGTACATTCAATCAAAGAATCACAGCAAAAACTTAAAAGCCATGAATATGATCAAATATTAAAAAAGGTGAAAAGTTCCAATGCTTTTAAATGACAAACAACCCCACATATTACTTTAATTTCAAGATTGGACTGTCATGTAGAAACTCGTTAAGTAAGTACTTCCTATACGAGTTAAAGTATATTTATTTCACAGTTAATTTAGCAGACTTACAGCCCGAAAATTAAAAACAATATTCCATTAAGGAATTCTTCTTGTTACTTGAGTAAAAGAGTAACAAAAACGCCTAATTAAAAAATTCAAAGGTTAGGCTTCACATGATTTACTCTGTTGCTACTGAAATGATTAGTGAATAACTCCGAAATCACTGATTAATCAGTTAAATGTCTAACTACTATGTCAATCAGTGCAGTTTTACTGATTCATAATTAGAGAGTAGAATATGTGAATAAAACCCTAGTTAAATGAGACATAATAAGCCACCGAAACATGAGAGCCTGCATGAGAAGTATGCCAGGACAAAATAGTATGAGGGCAAATAGTTATTGCAAAGAGTGTAAGTAGAGTGAATGCCGCCTGAAACAAAAGACCTTGGATATTTATGTACTTAAGTGGGGAACCTCAGATGACGACTTTTCTTCTACTGCGTCATGCTGAAGTGAGCAAATTTCGCTGAAACATGTAGCATCAACAACAAAAAACATGAAAGAAATGTTCTTTCTGGTATATATCCTCTGAAATAAATTACACTATTGTAGATCAATTAGAACTTATTTAATGGAATTTAGCAAAAAAAAGCGCAAAAAGCAACTGACATATTGGAATGACCATTTCTCTCCAATTAAATAAGTCGAACGACGATAAATAGCACTGGCGTCTTAATTCTCGCTTTATCTTGAATAAAAATGGAGCGATTATAAGGAAAAAGATTATCCAGGCCAGGTTTTTAATGGGAAATTATCTTCTATTCGTGTAAAGTTTATCTGGCAAGGTCAATTTTTGTTGTGGTGAACCTTTCACCTGGAATCGATATCAACTTTATCTTTAGTTTTTTCTGTGTAACTAAGATTATACAGAACTTTCATAAATACCATTCGTAAGACATTCGATAGAGACACAAGTTAGACTTTTAAAATTAACCTTCATAGTAAGAAATC
>NC_046666.1:79633720-79640718 GCF_010883055.1 Belonocnema kinseyi | reverse complement strand
GATACAATTAATGAATGTGCTACCATGTAGTTACTTGCTACTTGTCTCGTTGGGACGGATAGATTAAAAAGATTTTATAGATTTTAATAATTATCCAAAGGTTTTAATCATTTCAAAAATGTAATCAAATATTTATAAAATATTTTAAATATTTTACGAAAATTTCGGATAGATTTGAAGGATTTCATAGAATTTAATGATTTCTGAAAGATTTTAACAATTTTGCAAACATTTTCAAATATTTTAAACATATTTTTAATATTTGACAAAAATTTCAATTAATTCCTAAAGATGAAAATTAAGATTTCACAAAGACATACATTATTTCAGAAAGATTTCAGGTAATATAGATTTTTGGAAGAATTCAAACGATCGAAAGAATTTAGTTATTCGATTTTAGAGGGGGAAAATCAATAGCTAGCCCCTCTCCGAGCGATTATTGAGAAGGCACGGCCCCCTCTAATGACAAAGACGACTTTTAAAACACTTTCTTCAGCATTAATGATTATTATATAGTCAAATTTAAGTTTTAACGTATTTTAAAGCTAAGTTTTAGATTTTAAATCAATTATTATTTGCTTAGACAATTTTTCCCCCTGTCAATCCCGAAAATATATTATTTTTCGAATAAATGATACCGTTCATGAAGGTTAACAGCAATATTTTTTCTTTAAAATATATTGAAAGCGTTAAAACAAATCCTACCTGTTTAAATTTTTTTCTCTGATAAATAAGTTCCTGTGATTAAGGGCACGATTAACGAATCTTGAAAGTAATATTTTTAAAGAAAAGTTAGTACTTTGTTTAAATAATATTTTTAGTTGAAGATAATTGTGAATCATTAAAACAACTTATAATCCCTAAACTCTGTTAAATTCTAATTTCCATTCTTTTGGAAGCAAACGCGTTGACCGCTTGCCATCTACACGGACTAATTTTTTACGTGTACGTCAATTTGAAAAAAGTCCTTTTGGCAGGTTTTAGTTTAAGAAATATTCGCAAAAAAAAAAAATAAAATGAAAATCAGAAATCATGTAATGAAAAATTTGTAGTTCAGGGTATTCGGCAGTGCGTTTTCTTATACGAATTGTAAATTCCCTGAACTCTTCCCTGAAAATCTTGGTTAAGCTTCCCCAACATTAGTTCATGCATTCAATGTCATACAATTTTTAGTAATAACTGTTTCATTATTCCGATTTATACCAAATCATTAAACTACTTTGTAAGGCAAATTTTTGCCAATTTTCGATTATCGGGCTTAGTTAAGTCTCTCACTTTCCCCTGGACTTATCACATTAAAGTTTATGAAAAACATAAATATTTTGTTTAAAATTAGAATAATAATTATTATATTTCAAATTACATTGAAATTAATGAAATATTGTATTCAAAATCACTTTCAACAAATAACTATTTGAAAAATTATCATGTGGGGTGAAGGTGTTGTAAAAAATTTGGTTGATGTTGGTAGATGGAGGGTAAAGGTGTTATAACTGTTTTACAGAAAAATAGTCTTTTGACTTAAAAGTTTAAGAAGTGGGGCGAATTTTTTTATTTCCTAACTAGTAATTCTTTATTTGTTTAAAATTCGTCTTTCTAGTTGAAAAATTCATAATTTTAGTTAAAAATTAATCTCTTTGGTTAAAAAATTTACTATTTTTTTGAAAATTCTTTTTTTTCGGAAATAAATTAATTGTCTGTGTAAAAAAGTAACTTTGCTGCTTTTGGTTTAAATTTGAATTTCTTATAGAAAATTAATCTTTATGATTGAAAATTCGTTTCCTTATTTTCCAAAGCATCTCTTGGCAGCATCTGTATTCGTTGAAATATCAAATATTACATTTTCTATCTAAAATACAAATTTTCAGGTTAAAAAGTCAACTACTTTGTTGAAAATTTACATGCTGGTTCGAAAATGTAACTGCTTAAAAATTTACATATTTTGTTGAAAATATTTTCTTTTTGTTTTAAAATATCCACCATTACGTTTTCATTGAGAATTCTTTTTTTTAAGGCAACTCTTTTTGGTTAAAGATTAATCTTTTTTGTTTGAAAATTCGGCCATTCAGTTTAAAATTTATATTTGTAGGTTGAAAATTTCACTATTTGGTTAAAAGTTAAACTATTCGGTGTCAAATGCAAATCTTTCATTAAAAAGCCAAATTTTTAACAAAACCATTTACACAGAAAATGAAAAAGTTTCATTTTCAGTTTAAAAAGTATAACGAATTTGCAACCAAATAGTTACTTTTTCAACCAAAAATATAACATTTTAACAAAATCGTTAAAGTTTTAAATAAGTAGATAAATTTTCAACCAAAAACTAAGAAATATGATTATTTTAAACAAAACAACAACATCTGAATTGAATAAAAAAATTAATTTCAAGAAAATTTTTATATTTTTAACCAGAGTTACATTTTTAACTAAAATAATGAATCTTCTACCAAAAAAATTAATTTGTAAAAGGTCGTTCAACCTTAAAACAAAAGGTACAAAAAGACCAAAAAAGGTCCATTTTTACTCATTTAGTTTATCATTTAACCACGTAGTCGAATGCAAACAAAAAATACAAATTTTAAACAAAATAATTGAGTCCTCAACAAAGGAGCTGTAACAAAAGATAGTTCACAACTACCAAATTACAGTTGTAGATGTATATATGCATATATTATCGAGCGCAAAGCTCTAAAACGAACAAAGAAAAAAGAAAAATATCTACAAAATTGTTGAGTTTTCCACCCAAAAAGGCAAGTTTTAAAAAGCAGTTGAATTTTCAACTGAAAGGGATACATTTTCATTGTGTTAATGTTCAGTAAGAAAATCAAGTATCTACCAAAAGAGATGAGTTTTTAAGCAAGAAACAATTCTAGTCAAACCATACAAAAAAATTTAACTAAATTTTTGAACATTTTCAACAAAAAATTTTTAAAAACTGTTCCCTTATAGTTTAAAAATCAAGTAATTGGTTCAAAATTCGCCTTTTTGTAAAATATTTATCTTATTGGTTAAAAATTAATCTTTTAAACACAGAATTTTTTTATGACGAAAAAATAGTTTTCCTAAAATTTAATCTAAAAACAACAAAATTCCCTTCCTGATCGATTCGAAGACTTGAATTGCAGAATCTGCCTAATGGTAAATGGACTCGATCTCCTTTGAAATAATTTTTATCACACTTTTTTATTGAAAATTAATTTTGTTAACAGAAAATTAAACTATGACAATTTTGGTATAAAATTAATCTTCTTGTTTGAAAATTCTTCTTCCTGATTTAGGATTCAACAATTTTTTTGATAATTCTTTTTTTTCAACATTCATTTATTGAAGTGTAAATTTAACTTTCCATTTTTGGTTAAAAACATATTAAGATTTTTAATTGCAATCTGTTTTGGTAGAGAACTTAGTTTTTTTTTAATTGCAATTCAAGTTGAAAATTATTTTTTTTAAACTAAAAACTTAATTATTTAATTTTTTATTGAATATTAAGTTCATAATTGAGGCTTCATCTCTTTCGGTTCAAAACGAACCTTTTTGATTGAAAATTTAACTAATTTCTTCAAATTTTTTAAAAAATTATTTCTATAATGATAAAATCGATCTTTTTTCGTTAAAGATTGAACTATTTGGAAATAAATTTATCTGTTTGGATGCAGTATTTAGAAACAGGGAAATTAGTCTTCTCGTTTGAAAATTCATCTTTGTGATTAAGAACAAAACTATTAAGTTGCACATTTCGTTTTTTGTGTTAAAAATTAAATTCTTTAACTAAAAATTTAACTCTTCCACTTTCGGTAAAAAATTGAAATTTTGAATTATAAATTGATATTTTTGTGCTGAAAAATCAATTATTGGTTTCAAACATCGTCTTTTTTTATATAAAATCATCTTGGTTAAAAATTGATCTGTTTGTTTGAAACTTCAACTATGAATTAATGTCTTTAAGGAAAATTTTCCTTATACCATTGTTGGTTAAAAACTAATCGTCTTTTGTAGAGAATTAATTTTATAAGTAAAAAATTAATCTTTTTTATATTATTTTTGACATAGATGTCCAAATTCGACTTTTTATTGTCTTATATGGGAAAAAACGACTTGCATAATTGACTATAAAATCATTTTAATCGCTTTGTGTTTGAAAAATCATCTTTTTTGTCAAAACTTTTATTATTTGGTGTCAAGTTCATCTCTTTTAATTTAAATTTTAAATAACCTGTAGAAAATTTCATTTTTTGGATTGAATATTAACTTTTATAATATAAAAACTGACTTGTTCTATTTTTGTTTAAAATTTTATATTTTTTATTGAAACTTCATCTTTTTATTTAAAAATTATTTTATGGGTGAAAAATTAATCTGTTTTTTATTATTCTTAACATAGATGCCCAAATTCGATTTTTTTATCTCAGATCGGAAAAAAAACGTCTTGCATAATTTACTATAAAAGAATTTTAATCGCTGAGAGATTCTGCTACATAATGTGTAGAACTTGCCTGGGTGCAAGTAAATTCTATTTTATTTTAAATTATTTTCATAATATTGTTCTTGCATTGAAAATTAATTCAGTTGATAATTCAATTATTTGTTTTTAGAAAATTTTGTTTAATTAAAAATTAATCGTAGTGATTAAAAATTCATCTTTTTTGTAAAAACTGTTACTATTTGGTGTGAAGTTCATATGTTTTAATTAAAACTTCATCTTTTTGGTTAAAAATTATTTTATGGGTGAAAAATTAATCTGTTTTTTATTAATCTTAACATAGATGCCCAAATTCGATTTTTTTGTCTCAGATCGGAAAAAAACGTCTTGCATAATTTACTATAAAAGAATTTTAAACGCTGAGAGATTCTGCTAAATAATGTGTAGAACCTGCCTGGTTATAAGTAAATTCTATTTTATTTTTAATTATTTTTATAATATTGTTCTTGCATTAAAAATTAATTCAGTTGATAATTCAATTATTTGTTTTTAGAAAATTTTGTTTAATTAAAAATTAATCGTTGTGAATAAAAATTCATCTTTATTGTCAAAGCTTTTACTATTTGGCGTCAATTTCATCTGTTTTATTTAAAATTTTAAATAACCTGTAGAAAATTTCATTTTTTGGATTGAATATTAACTTTTATAAACTAAAAATTGACTTGTTCTATTTTTGTTTAAAATTTGATATTTTTATTGAAACGTCATATTTTTTGTTAAAAATTATTTTATGGTTAAATAATTAATCTGTTTTTTATTATTCTTAACATAGATGTCCAAATTCCACTTTTGTTGTCTTACATCAGAAAAAACGTCTTACATAATTTACTATAAAAAATGTTAATCGCTGAAAGTTTCTGCTATATAATGTGTAGAACTTGCCTGATTTCAAGTGAATTCTATCTTATTTCAAAATAATTTATATATTATTATACTCGAATTGGAAATTAATTTAGTTGAAAATTCTATTATTTGTTAAAAATGATTTTTTAAAATAGAAAATTAATCTTTGTGATTGAAATTTCATCTTTTTTGTTAAAACTTTTAATATTTGCTGTCAAATTCGCCTGTTTTGGTTACAATTTTAAATAACCTGTAGAAAATTTAATTTTTTTATTGAATATTAAGTTTTATATACTAAAAACTGAATTATTCTATTTTTGTTTCAAATTTGATATTTTTTATTGAAACTTGATTTTTTTTTTAGTTAAAAATGGAATTATTTGTTTGAAAATTCCCGTATCTTGTTGAAAATTTGTGTTTTTTTGTTAGAAATATAAACATGAAGACCCGATACATCCATAAACCTGAACATAATTCATTCAATCCCACATTTTTCAAACCATATATTGTTTAAAAGGACATAAAACATTGGAAGTCTATACATTTTATACAGCTGTTTTGTTGTGAAGGTCAAGTGTAAGGAGTTTTATGGTACTTTTCTTATATTGAGTAAAGTTAGTGTAACATTGGTGTATTTTTAGTTATAAGTTAATGTTTTAGTTATTATTTTCATTCAATATAAACATCAAGTATTATACCTGTGATGCATGGAATTTGTTATACAATTTCATTGCTGATAAAAAATGCGGTAGCAACTTATTGAGATTTAGAGGTTAATATTACATTTTGCAATTCAAGAGCGAACTGCTTGCAGTAAACAAATTTATCAAAAAGATGTAGGATGAAAACATAAAAAGCTATTTTTTATTTTAACCCTGATTAAAATAGTTTTTTCTTACCAAAAATGTTATAACCAGCAGTTCGCTCTTGTATTCTAAAATTAATTCCTAACCTCAAAATTTAAAAAGTTGTTGTCGCATTTTACACCAGCAATGTACTTTAATAAAAAATTCCATGCTTCATTGAAACATTACTTCATGTTAATGTTTATATTAATAACAAATAATATCTTATACATTAACTTATAATTAAAAATATACTAATCCTACCGATAGAAATCTCAGAGTATATGCTAAAGATTCTCAAGGCTCTGAGAAGCACGGAGAAATTCTCCGCAGGCACTCAGGTAGATATATTTAATGGTCCAGATAGCTCGTTCAAACGCTTTGAAGGCTTTAAAATGTCCTTTTCGAAATTGAAATAAAAATATGATCATAAATAACAAGCAGAGAGGCTTAAATTGAAATAAGAATTCGACCATGAATAACAACCAGAGGCCCTGTATTGCGATGGCGATGGCACGGGTGGAAAGGTGATGGTAAATGAGAAGCGTTGATTAATATTACCGACGTCGAAATTTGAATCCATTATTATTCCCAACAGTGATCCAAAAATACTTGCGTATGCTTGAACTGTGCGGCGCTCACTGGCTCTAGTTCGCGTACGTATTTAAAAATCAAGTACAGACGCGCACCGTAGCCAATGAACGTCACTCAAATCCAAGCAAGCGCATATCAAGCCAGCTCCGTTGGGATCATTTAACTTCAAGAAAACGCGTGTAACGTTCCATTACTGTCTAACTCACGGTGACTCACGAGTGTCCCTTTCGCACGCG
>NC_046666.1:79629247-79633620 GCF_010883055.1 Belonocnema kinseyi | reverse complement strand
TATTTCCAAACTTGAAAAAATGGCTCGGTGGACAGAGATTTCCAGACAACGAAGACGGCATTGCCTCTGTAAGTGCTTATTTTGAGGAACTTCCGAAAACGCTCGATCTTTGTACTTCCCCCAAATTTATGCACAGATTTTTTTTAAACTAAAGATGAAACCATCGACAAAACTATAATCTTGTGATTGCGAATTATCTTTTGTTAAAGCTCCGTTGTCTTTAAAAAACACATTCTCATAACCTATCTCGTGCGTCGTCCTCGAGTTTTTGCAAAATGCAAACTTTTCTACAATATTGTATGCTGGTTCGAAACCAAATCAACCCTTTTTTCGACTACGCATCTTATCAAAACGTGATTAATAAATTTGTAGATCTTTTTTGAATGTCCCATTTTTTTAAAAATATTTTTTGTGTCTTGCATAGTTAGACTACGAAATAGAATTTTTTATATTTCATTGGTTACACTCTTAAAAATTTTTGTTGTGATTTCACAACAAATGAAATGGAAGTTTATTACCAAAACGTGATGTAATTTTACAATACATGAAATTGTACCGTCACACTACAGTATTGTGAAATTACAGCAAATGTTTTGTAATTTCACAACACAAAAAAATCTGCATCACAATCCATGTATTGTAAAATTACAATACATGTGTTGTAAAATTATATTACACGTATTGTGAAATAACATGATGTATTTGGTAACAAACTTCCATTACATTTATTGTGAAATTTCAACAGAAATTTTTAACAGTGTTGATATAATATTTTGGTAAAGTTGGAAACGTATATAATATTGGGAAAAATTGTGTTTTTAACTTTTCTATAAAATAATAGGGTAAATAGATATTCTAGGATAAAAATGTACTATATTATAAATATGCAAGCTTTTAATCTTTCATATGCAATTTACATTTTCTTCAGAATTGAATGCATATGTAGATTTGATTAAAACATACAAGGTTTTCGCGCAATATAGACTTCCTTAAGAAACAGAATGAAAAATTGAAATTTAAGGAAATATGTTTTTCATCTGAAAGCTAAAAAACAAAAGTTGGTATTTTCGCGGTAACTTTTAGAATGTCTTTATTTTTATTTTTATACCACAAAATAATATACCCTGCAAAAACGTCAGATTAAAAAATAATTGCTTCGCATTCATGAGATGTTCTGTGCGGAAATTTGCTTTGAGACAACCTCGGATTGGGACGAAAGCACAATACTTATTAATGCTAGAGTTCTTATATAACGTATAAACCTTGAATACGTCTGAATGAAAAGTGACAGATTTCGCTCCTCAATGCGTGTTAATCCGAGAGTTCTAACATGTTTCAATGCTATAGAATGCGAATGAATGCGAAACAGAATTTTTATCAATGCTATTAAATGCAATTTAATGCGAAGCAGAAAATATGCGATTGCTAAGCATTGAATCGCATTCACGAGGTGTTTTGTGGAAATGTGCTTTTGGTTAACATCGCATTCAAAGTGCAATACTTTTGAATACGTTTTGATGTGACGTTTTGTGTAAGGTAATCCTGCAGCAGAAGCTTAACGTTTGAAAACAATCGATAACACTCGTCTGCCAAAAAATTTTTTCTCTCCTTAATAGTTTGATGAATGAAAATATAATATTTAGAGCTCCTGAGTAGAAATTCGCCAAAAGAAAATATGTAACACATATAATTTTCATGTAATGTTTATTTTTTTATTTGAGTGCTATTTTTAAACAAATAAGTTGAAATCAAATATTTATAATGTTATAATGATAATAATAATTACAAACAGGTTATAAAGTGCAACAGTTTAAGCAGAATAAACATTAAAATGTCTATATAATAATATAATTCCATCTACTTTGTAGTTTTTTTCCTTTTCATATGATGAATTGGAGTTTCACGTTGAATTGATCAACAACAGTCAGCAAGCATTCCTTCAGACCTTTTTCCATTGTAGCGTCTCTCTATATGCAGCAGGTCATGGTGAAATCTTTCACCATGCTCATCTGATACAGCACCAACATTTTCAGGGAAGAAATCTAAATGTGAGTCCAAAAAATGAATTTTAAGAGACATGTTGCATTTGAGAGCTTTATAAGCAGGAAGAAGTTCTTGAATGATTTGCTGGAAATGATCAGGTTTTTTGTTTCCAAGAAAACCATGACACACTTTTACAAATATATATATTTTGAGCAAAATAAAACAAAATAACCAATTTAAAACATCAACAATCAGATAAAAACTATCGAAAACAATGTCTACCGCAAAACCCAAACAAAAACTTCGCGAGCGCACATGTATGAATTTGGAGATAGCTAAAAATCGTTTCATTCTCTCTTTTACCATCAGCTGAAATCAGTAATACCAGGATTGATATTATTAATTCATATTAAAAGAGTGTTATGTAAAAACAAAATGTAATAAGATCGTAATTTTTTAAAATATGAGAAAAATAAATGTTACAAAATCTAGACGTGATATCAAAAAAGAGGCAACGGGAGGGGGTTCGGGGCATAGAAATCTTCGTACTTAGAATACTTTCATTTAAAGGAGGATTTCACTACAGATCAGTGTAATTTGTATGCAAAACGCTGTCAAAATCATTAACATAACATACACGAATACTTTTGTAGGTGCTTTGTAGGTTATGTTAGAGATTTTGACGGCATTTTTTATGAAAAATATCAAGTTTCTAATGCAGATTATATTATTTTGCTGGATAGAAATAAACATCAAAACATACTAATAGTTGCTAACAAAAATACCAACTTCTGTTTTTGCTTTCAGATGAAAAACATATTTCCTTAAATTTCAATTTTTTATTCTGTTTCTGAAGAAAATTTATATTGTGCGAAAACCTTAGATTTAATTTAAACATATGTAAACTTAGATTTGCCTCACTTTTGAATCAATTACTGTACTCTGATATTGCATAAAATAAAAAGAATACTTTCAGCCGATACATAGAATATGGCGCTACTTTAAAAAAAAATAATTTATAGGGGTTAAAATATCACATTAAGGGATAATTCACAAAATAGTGAAAAGTTCGTGGCAGGAGCGGGAAGTGTCTGTCAAAATATCATTTTCCATGTTAAGAACAATAGAAAAGACATCACGTAGGGGGAGCGGTGTTTAAAGTCCCTCAAAAATTTATCACGTATTTCGTGAAAAACCTTTGTACGTTTAAAAAATTTCATACGAAACTATTTTGAGTTATGCAATTCTATCTTTACCAAATTGAACATAAAGGGATTAGTGGTAAGAGAGTGAGGAATAAGTGTAATTTTTTTTAATTTAAGAGGTCATATTTTTATACTGATATCCGATAGTCTTTTTCGGAACTAAGGCCAGTTACATTTCAAACAGTTTTTTCGTGGTTAATTGAAAAATCTTAAATTTATTATTTTAATTAAAACTGCCAGAAAAGTATGATTTTGTTATATGTGCTACCTAATTTGTTCTCTTTATTGGCATGTCCTCAAAACCAGATATAATTTTTTAATTCATAGGCGATGAATGGAAATTGTCATTACATATTAATTTACTTTATTTCTCTAATTTTCGTAAACAATTTAATCTATAGAACAGACACCAGCTTCATTTTCGATGTTTGAACTCAATATCAACCTACGGAATTTGAAATTTCCCAGTTCTGCTTCAAACGTATATACATATACATTAAGGTAGTCGATAAATGCATTACAAAATTTTTTTACTTAAGGGGAAAGGCCCTCCCCCTAGTTTGTATTTCCGGAGAAAAAAAATCCGTATTTTTTTAATTAGAATATTAACACGTGTCACCGGGCACTTCAAAATCCCATTTAATTAAAATGGGGAAATTGAGAATTTTCGAAAAATTGAACTCATGTTTCAGGGTTTCATCAAAACGTGCCAAACTTTTTAGAAATTGAAAAAGAGTATCTACGAATTAAACTGTACTAATAACTTTTATTTCGAACCCGTCGTCAGCCTGCCCGCAGCGCCTCAAATATGACCCAAAAATTAAAAAAACTACATTTTTACGTATTATTGTTACTTTTTAGCAATTTCGTCATCTTTTTCATACAAATAATTACTAATGGACAATTTGAATACTAAATATGACTCTTTAAACAATTTTTAATTGTTTAAACAAATGTAAATTATTGAAACGATTATTTATTCCCAAAACATGAAAAAATAATCGTATTTTCTGATTGAAATGCAATATTTTGTCATTGTTTGAAGTAGTAAATTTTTCTACAAACATTATGAAATTATTTAAACAATTATTTATCGTTTATTTTCAAAAATTTTCAAAATTGAGCTAAAGAACAATTAAAAAGTGGTGAATATATTCTTTTAAAAAACTGCTTTTTTTTATTTAA
>NC_046666.1:79597291-79629147 GCF_010883055.1 Belonocnema kinseyi | reverse complement strand
TATTTTTTTATTTATTTAAAAAACTGCTAGAGCAAATAAGGATTGTTTAAACAAACAGAAATGTATTAGGCTAAAAAGTAGCGATACGTAAATATGTAGTTTTTTAATTTTTGGGTCATATTTTTGGCACTGCGGGCAGGGTGTCGGTGGGTTAGAAATAATAGTCATTAGAATAGTTATATTTCCTGGATACTCCTCTTCGATCTCTAAAGTTTAGCACGTTTCGATGAAACCCTGGAACATGAGTTTCATTTTTCGAAAATTCTATATTTCCCCATGTTACTCAAATGGATTTTTTAAGTACCCGGTTGCACGTGTTACATTCAAATTAAAAAAAAAATACTGATTTTCTTTCTCCGGAAATGTAAACTTTTGAGGCGGTGTCTTGCAGTGCATCTCGAAAGGCGTTTTTGGGCCACTCTAATATGCACATTCCTAAGGCTGGCTTCACAGTGTACCCTAAGAATTGTACGTACGTCGACGTACGTTCGTATCAACGCGTACATATGCTTTGTTGCCCATTGCTACCAACTGTCACACGTTTCTCATTGGTTCATATTCTGGTGTTCTGGTAGTTCAATGTAGCTCAACGTTTAC
This sequence comes from Belonocnema kinseyi, assembly GCF_010883055.1. Classification (NCBI taxonomy): domain Eukaryota; kingdom Metazoa; phylum Arthropoda; class Insecta; order Hymenoptera; family Cynipidae; genus Belonocnema; species Belonocnema kinseyi. The sequence goes on along the minus strand of NC_046666.1, from coordinate 79,628,550 downwards.
AGGAACACTAGAATGTAGAATGATGCAACACACGCGACATCTGGTAGCAGCGGAGAACAACGCAGATGTACGCGTTGATATCAACGACGTCGACGTACGTCAAAAATTGAATATATATTTAAATCTTTAAACTCTTTAACTTTTAAACATCTGTCATTCACAACAAATATTGAATTAAATCTTATAAATAAAATTTTGTAGGCTGAAAACATTCTTTATAAAGGGTTTGTATAAACAAACAACTGCATTCAAAAGGCGAGGATGATAATGAAACTTTTTTAATTCTTAATAAATATAAAGGATGATTCCCGTGTAGGAATCCAATTAGGGATCCGGCCGAGACCCTGCCGGATAGCATCGGCTTACACCTGGCGCTGGTCGGGGAAAATGGCCAGGATCCGGCTAAAAGCGTCACGATAAACTGGTCGGATCCCGACTTTAATACCGGCCGGGATCAGATCAGTTATTCCAGCCACAAAACGGTTAAAAAATGTTTCTTCAGGTGAGAAATTCGTACCTTGTTTTGTCTTTTAAGGCTCATTGTCAAGTATACGGTGAAATTTAAGAGTCAAATCAATTTAACCAATTCTGGCTAGGAAATTATAGTAGAATTTCAATCAATGATAATAAAATCTCCCAGCAATTGTTTCATTTTGGAAACCACTTGCTAATTTAAGGTTAGGAAGTAAGGAAGGAAAAAATGTATACACAACAGTATAATTTAATTTAGAATAATAATTATCCGCGCACTAAGTGGGATTTTCAAATGATTACTGAAATAAGGTTGATTTTAATTGCGGATCTCGGTTTTATTTGTGAACTTCGAAGAGACGACGTCTCGTGAGTGCAATGTGCATCCTTGTTCCAAAAAATGTAATGCTTTTCTTAAGAATTTAAAAAAGCTTATTTCTGTTTCTTTGATCTAATGAATCTTTAAATAATACTTTTCAAATAATAATTCATCTAGCATTCATAATTACGTCTTTCATAATGCCACGGCTCTTAAAAAATGTGTAATTTCTGCAAAAACATAAGCCTGTCCAGTGCCCAGTCGGCTTCCGAACTTGAGATCTAACCAGGGTTGGCCCGGCCAGTAACTGGCCGGCCCCGAACTACGTTATTCGAGAAAAATGTAGTCCGGCTGGTTCTTGCCTGGTGCCTGTCTATGAAACCTGCACGGGTTTATATCATTTACTTTATGCTTATCCCAGTAAACTAAATTTAATTTAAGCGATAAATTATTTAATTTGAGCAATAAATTTAAGCGATATTAAGTTGCTCATATAAAATGAGTAATTATAAATCAAATATTCCAAATCAAACAACTCAAAACTGAATCGTTTGAAATAAAGTCTTGAATCGTTGGAATTTTCCCAAAATAAAATTTGTGATTCAGCATTGTCTTGTATTCCAAGTAGGACTTGCACCGACTGTTACTTTTACACTTTCCAAAACAGGACTTCTTGTGCGCACCATCCTTTTTTCTTTTTAATGGATTTTCTTCTGGTATATGAGACATTTCTTTGGTGAGAAGTTTTGTAACTTTCAATTGTTCGAAATCTTTTTTTTTCGTCAATGTTTACTATTCCCATATACGTTTTAGTGAAAAATTGTGCTGAACTCGCGTGCTATATATTTTTCGCGCTTGCGCAAGTTCGTTTTCTAAAATGAAAACGTCTATCTCAAAATTCTATATTCCTTTCTTAAATTACACATTACACTTCCACACAGATGCGTGCATGTGTTGGTCGCTATATCAAGGAAACAAGAAACGCGAAATAAGAAATCAAAGGTAATTAGCATTTTATATCCCATTTTACGTTTCTCATTCACTTCATTTTTCTTTTATTATTATATTTTTTCAGTAGAAAAAGTCTTTGAATCACATGTTTATCATTTTACAAGGACAGCACCAGGCAACACGTGACAGCAACAAATGACAACAAACAGTTTTCCGCGCACGCGCTTTCTAAACCAATTTGCGCTATCTACGATGGACAGGAGTACTAATTTCGCACCCCTCACTGCCTTTCAATCCCCGTACCTGTATTCCAAAAATTTGTCATTTCCTCCTACACAGTTGACCGAGCCTGATAATAATAATTTGAAAAAAAGGATTACTGCTTTAGAAGCACGCGTTAGGTGGACCACAGTCCATGTGTTACTGACAAATGTGTGTGCATATCTTTTCCTTCAGAATACACGTTAAATTATTTTAAGTTCAACTTCCTAATAGTATTTTCGATTCTGTAGAATTCCAACCAATTCTTATAATAAAAATGAATTCTTAGAATTGTGCTCCTTTGAATTATTAACTTTTTTTAATTATCTTAAAACCTTTACGATACCACGTGCCACAATTCCTACATAACGAAAAAAATTGTTTTCCGAAAAAGCAATATTATAAAATGTTTCTGTAGTGCAAGCTGAACAAAATTTTAGCTTTGACATGTTTACCTTTCTTAAAAATGTTTATATAGGTCTCAGTCGAAAAAAACGTGTCCTTTGCACATTTTAAAATTGTAAATCGAGAAAAAGCGATTCTCCTTTTTTAATTTATAATTTGAATCATTGCACCTTTTGAAGAACTTCTCTTTATTCATAATGTGTCCCCTAAGGGGTTTCTCTTTACTCCTCCTAGCAAATCCAAAAAATATTTTTTCCATTTTAGCATTTCAATATCTTGGTTTACTCTTTTTCTTCTTTTTCTTTCTCTATTTACTACCTTCCATACCTCTTCTTCCGTCCTAGCCTTCTCCGCCTCTTCCTCAAACCTTTTATTCTCTTTCTTTTGATAACACTACTAAGCATACTCTTTCTCTTTTCCTATATTCTTCCCCATTACTTTTTTCTTTTCTCCACTTTCTTAATTCCTTTCTGACCTCCTTTTTGTCTCTTTGCAGTCCTCATCCCACCCACTTCTATTCTCCCCTTTACTAACTTCATTTTTGTTTGTGCACTCTAATCCTATTTTTATTTCTCCTATCATTTTTCCCATCTTCTCGTCCACATTTCTCTCTTTTATTTTGATATTCTTATTTTTTCTCTAAACTAATATTTTTCTTTTCTTGACCAATCCTCTTTCCCTACACATTTTATATTTGCTCCCCTTTTTCTCATATTGCTATTACTTTTTTGTCCCTCTAATGTCACTATTAAGGGAAAGTGATCCGAATCAATATATTCACCTACCTCTAGTTTTTTAACCTTCTCTCTTACCTCATCATCCACTATCACATTATCAATTACCTTTCCCCTTTCACTTCCTGGGCGTGTATATTCACCCTTTTCATCCCCTTCTATATTTCCGTTTAAGATATACCATCCCAACTCCTCCACGCCCTTCGACAACTTTTTTCCCTCCCCGCTTAGTACCTCCTCTTTGGATTTTCTTCCTCTCTCTTCTCCCCATTCCCTTCCTCCTCTGTCTCATGTTCTCGCATTGAAATCCCCACCTATTATCAGCCTAATCTCTTCTTTATTTTCTTCAATCATTTCTTTAATCTACTCTGCTTTCTCCTGCATATCACCGTTCACATAAATCCCCACTATCTTTCACTTCTCTCCTCCCATCATAGCCTCTTCTACTATTAATCCATATTTTTGTTCATTCTTGTCTTTCTTATCTTTCCCTGTTATACATTCATTTCTTACTCCCATCATCATTCCTCTCAATGCTCTGCCCTTTTTATTCTTCCTCTTTGCATTTTGCACATGCCATTTGTAACCTCTTGGTAACCTTCCCCTTACTCTTTCTCATCCCTTTTCATCTAGTTACGTCTTCATCATTATCACTACATCCTATTGTGTCAAATTTCTCATGAACTCCCTATTCTTTCTCTCTAATCCTGCTATATTCCACTAAAAAATCTTTCATTCTTCCCTACTTTCGTTTCTCATCTTTTTTTCCTTCTTACTATTTCTTATTTTTCTATCTCCCGATTCTTCCTCTTCTAGTTTCCCTGCACCTTATTTGTTACTATCTGTTCCCTTCCTTCGTCCCAATCCAACCATATTACATCTATGTAAATTCTCCCATACTTAGCCCATCTTCTCTTTCCCTTCTTTTTTTCCTCTACCGCTATTTTCCTTGATTTATACTGCATCTTCCTTTCTACCTATGTCATATCATCCTCTATTCTCTCTGGACTACCACATAATAACTTCTTCTTTGTCATCACCTCCCTCTTATGTTCCCATTTCTTTAGTTTCACCAGTACCATTAACTCCCCTTTTCGCTCTTCCCTTTCTACATTTCGCATTTCCTCTATCTCTACCTTAGCATCAATCCTTTTTAGTACTTCCTCCACCCCTTCCTTCAGCTTCTTCCCCTCTAATCTTATACCCTTTATCACTATGTTTAATTTTCTTTCTTCCCTCTTTTTCCTTTCTATTCTTTGTCCTATTTTTCTCAGCGTTTTCATCTCCTTCTTCTCAGTCTCGCCCCCACCACAATCCCCATTCGAGCTTTCAAGTTTCTTTGTCCTTCCTCGCATCTCCTCTACGTTTCTATTATTATCTTCTTCCTGCTTCTCTAGTTTTTGCTCCAATGACTGCATCCTCTCTTCTAACTTTTCCCTGATTTCTTCCCATTTTTTTTATTTCTTTCTTAACTTCAGCCATTTCCCGCCTAATTTCCGTCTATCATTCCTCTCCCCTTTTCTCCTGCTTTTCTTCATAAATCCCTATTACCTCTATCATCACTTCTTGATTTTCCTTTATTTTTTCCTCTTTCATCGAAATTTCACTTTCATCTCCGCTACCGTCAGCACCCTTACTATTATCGCTCTTCCCTACTAAACTCTGCTTTTCCGGCGGCGATCGTAACATTTTTTTATATTTTACGCTCCCACCGATTTCTTCCGTCTCTTCACTGCTTTCCCTCTCCCCTCTCTTCCTTTTGATGAATGTTTCTATTGAACCTAAGCTTTTTGCCCTTAATCTTTACTTTGACATAGTTTCTTCATACTTCCCCCTTGCCTTCCGTTCCTTTATCTCTTCTTTCGGCGTACTGAATACTTCCTGCTCTAAATCTGTTTCTTCCGCGGAGATACTCGCTCCGCTAGCCATGAATCAAATTCAAACTTTCCCGCCCTCTATACTTCCCTGCCTCTATCTACCGTCGCTGTCTGGTACCTGTCTCGCCTTTCTTTGTCGCTACTCAACACTGTTACTACCAATCCGTCAACACAGTCCTCCCACCCTGTTACAAACCTCCAAACAAACTTCCCCACAAATCTGTCTCAATCCTCCAAAATATCTACCTCCCCTTTTCAATCTCACAATTCTTCAATTATTCTCTCACATCCACACCCTTCTACACACTACCACAATCCACTTACCTCAAATTTCACCACAATATCAGGAAAACTCAGCATTAACAATTCCCACTACTTTACACTTTCATGCAGTAAACAGAAGTATTTTGAAGAACTTTGCATATGTAAAAATCGTTGAATTTTTAAAACTAATATAAAAATTCTATTTAGTTTCAAACATTTTAATTTTCAAATAAAAGAAGAGAGCAAAATGATACTAAGCGATTAAAATGTTATATGTTAACCTACACTTTTTATCCTCAGTTGAAACCATTCGATTATTTTTGCTTCTTTTATTCCAAAACAATATTATTCTTCATTAGAACCTCCTTGGTACTCTCAAATTTGAAGCAAAAAGAAATTAAAGAGGATCATTTTAGTAATTTGTATTAAAAAATGTTCTTCATAAGCAGAACATTTTTAGTACATATGTTTCAAATCTTACAAAAATTTATAAAAAATGTAATATGAAAAATTACCGAAAGTTCAAGTGATCAACCCCTTTATTTTTATATTTTTTAAGGCGACAATTATCTACAATTCCTTCAAAACACTCTTCCTGATCTTCTGGTAGATGTGCATCTGTCGATTCATAGGGTATAAAAATCGCAACCAAGGAAATGCTGACTATATTCCCAGTGGACACAAAATTTAACGACGTCTTTACGACATCTTTACGACATCCTATGCCCACGTCGTTAAGGTGTCTTTACGATATCGTAAATAAGTCGTATGATCTGACGATGTCTTAACGATATCGTAAAGACATTGAAACGACATGGACATAGTATGTCGTAAAGTAGTCGTAAAGATGCCGTAACGATGTCGTAAAGACGTCGCTAAATTTTGTGCCCACTGGGTTCATTCGCCATTGAGGTAAGCCTAAAATTAAAAGTTGAGAGAAACCTGTTTTTCAAAACCTTGTTCCTATTCTATCATGAATATTATCATTTCTAGATCAACGGATCTCATTCCACTAGACTTTTTCTTATGGAGACACCTGAAGACCTGCATTTACTCAATACCGCTACTACACAATGAGGAGGTTAAGGCAGAAAGGGTTGTCAACGAAAAACTTTTCGAAGCCTATGCATCTCTAACACCCGAAATGAAGACCATTTCGCTGGTCCCACTAACCACGTAAATTTAACCTTTTTTAGGCCAATTATTAAGTGCAGAATTTGTTTGAATTTGTTTAAACAAATTATAATTTGTGCATCACCGGAAGTGCCTGATTTCAAAAAAAAAAAAAAAAAAAAAAAACTAGCGGGGCCAACGAAACGTTGCGCTGGCCCAGACATTGTCCAAAATCAACTTTATATAGCTGCATTATTTTTGTCTTAATTTTAAAAAAATGTTCAGAACAACTTCAACCTCTAAAAACTACCCCCTGTGTGCTAAACACCATAGTGGGAACAGCAAAATTATTTACTGACGCCGACATTACACAAAATAAACTTTATATGAGCCCATTGTTTTCGTCTTCATTTGTTTAAATTTGTGCGACGAATTTCAATCCAGAAAAAACTACCTCCTGTGCAGAAGACACCATGGGGGGAACAGCAAAATAATTGTTTGGCCCCTACTTCAACCAAAATGAACCTTGTATGGAGTCCATTTATTTTCGTCTTATTTTGATCAAACTTGGCAATCAAATTCAACGCCTGAAAACTACCTCCCATGACAGCTGAACGTTTGGCTGGCCGCAGCATTATGTAAAATTAAGTTTATATGAATAAATTATTTTCCTCTCAATTTGTTTAAATTTGTGCAACGCTGGCCCCGCAATGGCTGCTTCCGCATATATAAAGTTGAATTTCAATCATGTCGGGGCTAGCGGAACGTTTCGCTGAGCCCACCATTGTTTTTTGCGAAATCAGGTACTTGCGGTAATGCACAAATTCGAATTTCAGTTGACCAAATTTGAAAAATTCTGCACTAAATAGTTGGTAAAAAAAAGTTGAATTTGTGTGTGAGGTGGGGTTAGCGAAATGGTCTTTATGAAAGCAAACGGCTTAGAAATATGGTGTGAATAGATGCTAGTTTTTAAGAGGTAGTTGTAGTAAAATTCTGTAAAAAATGGAAGTGTAAGCAAGTCAATTTTTTTAAGCCAGCAGCCAGAAAAATAAACGTTTATCTATATAAAATTTACAATGTTGAAGATTTTAAATGCAATAAAGTCAGTCAGGTTAAAATATTTGTTATGTCGAAAATATTTGAAATAGAATAAATTAGGTTTGACAGTCTTTTTCAGAAATTTTCATGTGTTTAGAACTATTCTAGAACTGTCCTGTAACTATTACTGTATTTTCATCCTCCGAGGCTCTGAATTGAGAATAGTTTCTATTTTGAATTATTTTAAATAAGGTTTCTTGTAAAAGTCAATTGAGAACTTATTAATCTCTAAAGTTAAATCAGTTAAACTAGCAATTGTTACTGATACATTAGTATAAAATAACTGTTTTATAGCTAGAATTAAGCCACTAATGGATTCGATAATAATAATAAAATAGTATATAAAATAATAATAAGCACAATAAAAGAGGGATTGGTGCGTCTTTATTATGAAAGTGCAAAGTTTCAAACGAAAATAGAAAAAGGATACGAATTAAGAACGTAATTTGTTGAAAAGTATCCTAATATACAGAAAGTCGCACTAAGACATCTTATCGCGAAGGTGAAGGAAATCAGGACTAATCTACACATAGCAGAATACAGAGCAATGGAGATTTACCAACAGGTTTATTTGGCGAGAGAAAGCCAGAGGTAGATGACTTTATACAACCACAGGCAGAAGCAGTATTTCAGCAACCAAAAAAGCTACGAGAATGGACAAACCATATGAACAGAGATGTTGAAATAGCTGTTATCAACATGGAGGTGGAACAGCAGCTTCCTATTGGTGAACTCCCCTTGGAAGATGTGAACAACAAAGACTTGATTAGAGTTGAAGGCAATCGTGCTCGGGAAAACAAATATCATGTACCGGATCCATTAGAACCACATCCGGACATTAATAACGATGATGTGCATAGCGAAATCCCAGAAAAACTACAGCACCTTGAAAGAAATTTGGTCATGCTTTACTAGAGTTCAGATATGTAGAACCAACACTAAGGCATTCTCTGCCCAGAATGAAGACCACAAATGATCTGTGTGCACTAATAGAACACCTCAACAACAAGGTTTTACCTACGTATTTGAACGTAACACAAACTGCGTTAGAGGTGCAAACTCTTGTATACTGTGCAGCTATGATAACTGCTAGAACTTTGTGCCGCAGAACTAGGGCTACAAATGCAGTCTTTGTCCCAGCAAGGGATCTAGATCCACTTAACCGAAATTTTCAGTCAGCCTATACAACCAAAATCCACAAACATAGCGATTTAAGGCATGAAGTAAAGGCCATATGGAGGAATGTGAATCATGAATCTATTCATTGCATTGAGATTTCGGATACAGGCAATGTGCACGCAAGATGCATTGAACATCTTGAACATTTAGAAGTCAGTAGGGTGTTGGCAGCAGCTCAGAAAGCCATGAGGAAGCAAGCAACTAAGAACCTGTGGAGTGGCAGATGGTAACTGTAAAAAAGCATCCAGAGGTGACTGTTGTTACCACCAACGCTCGCGGCCGCTCGTAATTGTATACCAGCAACTTCATCAGAGGAGAGTTTAAGCATCGTATTAAATTAACTTATAACATCCTAATCTCAGCAGTCACTTGACTTAGTCCGTGGCTATGATGTATAACCGGGTTCATCTGAGTAAAAGTTTTGAAATAAAATAATGATAGATCTTTATTACATTGCTCTTTACTACATTTACTACACTTACTATACACCTTCTACTACACTACTGCACTACCTACACTTATTACTAGGGAAGTTCTATTCCTTCAATTAGAGAAAATTGAGCCACTAGGCAATAGGGATTAGTCAAAAAATGCTAATTCGACTAGCCGAAATATTGACTCACTCGATAGGGGAAAACAGTGATGTCTTTTTGATAGATCACTTGAAATTTTCCGATTAAACTTTATTTATTGTAACGAATTTACTACTAAAGCCTCCGGGCTATTTTAGTTGAAATATCTGATAAAAAATCTCATTTATAAGCCTCGAGTTTAGGCATTTTATTGATTATATTAACTAATGTATGATACAGAAATATATTGAGTCAGCGTGAACCACTACATTAAGACATTTATGAGGTCGCTAAATCCGAATCCGGCGAAAGCTGTGTAATCAAACTTATGCGGTTGAACCAACCCTAGATTCTGATTCAGCGACCCGAAAAAACGTCTAAGAGTAGAACGTTTCTCCGATCCCATTGTTTTCTTCATTTTGACCTACACTAGACTTTTATGCTGACCTGATGGGGTCAAACTGTCCCCGGATTAAGATTCAGCGGCCTCAAAAACGTATGGGTATGGTGTTTTGCCTCGGGTTGCAGACATTTTTTTCGGGGCTGTAACCACTTTTTCGATTTTAATTACAACATAAAAATTTTAGCGAGAGAAAATATCTCTTACAAACGTACATTTATCAAATCAATTTTTATAAAAAAATAATTTGACATTTGCCTTGAGAAAGACACAAAGCCGTGTCGAAACGTCGGCATTATGTATCGACACTTTTATTTTATTTTAAAATAAAAGCTATATAAAAATGAACGGATGACCAAAATAAATCCTTCCTCTTCTTGAAGAAATTACTCACAACTATACCACGTTCGAAGAAAGTCTGATCCTGACCAAAAAATAATTTTTTTTTTTTTTGGAGTTCTTTATAAGTTCTCAAAAATTTGAAAGTTTTTCTTTAGTCTTTTTATCATCTTATATGAAATACGTAAGTAAAGTGAAGCAGAGAAGGCGTGCAAACAATTCTATTTTTTTTTACATTATTAAGACATGTCTTGTAAATGCGGCATGTTGGTTGAAGTGCACTTAAATTTTTTCCGTTTACTAGCCAACGTTAAATTCGTTTTTCTGGAAAATCGATATGACCATATGCATAACTGCATACAGATTTCAAGGGTTCCTTTCATGCGGAAGCCCAAATATAAAGCAGTTTCCAAAGTAAACATATGAACTTTGAATTTGAAAACCTTTAGATTAATTTTAAATGTAAAAACTGTAAAGGATCAAAATTTAATTTTTTTCACTTGAAATTAAAAAATTGAAAAAAGCTTGCAAAATTAAAGTACTTAGTTGCGATTTTCCTTCAACAAATCGGTAATCTATTCGTCGTCTTGCTTCTTTAAAAAACAACATATTTCGCAGGCTGTACACTAAAGGGGCAGTTCTACCCAAGTTTCTACCCAATTCTTATTCATAAATGGTGAGTTGTTTTTATCAGGAATGTTTTTTTTTACCCATTTTCATTTGATATCAGATTATATATTGAATTACGAATTTATTTATAGTTTTAATTGGGACTGCACGAGGCACATGCAAGATTGTTTGTATGTTAAATATAGCCCGGGTAAAAATATTGTTATACATTTTTTTAAATCGCATCTAAATTAATCTAAGAATAATGAAACATAATGATATTTCACAAAAACTAATATTTTTGTATGCTTGTTCGTACAGTTTCTTATTTTATATTGTTTTCTTAGGCATAAGTATTGAAGCTTTTCCAACATTTCTACAATTATCAATTATTGGTATTAATTTCTATGTAAGTGCATACATTATTGCCATAAAAGTATTCTAGGTACAATTATGAGAAAGGTATTGAGTACAACAAATCTTGGTAGCAAAGCCCTTTTTCTTAGGTATTTGCTTACTGTCAGGTCGGGCGGTTCTAAATTTTGCTTAGGGTATACCCTGACATTTCGTTAGAAAATGATTCTGCGACTTGATCATATGAATTATGAGCCCAATTAAAAATGTAATCAGTTTGCAATTAATTGATTTGCATTTTTTTTTAATACCACAGTAGATTTTATTAAAATCATTTTTTTTCTGCCAAAAACCTATACGTCAGAAAAATTGCGTAAGGAAGCTAAATACAATGAATGTTCGTTAGTTTCTGGACTAAATGTGGGAAAAATCCTTGGCCTAGTCTCCATTCTATTATTCTGTTTTGACGACATTTGGCGATAGCCTACAGCTCTACATTGGGTAGCACTGAGGATAATTGTCTTCTTTCCTTGTTTTTCTCACTTTATATGTATTTATGTACTGTCACATCAGCCATGAAATCTTCTGGAAACTCCCGCAGAAGACTTGAATAAATACAACAATGCTTACTTTTATAAGCAGAGAGATGAATAGTTCACCTATATATAGAGCCATTAAAAAAGTACCTCAAAAGCATATTCAACTTTCATTATGATATTCGTAAGAACTGTTATTGTCTTCGTCTTAGTGTGCATTATTGCACTGTCTCAGACGGCCGTTTCTGACGCAAGAAATCGAATAACAACACCAGTAATTGGGAAACCGCCAAAAAATACTTGCTTCCCGCCATCAGTAACAAGCTGTTATTAGTTGTCAGCTTTTCGATTGCAGTGGTAAGTCATTATAAGAAAAAACTTTTATTTTCACTTATAATAAAATTTAAGCTAAGAACAATTCAGACTTCGAGAATCTCTGATTTTATCAAAACATCTTCAAAAGTTAAAACCCCGTAGCCGCGTAGCGCAATGGTGAAAAAATCCTTCCGGAATTTAAGTACTTTCCGTTGATAAATAACTGTTGCAACTGCATGGAATGAAAAGAAGGAAAGACAGAAGATTCCTCATGTATTCATTAGTGTATTTGTGTTTTTTTACTGAGAAAAATGTACCGAAGAAAAATGTAAAGTTTTACAAAATTGGAATTGTACAATTTTAAATTGAAAATGTTCGAAATATATGGTTTTAAATCTAAGTTGTTCAAAATGTTATACTTTTATTTATGACTATTGTTACACTTGTAAATTGAAAACTCAATTTGTTAGATAAACATATAAAGAAAAAGAAAAATTGAATTTTGTTTAAATAAATGTCTAAGTTAATAAATTACAAATTTGCAAGTATTTTAAAGTCAATACTCTTCTTAAAAAACTAATCTAATTATGCTTTAATAAACCCTTTACAAAAATATCAGCAAAAGATTGGTGCCCTTATTTTTATTATATTCTGTTCTATTGTCCGAGATTATAAACAAAATCATTTTCTTATTTTTTAGAATGACTAACACCTTCTTTGTAAGATCTTCCTCAAATTGGGTCAATATTTATGTTGTTCAATTGAATTTGGATAACAAAAAAATAAATTTAAAACTGTTATTTATCACTGAACCTATGATCGCCATGATTGTTCATTATTATAGTGGCAAATCACTGCGTAATAAATAAAAAATATACAAAATGCCTACGTGTTTTAGTTTTCAACACGACTTCTTAAATATAATACTTTTATTACTTTATTAAAACTATAATTAAGCTACATTGGAAACAACGATTAAAATGCTTTATTGAAACTATAATTAATTTTAAGTAAGCATATAGTTTCTTTTTGCGCTTATTTATTTAAAAGTATAGAAATTTACATAAATTGTACAATTTCTTATTTAATCGGATTTATTTAATTTCATTGGGTTCAGCTAAACACTAATCATATACTTTGTTCGTAATAAGGTCTAGTTTCTAGGTCTTTCTGTTGCAACGGCGACTCTGATTAATTAGAACGAAGTTCTTCATGAACACTCGGCGCCATGTTAGCATATGATAAGATTCCCAAAGTTTGAGGTTACGAGTGTTTTCAGTGGCAAGTGTAATAGAAGAGAAGTGGCAATTGTGTCTGAATATTCGTGGCCTTCTCTGAACGTGGTTAAGCATTTCATCATCATCAAATGAGGATAAAATATCATTGAAAAACAGAGCCATATTTCCTTCCTGTATACTGCACTCACTGCATTTGCACTTCAATTTCGGGGTTATGTTACTTTAATCACTGATTAAACTCCATAACCAGTCATTATTGGGCGGTTAAGTTAACCCGTGATTATCTTCCCCTAATCATGATTAAAAGAATGGTGGAACGCAAAGTATTAATTAAATAAGGTTAATCAATGATTAACGACATAATCAGAGTTGGTGAAATCGGCCCTAAATATTAAAAATCTGATAATTGACTAGCGTAAATGTTTAAATTAGGATTTAAAAAACCTTTGAACGACTTTTTTTATATTTTGTATGTACACTGCGATAAAGAAAACGCTTAGTGTTTCTTAACGGTGAGCTGAAATCTTACATAATCTTATAATCATACATTGAAAAAATGTGCATTAAATAAAGGAAGCTGAGTTACTTGGCTGATTGTACTTGAAAGAAGCAAGTATTTTCTTTTCACAAGGAACGCATTTTCTTGAATGAAGAAAATAATAGAATCAGGAAAACTATTTGAATCAAGAATATATTTACTCCAAGCAAAAAAGGATTGAGTTAATTTGTTCCATTATACTTATCGGCGTAAAGTGTAATAAAATACTATATGAAAATGAATTTAATTCACTACTTACTGCATAAGTATCTTATTAAATATAATAATCGACAAGTTTACGCAGTATGAAGTATAATTATTTTAAGATTCAATAATATTGATGAAATTTAAAACATTGGTGCTCATAATCAATTTTGATTATGCGAATGTAGATAGGAATTTGCAACTTTGATAAACTATTAACTTTAGACTGACACACAAATCAAAGTACTCATAAAACTATTTTTACAAACTTCTAAGTTTATTGCGTTGTTATAAGTTATTGCTGGTAAGAGTTTAAATTTTTTAAATAGATGTGAAAAAAAAATTGTTCTCAATTTTGAAATAATTAAGCAAGACTCAAAAGTCAGTTCATTCCTAAAATTATTGAAAGGTTATGAAGGACTGAGAATTTTTTCCTTAATTAAAATGGCTATAAATAATATAAAATGGATTTTTAAGAAGTAAAAAATTTGGTAACCTGAACCTTATTTAATTTAAATTAGAGCAGCAAGATGTAATTGTATCTTATTTACACACAATTTTCGTGTTCAATAATAGCAGTTTAATGGCTTCAAAAATATCTGAAATAGTACAAAAAATATCTACGATTTGTACACCTATAGAGAAAATTTCAAAGACTTGAAAATTTTAAAAGGTTTAGAAACTTCCTGGCGCCACTAAAACTTTGCTTTTCAATTTGAAAAAATGTAACTGAGTTTCTGAGCGCGCCTGGGGCGCGCGACGGTTTAATCTCGCGCTTCGCGCTCGGATATTTATTCTTTGCATTTGAAATTCTTGAAAAAAACTTTATTAAAAAGAGCTCTTTTAGATGGTAGTATTTATATGCGTCTTCATATTCTGAATTGTCTACTTAATTAAGTATAGTCAAAGATTAAGTTTCTCAAAGCTCTGTAAGCTTTGAGGTACACATTCTCATCGTGACAATCGTGCTGCGCGCTCGATTTCCGACAGACATTTGTAAACAGGTTTTGTTGGATTTTTTTCTCGTAACTTTCGTCGTTTTTCCACACATTAAAAAAATTTTTTTCAACGTTATTTTTCACGAATAAAACAAAAAGTACGCGTCCTATCAAGAAGTGATTCTTAACGAAATTGTAGATCTTATTTGGGATAAACATTTTTATTGATTCATCTTTTTTCGTATCCTACATAGTTTGTCCACCAAATGGAATTTTTTGTTTTCCATTATTTTTTGTGCAATCAAAATTTGAATTTTCGATTTTTGAAGAAAATCCAAAAATTGGTTATGATAATCTTGTAGGGCTTTCAAAAACAAATGTTTTTCTTTTCTTGGCTTTTTTTTATATTGTGCCTTTTTTGACTTCAAATTTTGATTTTCAGTTGATTAAAAAAATTTTGAAAACGCTATAACTCTGAGAATTTTCTTTTTATCGAAAAAAGTCATTAGGATAAATTGTTTGTTCTTTTTAATACTATAAATATCTGTACATAGAATTTTCAAATTCAGAAAAAAGTTGTCTCAAAAATGTTCAAAATGCGCTCACTTTTTTAATATTTATCAAAAATGGCTGGTTCACGAACTCGTCCTTTCTTTTAGGACCTAAAAAAAGTGTGCCAAAGATGAATTTTATTCGTTCATTTTTTCGAGAGTCATCGTGCTTATGGACGGACGGACAGACAGACAGATAGACGTCATCGTGAAAACATCATTTTCGGATTCAGTGGGTTTCGAAACGTGGAGATCCGTTGAAAAAGTGTGATGTGAAACTTCCGACAATTCTAATACTTTCTCAATCATAAATGATGAGAATGTAAAAATGGAGAAATTCAACTTTCAATGCTAGATCGCCCCTAATTTACGTAAGTACAATATTGTAGGCTTTCAAGATTTTCAACTGAAAGCTTGAACAAATACATTTTCTGATGTAATTTGCGTCGAAGGGAAATAGTTTTGCAACATCCAGTTAATAATCAAACATTTTTAAATTCAAATATCCCACATGTTAAAGTTACAAATTTAAATGCAGGAGTGCTATAGCATAGGCTATGTAGTGTTTAAAATTAAAAATTAACAGCTTTTAAACTCTAAAAATTATAAATAGTAATTTTTTCGTTCATAATTAAGAGTTTTATATCTAGAAGAATGAAGATGTAAGGGATTCAAAATAGAACATTAAAAATTCTTACCAAAAAATAGAAGCGTTGAAGGATAAATATTTTTTAATTAGATATCTTAAAAAGTATAAACTTTAATTTAAAGTCTACATGACTGAAAAATTTTTAATTTGTAACATAATATCATAAATAAAAATGTCGAAATAAAACTTTCAAAATTATTAATTGAATATTGATACTTTTTCAAAATGTAACTATTTTACTGAATTATAAAGATAAATTTAAATCCTGCGAAATTAAAAATTCGGCGAAATCATTGAACACTGAATATTTCTAAAGCAACTTCCGAATTTGTCGAGCCCCTTGTCAAATTAATCTATAATGAAAATAAAACAATTTGCTTAAAAAACCATGCAAGAACTAGGCTTTC
Source organism: Belonocnema kinseyi (assembly GCF_010883055.1). Classification (NCBI taxonomy): domain Eukaryota; kingdom Metazoa; phylum Arthropoda; class Insecta; order Hymenoptera; family Cynipidae; genus Belonocnema; species Belonocnema kinseyi. Next base: position 79,612,228 of record NC_046666.1, on the reverse strand, counting down.
AAAATTTAATTATTTTAAATTTCCTATCTAATGATATTCTTTAAATAAATAAACTATATAATTTCAAATTCATATCAGAGTAATCTTGTTTTATATTTTTATATTATTAATTGGCCATACAATGCTTCCCGCGTGCTGTAGCGCGCGTATAATTTTGATATTGTAAATAATCAAGTATGAATTTCATGCGGATATTATAAGTATGTGTATTTATAAAAACTTAATAAAATTCAGTTTTTTAGTCAAAGAATTCATTAATCATAAAAAATATTTTGGACTACAAACGGTTAACATTTCGGCAATTACCTATATACTTATATAATAGGGTTGTTGCGCGATTTTAGGTAAAATCATTTTTTAATCCATAATTTTAATCTAAATCGAAGATGCGTTATAATTTTTGTATCTTTTGTGTCTTTCAACAGAAAAAAATTATCAAAAATTGAAGGCGACAAAACACTTATTCAAATTGGTGTCACTTGGGCGTCACGTGACTCAGAGGTTCTCATAATTATCTATCAATGTGACGACGTGAAACTCATGATAAAGAGGTTAGACTACGGTCTGCTGTCAATTCTGACTAGTTTGATTTGATAGCTTTATTTGTTAATGATTATGTGACAAAAAATTTATCCTGTTGTGATATTTTGTTTAAGAGTCAGTAGTATGTCGAAGAAAAACATTAAGTGCAATTATCAACACATTTTAAAATCGTACGTATTTCTGAATTGTTCTGAGAACGCATGACTACATTCACGTGTTTTTTCAATGAATTCTTTGTACATACTGTGAATATATATATTGTCGGTAGATTCTCTCTATTGGTTTTTACGAAACCCTCCTTTGACATTTTTTTAAACAATATTATGCCCCTTCTATTTTCGATGTGCACATAATCAAGACAAAACATAGGCACAGAAAAAGATATTTGAGAATCACTGACACGTGAGCTGTGATTGGTGGAAAATCCGACTCCTTTGACGTCAAAGCGGCCTCTAATCGACATTGTGATAAAAAAATTCATATTTCAACATTAAATTAACAATAGTAAACAATATTTAATAAATATTTTATGCGCGTTTTTATAATTAGAATTTTATATGCAATAAGATACATTCATCGGAAAAATGATATCTGACTGAGCACTTTTTGAAATATGTAATATTTAAACTAGGGGTCAATATTTTTCTACATGTTTTAAATTATTGTTTAGAAATTGTTGTTTTCAATTTCAATCTAAGTTAAAAAGTATTATAAGAGGATTAAATAAATCGAAAAATTTGCGTTTTATAGGGGTTTTTAATAATCATAATATATTTTTTAGTGTTAAGGTTATTAAAGCGTTTTTCAACTAAAAAGTTATTTATTTTTTATCAGCTCTAAGTAGTTTTTAGGCGGATTACATTTTCAAAGTAAAAAGTATTGAGCCTTTGTAAAATAAGTGAAGTTAAATTATTTTTTCACATATTTTAAATTGTTGTATTAGAAAAGCTATTCCATATTCAAAACTGAGTAAAAAGGTATGATAAGAAAATTGGTTAAATTGAAAAGTGCCATTTTATGAAAGTTTTTGTATAGCAGAACATTATTTTTTGTCATTGATGTTATTAAAGCATATTTGTACTTGCAACTTCTCTTTATTATTTATTACCTTCGGGTCGTTTTTCAGCGTTTTAAATATTTAAAAACAAAAAGTATTGAGTTCCTTGGTAAATACGTGAAACTTAATGCGTTCTTTCACATATTTTAAATTATTGTTTAAGAAGTTTTATTTTGTAATAAAAACGGAGTAAGAAAGTATTATATAAAAGAGTTGGAAACATTGAAAAGTGCGCATTTATGAAGATTTTTTGCAACAGTAAATCGTTTTTAATCATAAAGATTATGAAAGCATTTTTGTACGTGATTTTTGTTCTAAAATATTTCAAAGGAAAAAGTATATTGTAGTATGTAGTGTCTCGAAATTTTTCAATTATCATTTCGATTATCATCAGAAAGATGTTTTCTTTCAAGAAATATTTAGTTCAATAAATTTTAGTTTAAAGATGGTTCAAGTTCACCATACGACTTGGTATGAGGCTGCCTTGAATTTCTTACCTGGATTTTGTTACTAGTTTAGGTAGTTCAGGTAGGGTTCGAATTTCGGCGAGTGCGATTTCTCAGAGCGCTCAAGCGTGGATTATATGTATTATATATATACTTTTTTTCGTTGAGAAATAGTGTTTTGAATTTGCATAATCTGTCGTTAACAATTCAGATTTCTTGTCTGCCACACGTACTACAGTAGTAGTTTGAGCGATAACGGCTGATTTCCGAAACTTTTAGCGCCAAAAAAGGGTCTAAATTACATTGAAATCGATGCTTATTTAAAACCTACTTTACAGCTTTCAGCGTCTACTTTAAGGTAGGATTTACGGCTTTAAAGTAGGGCCTAGATTTCGAGTCCGGTTGTTAGAAACGAACCAACGTTACTGGTAACATGTTTAAATCAGAGATTTGCAAGAGAATACATTACAAGGATTATTATTAATGAATCACATAAATAAATCGTCTAAACAAAGGTATTATATAACTGAATTAAGAATGTTGGTACTCTGAATTTGGCGCTAATGAAATGGATAAATTCTGAATGAGATTTAAAACTTTTTTTATTTATTCGTATTTATTAAACAAATTTGTACTTAAACTTTCGAAATTGAAGGATATCTAAAAATCATGACGTCACAAAGCTAATTCAAAGATACGAAAATCATATTGAAACATCTCCTAGAATATTTTAGTTAGTAAGAAATGCCGATAAATGATATATGTTCTAATCCAAGCTTTAGAAATGTACAGACAATTAAAAGAGAGCTTTAATATTAATTCTACTTTTTAATTGTAATTATTAGATCTTTATGAGTCTTTATAATCTTAAAGTGAACTGTGAGATCAATTATAAATTGTAGGCCTCTTGAAAAATTATTCCTATTTATGGAATTAAATATCAAGGTCTTTGGTTCAGTTATACATTTTTTCCGTGTACGTGATACATACTGAGGTTCTGGGGGGTCTAGCAGTTTCTTACACTAAAGTTAAATATACATACACTTATATCTTATAGTATAAAAAAATGTCTTCTGGTGGGGAAAGGGGGAGGGGCTGTACAATAAAACTTTCTTAATCTTCTTATATCATCACACAATCTCTAAATGCTGTATATAATAATAATTTTCTAAAAATATAATTCCATGTTTCAAAAATTTATGCCTTGAATTTCGATATGTTAAGACTACATTACTCGTTTTTTGTGCAATCTTTGTGAGAAACTGCTGACAAGAACGCTTTTTTAAATTTGAGGTGTACCACTTCACACTTTTAAAGCCCAAGGTGTTAACTTTTGATATAAAAGTGGATCAAAGCCAATGTTAGGGCTAAATGTTTGTATAGCCTTCCCTAATTTGAAACCTCGCTTTCTCAATCTGAATCAGCGAAAAGTATACCGCTTATTCATATCAGCGTATATATGCTGCTAAAACAGCGAAATTTTGCTGCTGATCGGTGAAGTTTCACTGATTAACAGCTAAATTTCACCGATTTGGCAGCGTATATACGCTCATTTGAATTAGCGCGGTATACTAATCGCTGATTCAGATTGAGAGAGTAAAACTACAGTATGACAAGAGATTTTTGCTCAAATATGTCTATAATATCCTAACCTATACAAGTTGATTTTTTAAAGTGTTAAAATATTCTGTAAAGTATGATACTGTACACGAATTCTCAAAATGAAAAATATTGATAAGAAATATCACAATAGTATATGAATGGAATATTCTTGAATACGTCTCCCAAAGTGCTAATTTTTCTCTATGCTCGTTTTACAAATTGAACAAATATATAAAAGTTTCTATAAATGTATCCATTCTACAAAGTATAATATTTTACACGAATTTTCCAAATTGAGATACAAGAACGCGAGTTTCTTTAACAATGTTGTGACAGACACTTCTTTGAATTTGTGTACAAAGAAAAGTTACAAAGAGCTTGGGTCTTCTCAACAGATGTAGAAAAAGTAGCATCGTTGAAGACAAATTTATCACTTGGACATTAAAGAGGACGCACTGACATTTTTAAAAGATCTCTTTGCTTGCAAAGATTAGGGTTCGCAGCAGTGGATCTCAGCACTCGTGTTCGAATTTTTTTCATGGCAAGAGGACCAATCAGAATCGACGGGGAGCATCGGGAGGACTTCGATTATCGAAAAGGAAAAAAAATGGGCCAAACGGGTCTTCCGCAGGATTGCGTCGTAAGTATCGTCGAGAGGCCCCATTGTACGAATCGTTCACCTGATTTAACGCAGACAGTGAGGCTCGAGGGGGAGTGATACCTGACAGATGTTTTTAGATTTCGAGTATTTTTGGTTCCGCAAGACCGCACCAGGCCCCCTAACTTTGAAGTAGCCGTTTCAACAGTCAATTTTTGAAACGGCTGTCGGACTTTCATGTAAATTGTACCGGCATCGCCTTCCCGATTTGAGTGGCGATCGGTCAGCTTCTTTAATCCATCCGGAGATTTATTGCTCGAGAGGCTCGAGCTCAGGTTAAATAAGTCTTAGGAGATTTTTTTGTTGGGGATTTACAGGGAAAAAAGTGATATTAGCTGCTTTAATCTAAATTGTGATCAAAATCATTAAAATAATATTTCATGAAAGGAATTTTAGGATTTTTTGTACTATCAAATATGATTTTGAAGTTAACATAAAATACTTCACTTATACAATTAATCAGTGATTTATTAATTACTGAGAAAATACATTATTTTCCGTTCAAACTCTACAAGCTTAGAAACATTAAACTTTACTTGAAGGTATCCAAAACTATACATCTTTCAACTCAAGCACTGAAAATAAAGGATTTGGAATATAATCATTCAATTTAAACTAAAAACAATAAAAATTAGATTCCACTTGTTTTAGATGTATTTTCCCAATAGAATGCAAGTTTTTACAAACAAATAGCAATTTTTTTATTATGCTTTATAATTTATTGTAGCTTGTTGTAATTATTCTAAAAATACATTTCCACTAGAGACTAGAGGAAGTCTTTGAAGTTGGACTTCAAATTTATATATTTAATCTCTCTAAACTGGGAATTTTCAATTTTGAACAATTCCAAATTGTAAGCTTTTAAAATTAGATGATTGACAAGTGCAGAATTTAATATTCGGGAAGTTTAAACTTACGTATTTAACACTAGGAATTCCAAAGTAAAATATATAAAAAATAAATAATTTCGAATTCAAAACCTGAATGAAACTAAAATGTTGAACTCTTGATGTAAATTGATTTTTTGTTAAGATTCATCATTTTAGTTGAAAATTCGTCTCTTGTTAGAAAATTAACTATTTTGTTAAATGTTCATATTTTTTATTTGGAAATTAATTTTTTAACTAGAAATATGATTATTCTGTTTTTGCAATCTTTTTAATAACAAATTACAAATTAATGTCGTTTTCGCTTTAAAATATCAACTATTGCATATATTATTATAAATTTATTTTTTGTTGTTGAAAATGTTAGTTTTTATTTTGATTCAAATTTATTTTTATATTCTAATCGTAATGATAATGTATTATGTAGTTTCAAATGAAAATTGACTATTGCAGATGTATTTAAATTTTCACGTTTTGAGCCCCTTGAATCTAAAAAAAAACGGTTTTACGATAGTGCCTGTCTATCATTATCGTTGTTGCAGTTGTTGCCGTTGTTGTTGACGTTGTTTCCTATATATACCACGTTTTGTCGAGACAGAAGAGAAATGTCGAGATCGCTAACCAGCATTTTTGGTCAATCGATCTTGTTTTCACCATTCGAAAAAATACTAAAGAATCCAAAATTCCATTTTGGGATCATACTATGCATGATACGAAAAACATGAACACACAATACTTGTTCAACCAATGGAATTCTACAAATTTATCAAAAATATTTTGCGGATAGAACGCGCAGTTTTCGTTTTAACCATAAAAAATAACATTACAATTTTTCAAAGTAAAATTTTGGAAAAGCAACACAATATATGAAAAGATGAAGAAAAAAAAGTTGTTCATCCAAAAAAAAAGATCCATACGTTTTTTAATAATCATTTTTCCGTAGGGCACCTGGTTATTGTTTTATTCGTAAAAAATAACATTAAAAACAAAAAAGGAAATTTTCTAAAAAAACTCAAGGTACGACAAAAAAATGAATTAACGTAAAAAAACATTAAGAAATGTTTTATAAATTATTTCTGAATAGGACGCGTAGTTTCTATTTAATATTAAAAAATAAACCTTAAAGTGAAAGAAATAAAGTTGTAAATTTTTGGCAAAAATACAGACTATGACATTTTTTGTTTGAAAGTTGTTCAACAAACAAAGATTAAAAAATTTAGTCGTCATCATTTTATTATAAGGCGGCGTAGTTTTCTTTATCTTGCAAAAGAACATCAAAAATAAAATAATTAAATTTTTGGAATAACGGACATCAGATTTGAAAAAAAGAATAGACAATAATAGTTCACCCAAAAAGATGTACAACTTTTTTTATTGTTTATTTTGGGATATGGCCAAAGTTGGTCAACCTAAAAAGACCTCCAAAGTTTTTATTAATAATTTTTGGGTGTTAAAATATTAATTTTTAAAAATAAAAAATAATTCAATATTTTCACCAGAATCTTAAGCATTTTTTAAAATTATATTTGAGCCTTTCAAAATCCTTGGAAAGCCTGTAAATCTTAATTCCAATTTTTCAAAAATCTATATATATATATTTTTAAATATTTTTAAATCTTTTCAAGTTTTTAAGTAAGTTTGTATCTTTTCACAATTTGCAAATGGCTCCTCAATTTACTTGATAGACAATTGCTCTTTTACTGCTGTTTTTCTTCATTACAAAGTTTCAAATTTAACGAGGTAAGAACGGAATATTTTTGAATGAAACAACATTTTGATACAGGATATGAAATTTAATAAAATCGTTTATTTATGATTCTATTCATTTAAAAATATTTCAAAATGAACAAAGTTAATAAAGTTTCCAGCAGACATTCACATTTGTTTAATTACGAAGGCTTTCGAATTGAAAAAGTTCCACTTTTAACGTTAAAATCTGAAAATTGTTTAATTTTGAACAAATTTATAATTGTCCTGACAAATCATTAAATTATTGTGCAATTTCAAATACTCGAACAACAGTGCACTGAAAGAATTCCCATTTACATGAATTCTAAAAATTAATCAAAGTTTAGTCTACTTATGTGAACAGTCTTTAATAAGCTTCAATAGAAAAATTTGTATTTTGAATACGAAATGTTATGAATCTGTATTTGAAAGATTATTCGTACAAACAAGTGATGTGGGGCTTACTAGTTTGCTTAAAAATAGTTTCAATAACCAAGAAAGTCAATATTATAATATTTCACAATTACAAAATGTAACAATTGAACTTAAAATTAGAAAAAAATAATAAAATAAAACTTATTTCATAATACATGATATACCATGTGATATAAAATTTATGATATTTCAAGTAATTGAATAGATTTTTCTTCCAAATATTTGTTAAATTCCAGGTTAAAAACTAAATTCACTATCATTTAACGGTTTCTTTCGATCTCAAAAATGATCCTGTCATTTTCCGGTTTCCCGGCCCAGCGGTCACCTTGCATTTGTAGACGATTTTTACGCCTATATAATAAATTTCAAAAATCACAAAAGTTTCAATGCTCTAAAGACTCCCTAGCACGATTATAATTCTTCTATTTAAAAATTGTTTTAAATTAAAGTATAACATATAATTATTTTTCAACGATACAGTTATGAAAGATATAAAAATTAAACCAACACATTTTCAATGCTTCAAAAATAATTTAGCGCTGAAAGTTTCAAGCTGAAATCAGGCCAAAAAGTAAGGTTTAAAATTTTAGAATAATCATAAGAGCTTTGTAATATATCATGAAAATCAAAAATTGAAATTTTTATCGCACAAAAATAATTAAAAATTAAAAATTTTGTTTTTCCGTAAAACTATGCAAGATACGATAAAAGATGAATTCACACAAATTATGCACCCAAGAAAGATCTGCAAATTTATATGGTTCACTCTTTACAGGACACGTATTTTTTGTTTTGTTCATTAAAAAACAACATTAAAAAAAATGAATTTCTTAGGCAAATGACGCAAGTTTTGAAAAAAAAACGACAAAAGTTATTCGCTGAAAAATCCGTAGCTTTTGTTTTACTCGTGAAAAACAACATTAAAAGAACTAAATACGTGGACAAACGACACAAGCTACAAAAGGAACAAAAAATGAGAATAAATACCTACAAATGTATTATTTTTTCATGAAATCCACAGTTTTTGTTTTAATCTTCAAAAATAACAGTAATAATAAAAAAATTTGAATTTTGGACATACGACACAAGCTATCGAAAAAAATTAATAGACACAAGCTGCTCAACCAATAAGATGGACGAATTATTTCATAATAATGTTTAGAAAGGACGAGTATATTTTCTTCTATTTGTAAAATGTAAGTTAAAAATAACAACATTAAATTTGTGCAAAATGCGACACGAGAGACGAAAAAAATGAGGAAAAAGTTGTATAACCAAAAAATATCTACAAATTTGGTATAAACTCTTGTTAAAAAAATATACTAAAAATAATAAAATTAACTCCTTGGAAAAAGGACGTAAGCTTCAATAACATTATATCTAAAAATTTGCATTGAACTACTTTACGCTAGGATGCGTATTTTAAATCGTAAAAAATAACGCCCAAAATGAACAAATTATATGTATATAAAAAAGACAAAATTTGCAATAAAATGTTTAATAACTAAATTCTATTTTTTCTCGTAAGGTGCACCCTCTTTTTAAATATGAAAACAAGAAAATGAAAATGCGTATGTTTTATAATACCAATGCATCATGTGAATTATAATAATGTAAATTGATTGAAATGATGCATTTTGTAGGGTACCTGAGAATGAAATTTAATGCAAAATTAGACACAAATATTAAAGTAATCATGTTAACTAAAATTTGTACTTTAATTTGCAATATCTGAATAAGCAATTCCAGGCCGAGGTACATAAAGAAATTTAATATACATTTGATATTAAAGTGTTAAACATAATGTAGAAAAGTTCACATTTTGGACAAAATTATCGAGCATGAAGCACGAGAAGTCGTGCGCCCTAGACCTAGAGTCTAGACGCGCTCACACTTGCTAGCGCAGCGGGCAGATTTTTTCATGAATAGTTTTATGTAAGAAGAGTATGCAAAAGATCCACAATTAAAAACTAGACTACAAAATATATTTTAGCATTGAGTTTATTTACGCAAAATGAGTATAAATACGTTTTGGCTTTAAAATATTTTGAAAGTAGTGTTTTTTCAATAAATCGAGCACGAATTAATCAAAATAACAAAATTAATTTTTGAGTAATCTTCATTTTTTGGTGGATTTAAAACTAATTTTCTCTTGAATGGACAGATGGTCTTTGATGCAATGGCTATAATCTCATCGAGGATCATGATGGGTCCACCTCCTACCAAGTACCCCGAGGTCGTGTGCCATCCTCACGTCCAAAACTTTCTCTCCGTAGACCTGAGCCCATCTTTCCCTTATTCTTTCTTGTCAAATGTCGACGTGCCCTCAAGATTCCTACCAGTCCCAAAACTGTGTACTAAAGGGATTTCGGGAGCTCCAAAAGCAGATTAGACACAAATCCGAGCAGAAATCTATACAGTATAGACTATATTGTATACATTGCGGAGAATTGTGATATCTCTTTTCAACAAGATTCTTCTTCAAATCCGATTTAACGAACTTACAGCTTCCTGAGAAAACAAATACTCTTAGAGTTAGAAAAAAGGGTGGGGAAGAAACAAAAAGTCGAAATACCTCAAGCCACAAAAGCCTTAATCCTGTAGTAGTGTAGTTAGAGGTTTTTGGTTTAGTGTATAAAAAAGTTTCTAAGCGGAAGTTTCTAAAGTTTAGGCTGAAGGTGTCATAAAAGTTGAAAGCGAGAGAAAGGGATTTTCTTAATTTATTTAAGATAAAGAGAGAACTTTAGAAAATTTCGGTTTGAAGCAAAAACAATATTTGCTTTTTACAGAAAATTGAGAAAAAAAATTAATAGAAATTTTGTAGAATTATAATTGATATCCGTTTCTCTATACTTTTTTAACGCTAAAAGACCTAGTAAAATAAAAAAATCGGGATTTACTTTGCACAAAGAGCCCATTACAAAACTACGTCATGTATTTTGAACCCTTGGACTTCAGGGTGACGCTACAAATACCAACACCACCAACCCTTTCACATTTTTTTTTCTTAGATTTCATTTGACATACGCCAAAAACAAAGCACAAAATATAATATTTTTAAAAGACATACAATTAATGTATATGTACTATGCTGAAGTCAGTATGCACTTTGAACGATTATGGAGTAGAGTTTTTAATTTTCAAAGTCAAATGTTTTGGAAAACAGTTAATCTTAAACTCAAAGCATGCATTTTTCACGAAAAAAGCTGATTTTGAAGCTAAAAAGCTTAATTTCCAAAAAACAAACAAAATTAATTTTAGACCAAAAAGTTGCAATTCAAACCAAATATTTGAATTTTCAAAGAAAACAAATGAATTTTCAACAAAATTGGTCAAGTTCAGCCTAAAGAAACCAAAGTTCCAAGCAAATTGTCAATTTTTCACATCAAACAGAATTTTATTTAACCACTAATGGTGGCATTTTGAACAAAGTAGCCGAATCGTAATGTCAAAAAAACGAATTTTTTTAGAGAAATTTCAAGAAAGAACTTTCGTAAAAAAAAGAATTAAAAATTTTAAAAAACATTTTCAATCCGCCAGTTTGAGTGCGCCTAGGGCGCGCGACTGTTGGTTCTCGCGCTTCGCGCTCGGTCTTTATATATTCCTTACACTTGCGCACAGATATTTATTTATACATAAATGTATATTATTATAATTCATAACATGCATTGATATTTAAACACACACAAAAATTATGAAAAAAAGCTATTAAGATTTCTAAGAGAGTTCTCGAGCCTGATTATTCAATGAGGTTTTGAAATTTTTTAAATAAACAAAAATATATAACGAAAAAATGGCCATTTTCACTATTTAACGTTCACAGTGCTCATCAATGACATGAAAAGTGTTGAAATCGCCTGAGTTTCATAAACTAATATTAGCTAAAGATGTTCCAATATTATACGAGTATATATTATTAAACAGCCCAATTTTTCTGAAACAAATTATTTGTTGAACAAACTTTTTTTATGATTTTCCAAAATCATACGTTCTTTCTTGTTACATTGCAACAAATGTTATGAACAAATGCAGCGATCAAGCATTTTTCGATAGAAAAATTCATTTTCTTCGATGTACATTTTTTTAAATTCGGAACTTTATGATATTTGCAGCAAAATAGATCATTTATTTATTAATCTTATGCTTTTTTAAACAAATTTGATATACAATAGCATTATTCGGGCGTTTGTCGGCAGAAAAATTCGGTTTTTTCAATGCCAGTCTTTTCAGATGGGAACTTAATGGGAATTTCAGCAACATTCATAATTTGTTTTAAAAAATATATAAAATTTATCAACCAATTATGTATTTCGCTGAAATTACCATAAACTTCCCGATTTAAAAGACGGAAATCGAAAAAAAACGAATTTTTCCGTCCACAGATGCCCAAACAATTTCTTGCAACATAACTTGAAAAACGTGCATTTATGGAAAATCATAGACAAATTTATTTTAACAAATAATTGGTTAATAAAAATTTTTTTCTACTTTTCCTAATATTGGAATATCTTTAACTAATGTTATTTCATGGAACTTAAGTGATTTTAACCATCACCCTGTTATTGACGAGCACCGGGAACGCCAAATGGAAAAAAGGCAATTTCTTCTTCATATTTGTTTATTTATAAAAAAATTGAAAACCTAGTTCAAAAATAAGGCTGGACAACTCTCTTAGAAATTTCATTAGTTTTTTTTTCCAAAATTTTTTTTGTCGAAATGCTATAACTCTGTTAAATTTTGGTTGTATAGAAAAAAGTATAAGGATAAATTGTTCGTCTTGTTTGGATACTATAAATATCCGTACAGAAATTTTTTTAATTTTGAAAAAAAGTGGGCTCAAAAATTTTCAAAATACGCTCACTTTTTGAATTTGTATCCAAAATGGCGGGCTAATGAACTTGACTTTTATTTTAGGACACTAAAAGAGTATAACAAAGGCCAATCCAATCTGTCAATTCTTTCGAAAGTTATCGTGCATACAAACTAAAAATCTACAGACGCACACACGCAGAGACAGACATACACACAGCCAGACAAGCACGTTCGTAAAAACCTGTTTTTCGGATTCAGGGGGTCTTAAAACGTGGACATTTGACAAAAACGGGGGGAGGCGGGGGTCAAATTTTACACAAATCTAATACCTTCTCGTGGTGAGATTGTAAAAAAGATGATTTTTAAATAAAATAGTTAAATTTGTAAACATATAGTAGAGTTTTCTACTTACAAAGATGAATTTTGAACCAAATAGTTACATTTTATTTATAATTAAACTTTAACTAACAGCAGTTGCATCTTCAGTAGTGATGCCTCTCTAGACGAGAAATACCGAGCCTGGCTCGCTTTCGTCTCGTTCATTCCTCGGTTCCGTCTCGTCTTCCCGGGCCCATTCCTCGGTTTGTCTCGGCAATTTATTCCTCGTCCCGTCTCATTCTTACTTGGTTACGCCTCGGTTTTTCCGAGAAATGGAACAGATGTGCGCTGGTGGAGCGGGCAGCTCGCAGGAGCGTTCTTTTGCTACTCTGTCGCGCTAATACTGATTAGCGTTCTTTAATGAACAGTTAAAGTCTAAATATGTCTACATATTATATTTTTTGCCCATTACTAATTAGTTTGATATCAAACACGACTATTTTTTGATCATTTCACAGATTTAACTTAATTACTGTATCAGTACATCATTTTTTCCAATGAAATATTTATTCTGCGAAATATAAGAATAGAATATATGAAATAAAAAGATAAAAATATAGGAATATTTTCAAGTCATGTAGAGTTAAAATAATTTAACACTAATTTAATTTTTTATTTTTCAAAGTACAATTTCAAATATATTTTTTGGGGCATTTATAAAATCGAATGTGACCCTTATTACGTTCATATCTGAAAGTACGGCAAAGTCGGGATAAAATAAAAAAAGTTTATTCGCAGAGTTTTGTAAAAAGTACATTTAAATAGGAAAATATTTTTTGGTAGCCTCATCATCAAAAAATGAATATGGTAAGTATTTTATCGCTAGCCTTTCCACCATCATCCTCTCAAATTCTTCTTGAACGAAGCCAGATTTAGATCTTTTGAATTTCTCAAAATAATAGTTACATTTGTCAATTTACATTTAAATTTAATAAATATCAAAGATTTCAAAGATTTTGAAAAAATTGTAAAAGTTTAGAAAATATTTCCCAGAAATTTCAAGATCTAACCTAGACTGTACACGCTTTAAATTATTACAAGAAATTTACAAAGATTTTCATCCGTTTAAAGGATTGCACAAATATTTAAAATATTTTCATGTTTTAAATTAATTACAACAGATTCCTGGAAGATTTCACAAACAATTCGAAGAATTGATCAGGCTTCTTAAATATATCTAAAAATTTCACCAAAAATTCAATTATACCACAATTTTAAAAGATTAAAAAAGATTTCACACACTCTTCAAGATCTAACCTAGACTTTACACGCTTTAAAATATTACAAGAAATTTACAATAATTTTCATTTATTTAAAGGATTGCACAAATATTAAAAATATTTTCATGTTTTCAAATGATTACAATAGATAGCATTATAACACAATGAATTTAAATATTTGAAAAAGTCAAAACATGGTCGTGTTTGATATCAAATGAATCAGTAATGGCCGAAAAACTAAAATATATAATTATATTCTGACTTTAAGTGCACATTAAAGAACGCTAATTAGCATTAGCGCGTCAGCCTGTCAAAATAATGCTCCGAATACTCCCGCAACCTGTTCTCTCTGCTAGCGTACATCTGTCGCATTCCTTGGAAAAACCGAGGCGAGAAACGAGGAAGAACAGAACGAGACGAGTAAGGATGAGACGAGGCAAAACGAGACGAGAAATCCCGAGACAAGCAGGTATGTCTCGTCCCGCCTCGTCTCGTTCCTCGGGATTTCTCGCTCGGCGGCAACACTAATCTTCAGATAAATAGTTTAAGTTTCAAGTCAAAAATAGATGAAAATAAATAGAAATAAATATAAGAAACATCAAATTTCGAAATGATTGCAAAAATATTCAGAATGGGCGTAACAATTTTACAAAATAGTGCATATTTTTCCGCTCTCTTGTATTATATACACATGTGCAATTTTCTTTGCATTTTATTATGAATAATTAGAAATATGTTACCGAATTCGGCGACAGGAAAGTTATATACGATTCACATTTTGCAAAATTTGAGTAATCTTACAAATAATTATTATCTTGCGCCTATGTGAAAATTTAAACGAGAATAAAATAATTTTTTTGCTTAGATTATTTAAAGTGATTATTTTCGAGTACTATCATGAAATATGAGTGTTACCGAGTAGAACAAAAACTTTAGAGACAGAATTTTAAGTATAAATAAAGCACTTTTATAACTAATAGTATATTATGCAACATGGATCTGGATATGATTTTCATGCCTGTCAAGGTGACTTTAAGGGCCGCTTTTCGAGATGACAGGTGTGGAAAATTAAATTATTATTATTATTATTATTACACCATTAAGCCATTTCCCTTTCGGGGTAGGCGTGACTCACTCGGCAGGGGAAAGGAGTAGTGTGTGGATGGGATAG
>NC_046666.1:79594422-79597191 GCF_010883055.1 Belonocnema kinseyi | reverse complement strand
CCGCTTTAGCCATATTCAAGAGCTGTCCTATAGTCGACCCTGCAATATGATCTGTCTGCACATTTATATGGACAAACAGACCTTCCATTTTTTTCCGTGTATGTATAAAGGGTGGACACCCAATATATACCCTGTATATATACAAGGCGGACCTTATAAATATGTTAATGGCATCACTGGGATTTGCCTTTGAATTTTATTTCTGAGAAGACTAAAACTAAGAAGACTCCAAAAACTATAATATTACGTTACTCGAAACGAACATTTTTAAAAACATTTTTGTTCAGGTTTAATTTTGTTTTGACCTTTTATATTTTATTTGATATATTTACATCATGTGTTGAACTTTTGACAATGAACCAACATCTTTTGCCCAAAAGCAAAGTTGTAGTTGCAATTATGTTATCAAGCACGTAAGTATAAGCAATTGTATATAAAATGCCTGTTTAAATTTTAATTATTATTTTATGACAAACTGAGAAGGGGGTGAATTTAGGGGCTGTAGGGAACGCTTTGACTCTATCAAAAGCCTTAATGTTATACTGGGTGAATGTTACTGAATGCAAGGAGTTTCTGCTCATCAATAGTCATTCCGATTCACCGACTCGTAAAACAATACTCGGCAGATTACTCGATGACTTCCTAGGACGAGCCGCCATGGGCTTTGGAATTCATACGCAACGGAATTACTGGTTTACGCGTCACTGATATTGTGCGAATGCCATTGCACTGTATGACTACAAGCAAATTGTATTCAGCGTGATTTCATATCGGTGATTCTGTTTTGCTATTGAATTATCATTCAACATTAAAAAGATAAATCTGAATGGACAAATTGATATGAATACATGTTTAAAAGACATGCATTTTAACACGCAGTTGTAGGGCTAACAAACCAAATGTGGTTCGGGTTTTAGAAACGATGTGCCTAAAAATACAATTATAATTCAAAATTACTTTATTTTGTAAATAATGTTTGGATATTCCTTTTGAATTCAAAATACAAGTTGTTCAATTTCAAAAAACTTTTTTATCAGTTTGAGAACATGTTTTATCAAGGTATGATTTTTATCCACATTTTGACATGTCCAAATGACAAGGTGCTATCTCGGCAGAACCAAATAAAAAGGTTCCCTTCTTCAGAGGGCGTTGGTATTCCCAATACTATTTATATGGGATTTTTAAGCTTCCATGTTTCGCCACCCGAGATAGCACCTTTTTATTTTATCCTACCGAGATGACACCTTGTCATTTGGACACTTCGATTTGGATCCAGCGTCCAAGTTCAAATGCTGATCAGTCTCAGAAAAGGTTGAAACCCAGCCTATCATCAAAGAAAAGAATTTTTTAAAGTAATTTTAGGATTAAAAATAATAGAAATATTTGTTTAGCAATTATGTTTTTGTTGATCTGATAAATACTCCAGGTCCCATTGAAGCCGATCCGGTTTTGTAATTCCTAGAAATGCTGGCCCACGCAGTTTCTCAGGGGGCCGGACGAGAGACCGTTGCGACTCTTGCCTCGAAAAGCCTCGGAAGGGCCGCATTACACGAGTACTTAGTCGAATATATTGCGGGATATTATGCGTTTCAATTGGAAACAATTCAGGCGGCGCTGACTGTTTGAGTTCCAACTGAAATGGACCCAGGCTCTGATGCGTGTTTCGCTCTGAAAATGCACGGGAAATATGACCTAATGCCTAAATCAGTTATTTGTAAAATGTATCTTTAATCAAATTTTCAGTTCTGGACACTCGTCTTCAACCGTCTGTTTTTAGCTAGTCTCAAATGTAGGTACATCTATAATTAACCAAATTTAAATTGATTAAGGGCATGTGATACTTAGAAAATTGTCGATTTTACCAGTTTTAGGTTCCCCCGGCTTTTTCTAGAATAATAAATATTTTGTCTTAAAAATTTGGGAAATGATAGCGAACATGCTAACGGACGTCCCCACACACTCGTTTTGTGGGTTATTTCAAAAAAGTTTTAATTTAACAAAATGTGATTAATTTGCACAGTGCTTAGGAAATAGTATCGATTTTTTCAGTGTTAGATTCCCCCGGCTTTTTTCCTAGGATAAGAAATATTTTGACTTCAAAATCTGGGAAATGAGAGGGAACATGCTAAGGGACGTCCCCACACACTTTTTTTGTGTACTTTTATCAACAAATTTTTGACATTGCTTACAACGTACGTGTATATTTCGAGGTTATGTGTGTTACAATTCACCCGAGCGTTGCTTCCAAACTACACAATATTTTTGGCCGAAAACTTTGGACTTACAAATAAACATAGTAAGCAATCTGCCGGAACTAACCTTGTTTGCAGGCAATCAAAAAAGTTTATTTATGAAAAATTTCCAGATTATCGGAAAGGCAGAGATAAAAAACGACGTAACTTCAAAATAATGCATATGCACAAAATTTTTATTTAGCACAATAAATTTTGTTGTTGTTATGTCCCTCAAAAAAGAGTCCGGGGACGTCTGTTATGATATTTTATAGCATCTCCGAATGCAGTTCTTAAAAATTTTCATTTTTGTGGAAAAAAAGCCGGGGAAACTGTAAGTACCACACGCCCTTAAAAGTTTTTCTGTTTTCTAAATTCAATCATATTCACTTTCCATAGTAAATATTTACCCAAAAGCTATTATTCATATTCATTTGAAAGAAATCGATTAAGATGGTTCGGACATGTTGAGAGAATGCCAAATGAACGACTAACTAAACAAGTGTATCAAGGTAAAGTAAATGGCAGCGTGCCCAGA
>NC_046666.1:79580575-79594322 GCF_010883055.1 Belonocnema kinseyi | reverse complement strand
GATTCTCTATATCTGAACTGGCATGAGGTGTTACTAAATAAATAGTGGAAAGTCCTTTATCGATTGATTTAGAGTAGGCATTCCGATAATAATCTTAAATTTTAAAATTACTAATGCATATAAAAAGCTTTAAAAATGTAATTCTTAAGAAATAATTATTTATGAATTTAATGTTAAAGCTTTTTCTACGAATTTTCACTACAGTTCGAGCTCTCCATCAACTGGATGTAGGAGGACGAGTGCATTGACCCTGCCCCTGCCATCTGCTTTTCCACAAATCTCAGGAGTTGATGTCTGAACTGAAAAATAAATATTAATCTTAATTTAATGAATCCGATTCCAGTTTATCCTACATCGATTAATGCTACAATTAACAGTGATTATTGAAATCATTCAAATCTATTTTAAACTTACATTAACCTAAAAAAACCGGAATGAAATGTCTTAAATCTCACATTACTTACGGAAAATATTAAGATTACAATTACTTACTTAAAACAGGTATTTACAGAATGAGATATTTTCAATGTATCCTCAATAATTTCACTCGCTTTACACCGGAATCGTTGGAAAAAACTTTTTTTTTTAATAGATGTCGCCACGCGGTCCACAAGACCGTTATGCTAAATTGGAGCCAATTAGCGATACCCTTTAAATTTTCACGCGCATGATTGACGCGCAAAAATCAAGCAATTGACCATACGCAATGGCTTATCTGCTCCTTCGTGGATGGTCGAAATGAGTGAAAACAATATGTGGGTATTGACCATACCGAAAAGGATACCTTAGTTATCCCTGATAGTGAGTATGATGTTTTTATAAAATTCAGACTGACGATATAATAAGAGTCTTTTTAACCATGTTGAAAAAAATTTGAAAAGACCGTTCGACCATGTAGAAAGACTTGCTGGCTCTCTAAATTTTGACCATATAACTTTGACCATACATTTTTCTCCGTGTATACAGGGTATCAATGTAAACGATTTTCGGACGTCAATTTAGAATTTATTGTTACATTCAACTACGCTCCCTTTACACTCGAACCTGAATCAAAGAGATAGATCAATAATAATTCCGTTTCGGTCATCAACAATTACACTCGATTCAACCGCTAATCAACGGCATACGAAATCATTCCGGGCTCATTGAACATGAGTAACCCCGTAGTGCTATACATTTTTTTTTTACATTAAAGCTAGAAAAAATAAAAAATAATTATTCCTCTGGAAATTCTCAATACTTTCTGAACCTCCATAATCCTATTAATTCATGTATAAGCATATACATGTTTCACATTTGTTATTCCAAAAATAATGTTTGGAATTTATACATGTATAAATTTACCGTGATTTCGCTGGGAGCGAGTGCAATTTTTCAGATTAGCACCCGCTCTGAGCGAAATCCTGCGGTTGTCCTTATGACAAATTTTTAATTATATATATATATATTTAAGAATCTTATTCCAAGCACTATTTTTGGAATAACAAATGTGAAACATGTATATGTTTACACATGAGTTAATAGCATTATGGAGGTTCAGAAAGTATTGAGAATTTCCAGAGGAATAATGAGTTTGTATTTTTTTCTAGCTTTAATGTAAAAAAATGTATAGCACTGCGGCGGGGTTACTCATGTTCAATGAGCCCTAAATGATTTCGTATGCTGTTAATTAGCGGTTGAATCGAGTTTAATTGTTGATGGCCGAAACGGAATTATTATTGATCTATCTCTTTGAATCAGGTTCGCGTGTAGAGGGAGCCTAGTTGAATGTAACAATAAATTGTAAATTGACGTCCGAAAGTCGTTTACATTGATACGAGTCAGATAAAAATTCAGTTTTTAGTTTAATCAAAAAAACATCGATTTCAATCATAATTTAGGAACAGGAGATTCATTCTTTACGACAATTTTATGTTTTCTTTTTAAAAAAATCTCTTGGTTAAATTTTTAATTTGAATTAGTGTAACAGCTTATTGACTCTCGTCAATCAAAAATTTATATAAAACAATTAGCCACCCAGCGATTTCAGGTAGAGCTCTTTCTTATTTTTTAGGTAGCTTTTTCTGATTAGTTACAATATCACAACACACCTGTACTCTTTCAAATAACGTATAATTTTTATTGAAAAAGACAAAGTAAAGCGTCACCTTCAGGTTAATTTGTCCGAATTTCCTTGATTTTAAACATTTAAAATTAAATTAATTTCAATAAAATTCAGAATTCATCAGATCATTGAAGTGCGTAGCTGTACTGAAATATAGCAAATTAAACTAATAATTAGTTTATCATGTATCAACTTTCTACGAGAGTTATTGAAATATGAATGTCAATTAAGAGTAATATAATCCTAATTTTTAAATTTTGTGATTTGACCTACGTAATATTAAATTTACATCTTATTATGAATATATTGATCTTTTTAACTAAATGGTGGCTAACTTTTAAGTAGAAGGATTAGGATTAGGAGTTAAATTAAAAATTTTACAGTAGGCAAAAAATAATTGTTTAACTGTATTAACTTTATAGAAAGTAAGATATGGTTGGTTATTTTTTTTACTTTTTTTGCATCATAACACTTGAAAATATATTTTTTCATTTAAATAAATAATATTCCTGGTTTAAAATGACGAGATTAATTAATTATTTCCTAACTTTTTTCCGTTAGCTTATTTAAACAAAACAAAATTTTCACTTTGAATTAGAGTAAAAAATGTCAGGAAATGATTTTGTAATTAAAAAAATAAATTTATTGAAAATTAGAAGAAATGTATCAAAATGATGTAATTATTCAACAGAAAGTAGCGTACGATACAAATTTGAAAAAAGTGGACATCTCTGGCTCAAATTTTAGAAATTTTGAAATTGAGCAATAATTAATTGTTTAAAAAATTACATAATGTTTTTAGAAAAATTTAATACTCCAAACAATGAAAAAGTATTGCATTTCAATCAGAAAATACGATTTTTTTACATTTTCGAAGAATAAATAATTGTTTAAATAATTTTAATTTTTAAAACAATTGTCAATTGTTTAAAAGGTTATGGTAAATATTCAAATTACCCGTTAGTAGTTATATGTGTGAAAAAGACGACGGAAATTGCTAAAAAGTAACAATTATACGTAAAAATGTAGTTTTTTTATTTTTGGGTCATAATTGAGGCGCTGCGGGTAGAGTGGGGGTAACTTGAAAATGAATGTTATTATTATGGTTTCATTTTGTAGATACTCCTCTTAAAGCTCGGAAAAATTTGGCACTCTTCGATGAAACCCTGGAAAATGAGTTCAATTTTTCGAAAATTAAAAAGAACCCAGCACAATTTGCATTAAGATCTGTCCCCGGTCAAATTGGCTGAATCTGCAATATAATATAGTACAAAGCCTTCTGATCAGAAAATCCTAATGGGCACTAGTCAAAAAAATCAAAAGTTTTCGATATGGGTGGGGCTAAACGCGAAAAATTAGACCACAAGCGCATCGAATGTCCCGCTTGAAACTTGAAGATGAGGTGCACAATTTTAAATAAACTGTAATCAGCACAATCACTGCCAATATTAGAAACACTGGTAAGACCAGTTCAGCTAATAAGGGCAACACAATGTCGCTGTCTTAGTAATAATAGGCGAAATCATGGCGCTGCCCTGGCAATGTAAATACTGTTCGAAATAATAAAGGTGGAAAACAGTTCAGTCAATGAATACTTGACTGTAGATCAGTCCAATTAACAAAGGAAAAGCCAGTCCAGCTACTAAAGGCAATGTAATAGGACTGCCCTGGCAATGTGAAGATTTTTCAAAATAATCAAGGCAAAAAACATTTTGGACTACCAAAGATGGTTTGTAGTCCAGATAATTAAGACAAGACTATAGGTCAGTCCGACCAACAATATGAGTGATTGTCTGATGTTTCACAACTGCATGAAATTCAGAAACAAATTACAATATGAGTGATCTTATGTTTCACAACTGCATGAAATTCAGAAACAAATGATAATGCTAGTGAGCATCTTATGACTAATGACATGTCTTGCCTTTGTTGGTTGGACTGACCTACAGTCTTGTCTTAATTATCTGTACTACAAAATATCTTTGGTAGACCAGAATGCCTTTTGCCTTGATTATTTTGAAAAATCTTCACATTGCCAGGGAAGTTCCATTACATTGCCGTTAGTAGCAAAATTGGTTTTTCCTTTGATAATTGGAATGATCTACAGTCAGGTATTCATTGACTGAACTGTTTTCCACCTTTATTATTTCGAACAGTATTTACATTGCCAGGGCAGCGCCATGATTTCGCCTATTATTACTAAGACAGCGACATTGTGTTTCCCTTATTAGCTGGACTGGTCTTACCAGTGTTTAAAATATTGGCAGTGATTGTGCTGATTACAGTTTATTTAAGATTGTGCACCTCATCTTCAAGTTTCAAGCGGGACATTAGATTTGCTTGTGGTCATACTTTTCGCGTTCAGCCCCACCTAACTCGTTTTATTCTATTTTGTAACACTAAACTCGATCCCTTCTCCCACCTATAAAGTGTGCTATGTAATACTCGTACTTTAAGGGCCCCATATCACGCTGTGGCTCACCAAAATGTATGCATCCCCGCATACACTCCCTTAAGAATAGCATTATCGTGTAAGACGGGTTGCATACTTTTTGGTAAGCGCTAACGCGTCCACCCTGTATATGTTTCAATTCTCCCCACCTTCACTCATATCCCCTTTTCATTCTTATATCAATCAATATCAATAGCATCGATGTAAACGAGATAAGTGAGCTACCGTTAGGTCTTTTCTGCACTCTTATAGGTTGATTCTAACAATTGAATATAGTCATGTAAAAGTCCGCGAAATTTTAAAATATAAAATGAGAAAAACTACTATTACATAAAATGTAATTAATAAAATAATTACTATCTTGTCAAAAAATTTGTGTGAAATACAGGTTAGTGCCTGGAATTAAATTAAAATCAACTATTATTGAGAAAATATGTGTTGTAAATTTTTGTCTTGCCTGAAATCGAGGGTTATACATTTTATATGCATTGTTAAATATTTTCATAAATATTAATTCACATTTGAATGGATGTCAACGTGAGTTTTCCTAAGTAACATAGGGACGAGAATTTGCGCGAGCGTAGCGCGCGATATTTTGTAGTGTAAGGGAGCTGCGGGTAATGTAGCGCGGCGGTTAATGTGACGCATCCTCATTTATAGAAATTGATTGGTTTATAGCGAGAGGTATTTACTGTACTGTATTTATTTATGTGTATTGTTTTGAATAGTAAAAAAATTTGCTCAATAAAGCTAATCACTCAATTCTTATAATGAGAAGTTATTTTTGGGTGTTAAGCGTGTATTTTTAAAGTGACTAAAAAGTAATGAAAAAGTACAGTAGCATTCTCCCGACTCTCTGACAGTATCTTCTTCGGCCATCTCTACTCTCTCTATACCTATACCCTTACAGTGTATGCTGATGCTTGTTTTCTTTGACATCATTTCAAGTTTTTTAAGTAAATAAGTTTTTTTGATAGGGATCAGCCTATTTTTTTTAGAGTCACTCAACTGTAAGCTTCGCAGCCAGTAGTTTAAAAGCAAATAGTAATTCTCTTGTAAAAAAGGAGCAATATCTTTCGTTATCATTATCTCAAACAGACCAACTTTTTATCTTATCTTCATATTCCACTTCCTAATTCAGATCCTATTTCACCCCCCCCCCCCTCGTAAAACGCCACTTTCCGCTTGACTACATTTACCAAAGAAACTTGCCTCTCTAAAAAATGAGAGGCTTCAGTCCGACACAATCTTCCCAAACAAAAACAAAGTATTACTGTAAAACAGAAAAAACAAAAACCTAAAAAAGAACTGCGGTCCGTGAGCAAGAAACGCTTACAATTAGTCGGGAGTTTATAATCACCCTGTACCAAGCCCTGTTGGTGTTGCGGGAAGGGACTCGTTGGTCAGAGGCATGTGAGTGAACGGGGATGTTGGAGGGAACGGAAAGGTTGGGGGTCAACTAAGGGTGGTGGACGGACATATACATACCCGTGTTAGCAACCCCATTGATCTGGCGGCGGACGCAGCAAAAACGAGCTCGAATACGTGGGTTGAAAATTTGCGGAGTGCCGAGCCACTGCTCTAGTCGTTGTACCGCGACGAGACGAGGCGAGGGCGCGGGTGAGGCAAATTGGGAGTGATAGGGGCTGGGGATTACGTTGGTACCAGGGCATCCGGCTTCGCTTCTGGTACCTCTACCAGTGTAGAATGCTAGAGTGGCAATGGTGAAAACGTGGCCAACCCATCCGTTCTGTCCAGATTCGGTCGGTTTGATGAATACGCGATATATGGATGGATTTTGTGAAATCCGCCTACCATCACCCAATCCCCTCAATATCAACTTCCCTCCCTCATTCCATGGACTATCTATTTCACTGGGTTAGCGTTACGTTACCTAGGGTCGCGATTCAGTCAACACCTCGATGCTAACTAAATCAGACCTTCATTCAATGAAATTTCAAGAATCTGAAATTTGATAAGGATTTTACCTGGAAATTTGAGATAGCGGTTGCCTCAGGGAGCGAAATTTCCAATCACCTACTTTTTACTTTTAAATTTAAACGAATTTTCATTTTAAAGTTGTTTCTTTTGACGTAAAAATTGATTAATTTAGGATTTATTTTAGATTTACGACATATAAACGAAACCTCTTAGAACCAAACATGCAATATAAAATTAATTTTAATATGAAAATATGACAGATTGAAAATTTAAAACTCAATGCCTTCTGAATTTCAAGATTTCCATTTATTGAGCCTGACATAAAGCGGTATTACCAATTGTATTTATAGCAATTTTGTTTATGAAAAAATTAATTATTTCAAACAATTCATTTTTGTCACAGGCTTAAGATGGTTGCTGCCCAACATGTGGAAGGCATTTTTGGTTAGAGTTGAATTTATTATTTTATTGTTTTTATTAAACTTTTACTCGGGTAAACCCGGTTATACCTCATAGCCACGGACTAAGTCAAGTGATTGATGAGATTATAATGTTATAAGTTAAATCAAATAATTTAATACGATGTTTGAAATCTCCTGCGATGATGTTGTAGGTATACAATTACGAGCGGCCACGAGCGTTGGAGGTGACAACAGTCACCTCTGGATGCTTTCTTAGAGCTACCATCTTCTACTCCACGGGTTTTTTGTCGCTTGCTTCCTGATGCTCAAGAAAGTTTCTTACAATGCGACAGGTGTTTAATAAAACCGCCTTCTGAGCTGTTGCCAATACCTTACTGACTCCTAAATGTTCAAGATGTTCAGTGCATCTTGCGTGCATATTGCCTGTAGCCGAAATCACAATGGGATGAATAGATGCATGATTCACATTCTTCCATATGGTCTTTACTTCATGCCTTAACTCGCTATACTTGTGGATCTTGGTTGTATAGGTTGACTGCAAATTTCGGTTAAGCGGACAGGCAATGTCGATGATATAGACTCTTCCACCTTTTTTTTCTCGCATCACGATGTTAGGTCGACTGGCCCGGATGTTATAATCCGTTTGGATAGTAAAATCCCAATATAAGATGTAATCTTCGCTTTCTAAAGCAAGCATTGGAATGTATCTATAGAAGGGCATTGGATTTATTTGGATTGGATTTATGGAAGAATTAATTGTTTTAAATAATTAATTTTTGTCACAGGCTCAAGATGGTTACTGCCCAACATGTTGGAAGCATTTTTGGCTAGAGTTGGATTTTATTTTTGATTATTTAACACGGCGTTGTCCCGATATATATCACCAGTCACGGTCGCCTTTTTATAAAGCAATCAAGTGGTCTGATGAGAGCAGTCTGCCTCGATATTTTGGACAAAGCCTGGGTTTTACCCCATCATTGACGGACTGGGTAGCAGTCAAGTAAACGATGGGGGGATCTACAGCTTAAGGTGGGTTCCAAACCACCAGAACCTCGGTAAAGGCACATAGAAAAATTTCCAGAGGTACCGGCTCAGGAATCGAACCCCGGACCTCGGAGGTGAAGTCCGAGCGTCTAACTAACTGAGCGTTAGCGTTAGCGTTTCGTGCTCATAGACCACAGTTATTTTTTAGGGTTTTGTTTTTTCTGTTTTACGGTAATGCTTTTGTTTTTATTACTATTATTATTATTATTACATTCTCATCAAATGAAGATATTAGATTTGTGTAAAATTTCAGCCCCCTCCCCCGTTTTGGTCAAATGTCCACGCTTTGTGACCCCCTGAATCCGAAAAACAGGTATCTACGAATGTGTCTTTCTTTGTGTGTTTTTCTGTAGATTTTTAGTTTATAAGCACGGTAACTTTCGAAAGAATTGACAGATTGGATTGGCCTTTGTCATACTCTTTTAGTGTTCTAAAATAAAGGTCAAGTTCGTTAGTCCGCCATTTTGGATAAAAATTCAAAAAGTGAGCGTATTTTGAAAATTGTTGAGACCACTTTTTTCAAAAGTCAAAAATTTTCTGTACAGTCATTCATAGTATCGAAACAGACGAACAATTTATCTTAATGAATTTTTTCTATAAAAGCAAAATTTACCAGAGTTATAGCATTTACAAAATACCAAAAAACACACGAAAATCAACATTTTAAGCCAAATAACACACGATATGTAAAAAAGTCGTGAAAAGAAAAATGTTTCTTTTTGAATGCCCTAGAAGATTATTTTAACAACTTTTTGAATTTTTTTGAAAAATCGAAAATTCAAATTTTGACAGCATAAAAAAATAATAAAAAATCAAAAATTATATTTTAAGGTTCGACTGTGCAAAATACGTGAAAACATAGCTAGACAAAAGTTGTGAATTTTAAAAAGATCTACAAATTTGTTTCAAATCACTTTTTGATAGCATGCGTATTTTGTGCTTTAATCGTGAAAAACTATATTGACAATAAAAAATCAGCCCGCTGCGTGAGCACATTCTCTTCACAACGTGAGTTTTTTATTTTTCTTATTCGTCTCGTGTGTGTTTTCAAAAAATTTAGTTTTTTTTTTAATGTTCTTAATGCTATTTTCCACGATTGAAACAAAAGCAGAACTGCCAAAACATTATTCATTACAAATTAATTAATTTTTACATTCTCATCAAGAGAAGGTATTAGATTTGTGTAAAATTTCAACCCCTCCGTTTTTGTCAAATGTGCACGTTTTGTGGCTGTGTGTGTGTTTGTCTATAGATTTTTAGTTTGTCAGCACGATAATTTTCGAAAGAATTGACAGATTGGATTGGCCTTTCGTATACTCTTTTAGTGTCCTAAAATAAAGGTCAAGTTCGTTAGCTAGCCCTTTGGATAAAAATTAAAAAAGTGAGCGTAATTTGAAAATTTTGAGGACCACTTTTTTGTCATAATTCAAAAATTTTCTTTACGGATATTTATAGTATTCATACAGACGAACAATTTATCTTAATGACTTTCTTATACAAAACCAAAATTTACCAGAGTTATAGTATTTACAAAATACCAAAAAACACATGACTAAGACATGACTAAGAGAGTTGCCGAGTCTGATTTTTGAATTAGGTTTTCAATTTCTTCTATAAATAAACAAATATGACGAAAAAATGGCCTTTTTTTTATTTGACGTCGCCGGTGCTCATCAATAACAGGATAAGGTTTGAAATCTCTTTAAGTTTCATAAAATAGCATTAGTTACAGATATCCCAATATTACACAATATACAAAAAAAAAGTCATCAACAAATTATTTGTTGAGAAAATTTGTTCTACGATTTTCCATATATATACGTTTTTCAAGTTACGTTGCAAGAAATTGATATCGAAACAATATGTCCAAAAATTTCTCTTCAGATTATAATTGTTCATATTATAAACAAATTTAATGTGAAAATGCAGTAATCAGTTGGGATCTTCATGACAATTTCAGCAAAATTAATAATTTTTTCATCAATATTATGATTTTTTCAAAACAAATTTAATAAACAAATGCAATATTGGGGCATTTGTCGACGGAACAATTCTTTTTTGTTTCGACAACAGACTTTCAATTAGGATTTTCATAATAAATTCGGCAACATTCATGATGAGTTGATACATTTTATGATTTTTAAAAACAAATTTAACAAACAAATGCATTATTCGGGCATTTGTGGACGGAAAAATTCGTTTTTTTTCTCGTCTTCAGTCTCTTTAATTGAGAAGTTCATGATGATTTGACCGAAATTCATAATTGGTTGATAAATTTTTTTTTAAATGAATTTAATTAACAAATGCATTGTTCGAGCATCTGTCGATGGAAAGTTTATTTTTCTCGATATCTAATTAAAACTGTTGATACAGAAAAAAAAACGAATTTTTCTGTAGATAAATGCTTGATTAATGCATTTATTCATCAAATTTGTTTGAAGAACTAATAAAATTTATGAACTTATTACGAATGTTGCTAAAATTTCCATCAAGTTCCCATCTGAAAAGACTGGCATTGAAAAAACTGAAATTTTCTTTCGACAAATGCCCGAATAATGCATTTGTTCAAAAGATCATAAGATTAAAAAAAAATTATGAAGTTTGCTGCAAATATTATAAAGTACCGAATTAAAAAAAATATACATAGAAAAAAACGAATTTCTCTCTCGCAAAATTCCTAATTACTGCATTTGTCTGTTTAGCAATATAAACGTGCAAATAGACCATATTGCAGGGTCGACTATAGGACAGCTCTTGAATATGGCTAAAGCGACTATCTCTATAAAGTAAAAACAAGAGGTCCAAATCGACAATCTCAGAAAGTCGAATTGATTTCCACAGACCGTCGTCTCGGTCATCTCAAGCTGGCTGACCCGCTCATTGTGAAGCGTCGGTTTGGAAATCTCGGATGGTCGATTTGATTTTATCAGACATTCGACTGGGTCGTATTTAATGGTCGATTCGATTATCTTAGATATTTCACGTAGTTATTTCGGATGGGCGATTCGATCATGTTTAAAGGTCGACTTGATTATTTCAAAGTGTCAATATAGATATTAAGCAAGGGAAATTCGGTTATCGCAAAGGATCGATTCGAAAATCTGAGATGGTGAAAAGGACTATTGATGATAGTCAAATATATATTTTTGAATTATTTTTAAACAAACTTTTATTTCTCTATATCTGAACTGGCATAAGGTTCTATTATGTAAATAGTGGGAGGTCCTTTATCAATTGATTTAGAGTAGGCATTCCGATAATAATCATTAATCAAAAAATTACTAATGCGTATAAAAATCGTTAAAAACATAATTAATAAAAAATAATTATTTATGAATTTAATGTTAACGCTTTTTCTACGAATTAGTAATTTTTTCACTGATGATTGGTATGGATTGAAATCTATTCATAAATTGATAAAAGTCATCGCACTATTTAATTAGTACAACTTCATCCGAATTCAGATACAGAGTATAAAATATTCACCATAGTATTTAAAAACCTTACATAAATTATAAATTAATAAAGTATGAAATATAATTGCAATAAGACAAATTATAAAATTATTATGAAAGGGTTAAAATTCGATAAATACTTGAGATATAAATGCATAGTTTTTTTTTTATTAAAAAGAACTTATTATATAGAACTTATATGATATTACTGGCACGATATAATCAACTTTAATCTAAAAAGTAATATTAATGCAGGATTAAGTTCAATACTGCAACTGCAATTGTTAAAATTAAAAAAGTCTCTTGCCAGCTGCTTTCCTTCTTTTTGAGCCGCCCCATAAATATTCCCTAGAACAATGTAAATAATAAATTTGCATAAAAACCATTAAATTATTTTCTTATTTAAATAAAATAAAAGTTTTTAAGGTAAAAAGTCAAATGTTTTGAAAAAAGTGGATTTTTCAGAAAAAAGATCAATCTTCAACAAAAAAGATTATTTTCAATTTAACACAAGATTTTCAACCAAAAAGTGAAACTATCAACAAAGAAGAAAAAATTTCTACCCTAAAAGATAAATTTTCTAAAAAATAGTTCAAGTTTGGAACAAAAAGTTCAACTTTTAACAAAGGAGATGCACAGAAAGAAAAAAATGTCATCTTTACAGCGATTTCAGAGTAAATGTTACACGTTACAACTCTACTTAATCTTGTTTTGTTTCAATGCCATAAAATTCAACTGTATCTACTTGAAAAAAACCGCAACAAAAAGTACTTCTGTTCTTTCATTTTTAGGTTTCCTTCTTACCCAAAAAGCGTAGTTTTTAACAAAATACATGAACTTTCTACCCAACAGTACAATTTTTAACTTATACAGTATACAGGATACAGTTTCAACTGAAAATGGTACATATATTTGAATTTTCAGACCAAAAATCTATTAAAAAAATTATATTAAAAAAAAAACAATTTTCAACCAAGAAGATGAATTTTCAACAAAGAGTATCAAAGATTCAATTAAAAAATAAAAATGTGTAACTTTTTGAATACACAGGATACAGTTAGAACCAAACATGGAATTGTTAAGTTTTTTGATTAAATAAAGAATAATCTTAGCAATAAAAATAGATTTGCAACAAATCTTTTAAATATTTAACAAACAAACAAAGAATTATCTGGCCAAGAAGATTAATTTTCTACAAAACAGTAGAATTTTCACATTAAAGATTAATTAAAAATGAAACGCATAAATTCTCAATAAAAAATTTGAACTTTCAAGTAAAAAACATCAATTTTTTTTTAAATGGAAATGTATAATTGCCAGTTTAAAAGATTAATTTCCAACCAAACATGAAACGAATTTTAATCAAAATAGTTACATTTTCAACCAAGGAGATAAAGCTTCAAGAAAAAAATAAGAATTTTTAACAAGATTCTCAATCAAAAAGAACCATCAACAAACAAGGACCATTTCCTACCCAGAATACATTAATGTTTAACCAAGTAGTTAACTTGTAAGTTTATAAGATCAATTTTGTACCCAAAAAAAAGGTTTTCCAACAAATTTCATACACCTTTACCCACACAGTTTAATTTATAAATTAAAAAATAAATTTTCAGGTAGTTCAGGTAGTTGTTTTGCGAAACAAATTTTTGAATTTTTAAACAAATATGGAATAGGTACATTTTTATTTGGAAAATATAATTTTTTATTTAAAAAAATATTTTTTATAAAAAAATCTACGCTTTTACAAAAAAGTTCAATTTTTTACAACATAGTTGACTTTCCAATCAAATTGTCCAAATACTTATATTTACATTATTTTTTTACCTCAAAAAAGGGAAGTTTTAATTAAGGTGTTCAATAAAATAGTTAAATCTTAATTTAAAACGTTTAGTTTTTGATTTGAAAAATAAAATTTCAAGAAAATACATACATTTTTAACCAAATAGTTGAATTTGTAATGGAGAAGATTACTTTTCTACCAAAATAGATCAATTTTCGACAAACTACATAAATTTTGAATTAAGCAGTTTAGGAATGGAGCAGGTAATAAAATAGGTATAAAAAATAATTATTGAATAATGACTAATTACCTATAAATATATTGTGTTTTCACTGCAGTTCCAGCTTTCCATTTTCTGCATATAGGAGCACGAGTACGACCTTGCTCCTGCCATGTGTCCTTCAAGGAATTTCAGGAGTAAATGTCAGAACTAAATTAAATGTTTTAAATCTCACATAACATATGGAAAATATTAACATCACAATTACGTATTTAAAATAGGTACTTACAGAATAAGATATTTTCCATTAATACTAAATGAATGCA
>NC_046666.1:79573532-79580475 GCF_010883055.1 Belonocnema kinseyi | reverse complement strand
CTGATGTTCTCATAAAAGTCAGACTGGCGATAAAATAAGAGTCTTTTTAACCATGTCGAAAAAAATTTCGAAGGACCGTTCGACCATTTAGAAAGACTTTCTAGCTCTCTAAATTTTGACCATACAACTTTGACCATCCATTTTTCTCTGTGGAGCAGGTGCTAATCTGGAAAATTGCACCCGCTTCCAGCGAAATCGCGGTAAAATTTCAGCCACAACCACGTCTCACGACCGTGAGATAGGTGGTTACAGTCTGTAAAGGAATCAATACGACGATCCAGCAAAAGTTTCGTGCACCCTAAGAACACGGGGCGACCCAAGGACAACCGCCTTCTGCATTTTTCCCGCAAGTGTTCTAGCATATTGTTGACACGCAAGGATGCTTTTAAGGCTATTAGCAAGTGAAAGCTTGGCACCTCCAAGAGCGCCGATGATACGGACGCTCAATTTAACAGAATATTCCGGGTGCAATCGTTGCAACTCCCTTATAAGGTCTCGATACCTCTCTTTCTTTTCATTCTCCTTGGTTATGATGTTTTTGTCAGCTGGTGCCGAAAATTCGATAACAAACATGGTTCGCTTCTCGAAGTCAAGAAGAACCATGTCAGGCCTCGAGTGAGCAACAGAAACAATTGTTGAGAATATAAAGTTTCAGTATATGCGGCACTTCCCATTCTCGACAATTGACTCAATTTCCCTAGGAGCATTTAGAGGAGCGATATTAAGGTGAATGCCGTAGGAGTAACAGAGATGTTAATAAAGTACTCTTAGTGCCGCATTGTGCCTTTCAATGTAGGTCGTTCCCGCGTGAGTTGGACAACTAGATAGTATGTGAGCTAAATGCTCAGGGTGTGCATGGCACGCCCTGCAGCTATCATCGGGAATGTCTTAACTCAAAATGTGGCGACGGTATGGTAAGGTGGAAATGACACCGTTTTGGCATGCAAAAATGAAACCCTCCGTACCAGACTTAATCAGGAGTGAGCACTCGAGATAGATAAGATTTGATGCATTTTGCTCACCCCTAATACTGAAGTCAAGTCCGAGTGCTTCAGCAGCCTCCTCCGCTGCTTTGTACAGAAACGCTTCTTTGCCCACTTCTTCGTGATTCCTGACCATTTTAAGAACAGGGTCTCTTCCATTTGCAACTCTATGTGCTGTACCCAGAATAATCCTGTTGTGAAGACATTCAAGACTCAATATTCCGCGACCCCCTTGACGGCGTGAGATGTACAGTCGCGGAACGGAAGACTTAAGATGCATGCTCTTGTTCATGTGCATAACCTTTTTCGTCCCGATATCAAGAGATCTGAGCTCGTTGTTCGTCCATGGAACTACTCCAAATGAATAGAGTAGTACCGGGATGGCAAGCATGTTCGTTAAAGATACTTTGTTTCTCGCCGACAGGTCGGGAGACCAAATCTGTTGGATGAGACGTTTGTATCTGCTTCGGAGAGTATCCTTTATAGATGTCACACCCTGAATGCGGCTCTGTGGCACGCCCAGCTATGCATAAGTCTCTCCAGCGCAAAGGTGTCGTATGGCGCTTCTATCAACGAGCTCAGGAACTTCAGGATTTCCATTAAGTTTTCCTCGCTTCAAATAAACCTTGGCGCATTTGTCTAACCCAAATTCCATTCCAATTTCCTCAGTATATTGTTCGACAATCCCCAGAGCTAGATGCAGTTGCTCTCTGTTTTTAGCATAGATCTTAAGATCGTCCATGTAAAATAAATGAGTGACCTTGTACTTTCGATCTGCAGGTTTGCCGCACAAGGACCCGTCGGAATGTCAAAGTGCTAGAGATAGTGGCAATAATGTAAGGCAGCAGAGGAGTGGGCTCATGGTGCCGCCCTGAAAGACACCTCTCTGAAAGATGACCTTGTTAGTTGTCACACGATTTTTTCCAGATGAGATAGTAAATCTGGTTGTCCGAAGCGGCATCATTCTCTCTATGTACCTAACTATTTGCGGATGAACCTTTAAGATTTCCAAAAGACAGATGATAAGTCTATAGGATGTCGAATCGAAAGCTTTCCGATAATCAATCCAGGCCATCGATAGGTCACACTGGTAGAATGCTGCATCTTTGCAGACACATCTATCGATGAGCAGGTTTTCCCGACATCCGGCTACGCCTTCCTTTGAGCCTCGTTGTTCATACATTTCTTGCCACACACGTTCAATTGCCCGAACAATCCTATCATTTAGGATAGCTGTGAATATCTTGTAAAGCATGTTCAGACAAGTTATTGGCCTGTAATTCATCGGTCAGCTAAGTTGCCTATTTTCGGCAGAAGTATTGTGCGCCCTTCCATCAACTACTCTGGAATCGGCTCTTTCGACTTTAAATATGAGGTGAAAAAACGGGCTAAATGCGAATGGGTTGAAGAAAACTTCTTCCACCAGAAGGTTTTGATACAATCTGGTCCCGGTGCGGAATAGTTTTTCATCCCTCTTAATACTTTTTTCACCTCCTCGGTAGTGATGGGTGGGCACTCCCTATCAGGTGTTATGAGGGCAACACATAACTCCTTGAAGCTATTTATATTTTCTGAGTCTTCGTCCAGTCTATGCTGAACTTCGTAGACTTCTCTCCAAAATACTTCGACCTCTTCTGGTTTGGGTGGGTGTTCAACAGTAACTGGAGGGTCTTGGAAGAGTCGAGATGGGTCACAGAGAAACTGTTGATTTTCTCTGACCCACCTGTCCCTTCGCTCTAGACTTCTCCTAGCGTCAAATAGTATCCGTATTTTCTCAACAATATGCTTTCTGATGGTCAGCAGCTTTGACTTGTTAAGTGGGTGATAACGGGTCCGGAGTACTCGCGCGAACTTTCGAACCTTGGCAGTAAAATTCCTGCCAGATGTGATGTAGTCAATCATACACTGAATGCGGGACGCGTACTGTCTTGCCCAGCCTATATTTATGGCAAGTTGATGCATTCGTCTTTTGGTCTTATGATCAGCCGTTGGTTTTGTTTAACGGTTCGCATCGGCCAAAGCTCTCGCTGCATTATACACACAATAATTGATAGCCCAGAGGTCAGATTCTCCGGAAAAATGTCCACGAAGCTCGTCATCCATTTCAGCCAGATCTTTAGGCTTGAGAGAAACCTTGGGTTTGATGTTTCTCTGGGTCGTAAAGCATCGCTCCTCATCTATTGGATGTCTGCCCGCGGTTGGTCTTAGTGTCGCGTTTTTTTCTCTATTGCCGGCTTGTTCGAGCTGTGGTAGAATAGGCGTTCCGCTTACATAGCTCCTTTTACGGAGTAGTTCAGCATGGTTTCGCAGACGTTGCTGCGAAAAGTGCGATAGCTCCGGGTATTTCTCGCACCACAGATCATGCACCCGTGCCATGTAACCCCGTTCAGGGGCCACACTCGCATCGCAGCACTCTAGCAAGTCGTGATTCAGTCGCTTCGTCCACTCAAAGGTTGCGAGATCCCGCCGATCCATCGCATTGAATCCATTTTCATTGGCTCCCCCAGCTCTAGATTGGTCGGCATTGTTGGCCGACCCATTGTCGGGAGCCCTGCGCGTTTTGTTGATTTGAACCGTACTTACTACAACTATTCTTGATGTTGTCATTGTTGTTCCCACGAGAAAGTAAGGAAAGGGGTTCGTCCATCCTTGTAGAGCCCCGTATGCAAGGATAAGGCTGCGTACTCTGAGAGGTCGCCCGGTATCCCAGAGTCACCGTTCTAGACACCTCACCCAGGTGCCATTCAGCTTTCGGCACGGTCGTCACACCTCCGCTTGTGGGCTAATTCCTTCGGGACCACCCCTGGACAATTGTCCGCGACTGCCTATTTATTTTTGTAACCATATTCAGCAGAAACCTTTGGTACAGGGACCCTCTATCCGCAACCCGAGGACGCGTTCGGTGGCTTTGTCATAGGCCCTTCGGTTTGATTCTAGAGGAATCAAATATATATATATATATATATATGTGTGTGTGTGTGTGTGTATACATTATATTGCAACATCTGTAGCTAATATTAGTTTATAAAACTTAGGCGATTCCAACACTTTTCCTGTTATTGACGAGCAGTGTGAACGTCAAATACATAAAATGGCCATTTTTTCGTCATATTTGTTTGTTTATTTATAAAAAATTGAAAACCGAATTGAAAAATCAAGCTCGGAAACTCTCGTACAAATCTTAGCAGCTTTTTTCACATTTCTTTTGTTCATATTGCTTAATATTTGTGGGTTGTACGTTATTTTGAACCGAAAATGTCATTTTTTCCCACTGTGAGCCGGGAATGTTAAAATGAGATCATATGAACTCCCATCTAACACAACGCTGCTGAAGGTTGGTTTAACTTCTCAGCATAAAGCACTAACCAGCTATGACTCTTGGTTGAAAGAAACCGCCTCCCACCCCCGCCGATTAATCGAAGTTTTGTGGGTGACTGAGGTAGGGATTTAATTTAGAATTTGAAAAAAGATAAGGCTGCTGTTTCGACCTATGTGGTACGTTTAAATCGTAAAAATAAAATTGGAAATGAGTAAATTTAGTTTTTTAAAAACCGGCAGAAGTTGCAGCAAAATTTTTGATAACAAACTTTTTTAAAGAATGTGCATTTTTTTAAAAGAGACAAGGCAACTACATCTGTTTCAATATTATTGCATGTTATGCATTGTAATAATATACATTTATGGAAATGATATACAAGTTGAGATACAAATTTGAGTGCGAAGCACGAGATACGTGATGAGAATATATTCGTTAACGCCGAAGGAGCTTTAACAAAAAATAAGTAACTATCACCAAATTACTGTTGTCGATGTTTCGACTTTTAATTTTAAAAAATCTCTGCACAAGTGTAAGGAATATACAAAGACCGAGCGCAAAGCGCGAGGCAAATACATTATCGAGCGCGGAGCGTGAGATAAATATATCATCGAGCGCGAAGCGCGAGGACCAACAGTCGCGCGCCCTAGGCGCGCTCAAACTTATGAGCGAAGCGAGCCGCGTACCAAGGGTTTCTGCTGAATATGGTTACAAAAATAAATAGGCAGTCGCAGAAAATTGTCCACGGGTGGTCCCGAAGGAATTAACCCACAAGCGGAGGTGTGACGACCGTGCCGAAAGCTGAATGGCACCTGGGTGAGGTGTCTAGAACGGTGACTCTGGGATACCGAGCGACCTCTCAGAGTAAGCAGCCTTATCTTTGCATGCGGGGCTCTACAAGGATGGACGAACCCCTTTCCCTAGCTTCTAGTGGGAATAACAATGACAACACCAAACATAGTTGTAGTAAGTGCGGTTCAAAACAACAGAACGCGCAGGGCTCCCGACAATGGGTCGGCCAACAGTGCCGACCAATCTAGAGCTGGGGGAGCCAATGAAAATGGATTCAATGCGATGGATCGGCGGGATCTCGTGACCTTTGAGTGGACGGAGCAACTGAATCACGACTTGCTAGACTGCTACGATGCGAGTGTGGCCCGTGAACGGGGTTACATGGCACGGCTGCATGCTTTGTGGTGCGAGAAACACCCTGAGCTATCGCACATTTCGCAGCAACGTCTACGAAACCATGCTGAACTACTCCGTAAAAGGGGCTATGTAAGCGGAACGCCTACTCTACCACAGCTAGAACAAGCCGGCAACAAAGCAAGAGAGGCGATACTAAGACCAACCGCGGGAAGGCATCCAATAGATGAAGAGCGATGCTTTACGACCCGGGGAAACATCAACACCAAGGTTTCTCTTAAGCCTAAAGATCTGGCTGAAATGGATGACGAGCTTCGTGGACATTTTTCCGGTGAATCCGACCTCTGGGCTATCAATTATTGTGTGTATAATGCAGCGTGAGCTTTGGCTGATGCGAACCGTAAAACAAAACCAACGGCTGATCATAAGACCAAAAGACGAATGCATCAACTTGCCATAGAGATAGGCTGGGCAAGACAGTACGCGTCCCGCATTAAATGTGTGATTGACTACATCTCATCTGGCAGGAGTTTTCGCGCCAAGGTTCGAAAGTTCGCGCGCGAACTTCGGACTCGTTATCAGGATGAAGAACTATTCCGCACCGGGACCAGATTGTATCAAAACCTTCTCGTGGAAGAAGTTTTCTTTAACCCATCAGCATTTGGCCCGTATTTTCACCTCATATTTGAAGTCGGAAGAGCCGATTCCAGAGTGTTTGGTGGAAGGGCGCACAATACTCCTGCCGAAAATATGCAACTTCGCTGACCCGAAGAACTACAGGCCAATAACTTGTGTGAACACGCTTTATAAGATATTCACAGCTATCCTAAATGATAGGATTGTTCGGGCAATTGAACCTGTGTGGCAAGAAATATATGAACAACGAGGCTCAAAGAAAGGCGTAGCCGGATGTCAGGAGAACCTGCTCATCGACAGATGTGTCTGCAAATATGCAGCATTCTACAAGCGTGACCTATCGATGACCTGGATTGATTACCGAAAAGCTTTCGATACGACATCCCATAGACTTATCATCTGTCTTTTGGAAATCTTAAAGGTTCATCCGCAAATAGTTAGGTACATGGAGAGAATGATGCCGCTTCGGACAACCAGATTTACTATCTCATCTGGAAAAAATCGTGTGACAACTAACAAGGTCATCTTTCAGAGAGGTGTCTTTCAGGGCGGCACCATGAGCCCACTCCTCTGCTGCCTTACATTATTGCCACTATCTCTAGCACTGCGCCATTCCGACGGGTACTTGTGCGGCAAACCTGCAGACCGAAAGTACAAGGTCACTCATGTATTTAACATGGACGATCTTAAGATCTATGCTAAAAACAGGGAGCAACTGCATCTACCAGGTGTATACATATGAAACCGGTATTTTTTCACGAAAGTCTGGTGAGTAAGCGGGGTGGGGTAGCGGTTGCCAGCTGTACGACTCAACCAATTCCCGAGTCAGTTTTGTCCGGTGTGATGGTGCATTGTCATCGAG
>NC_046666.1:79564934-79573432 GCF_010883055.1 Belonocnema kinseyi | reverse complement strand
GATAGAAGCGCCATACGACACCTTTGCGCTGGAGAGACTTATACATACCTGGGCGTGCCACAGAGCCGCATTCAGGATGTGATATCTATAAAGGATACTCTCTGAAGCAGATACAAACGTCTCATCCGACAGATTTGATCTTCCGAGCTGTCGGCGAGGAACAAAGTATCTGTAACGAACATGCTTGCCGTCCCGGTACTACTCTATTCATTTGGAGTAGTTTCATGGACGAAGAACGAGCTCAGATCTCTTGATATCGGGACAAGAAAGGTTATGCACATGAACAAAAGCATGTATCTTAAGTCTTCCGTTCCGCGACTGTACATCTTACCCCGTCAAGGTGGTCGCGGAATATTGAGTCTTGAATGTCTTCACAACAGGATTATTCTGGGTACAGCACATAGAGTTGCAAATGGAAGAGACCCTCTTCTTAAAATGGCCAGGAATCACGAAGAAGTGGGAAAAGGAGCATTTCTGTACAAAGCAGCGGATGAGGCTGCTGAAACACTCGGACTTGACTTCAGTATTAGGATTAAAGTCTGGTACAGAGGGTTTCATTTTTACATGCCAAGATGGTGTCATTTCCACCTTAACATACCGTCGCCACATTTTGAACCAAGACATTCTCGATGATTTAGCTCACATACTATCTAGTTGACCAACTCACGCCGGAACGACATACATTTAAAGGCACAATGCGGCACTATGAGTGCTTTATTACCATCTCTGTCACTCCTACGGCATTCACCTTAATATCGCTCCTCTAAATGCTCCTAGGGAAATTGAGTCAATTGTCGAGAATGGGAAGTGCCGCATATACTGGAACTTTATATTCTCGACAATTGTTTCTGTTGCTCACTCGAGGCCTGACATGGTTCTTCTTGACTTCGAGAAGCGAACCATGTTCGTTATCGAATTTTCGGCACCAGCTGACAAAAACATCATAGCTAAGGAGAATGAAAAGAAATAGAGGTATCGAGACCTTATATGGGAGTTGCAACGATTGTACCCGGAATATTCTGTTAAACTGATCGTCCTTATTATCGGCGCTCTTGGAGGTGCCAAATTTTTACTTGCTAATGGCCTAAAAAGCATCCCTGCGTGTCAACAATATGCTAGAACACGTGCGGGAAAAATGCAGAAGGCGGTTGTCCTTGGGTTGCTCCGTGTTCTTAGGGTGCACGAGGCTTTTGCTGGATCGTCGTATTGATTCCTTTACAGGCTGTAACCACCTATCTCACGGTTGTGAGACGTGGTTGTGGCTGAAATTTTTACCGCGATTTCGCTGGAAGCGGGTGCAATTTTTCAGATTAGCACCCGCTCCCGGGGAAATCCTGCGGTTGTCCTTATGACAAATTTATATATATATATGCTCCAAAATGACAGACTTTCGATTTCGCATTATTTGCAACTGGAAGCCTGTTCCTCATACTGAAAAACTAATGTCCATTTTTTAAAATAATTTTTTGATAACATTTAGAGGTAACCCCATGCTTTCAAAGTTTTCGGTTAAATAATCGATCGAAGTTCATAAAATAGTCAACTGTCCAAGGAAATATTAACTTTTCCTGTTAATTTTTTTGTCTTTGGTTTAGAGGCTAGGTTTTAATTCCAGCGCGCACCAGATGGTTGATTCGTGTGAATATCCGTTTTATACAATAAATTAAATGTTTCAAATTTTTTGCTTTTAATATCTATGTATTGAATATATGTACATTAAAATTAATTTATGGTATATGAAAATGACTATACTCATATGCATATTAAATTTCGTGCGACTGTTAGTCCTCGCGCTTCGCGCTCGATAATGTTTTTACCTCACACTAAGCGCTCGATCTTTGTGCATAGACTTTTTAAAGTTAAATGTGAAAGCATGGACAACAATAATTTGGTGATTGTGAATTCTCTTTTGTTAAAGCTCCTTCGGCTTTAACGAATACATTCTAATCACGTATCTCGTGCTTCGCACTCGAGCTTATCCCTGAAATTTTATATCATTCCCATAAATGTATGTTATTATAATTTATAACTAACATTGGTAGTAAAACAGACGTAGTTTCATTATCAAAGGCTTATCAATAATTCGTAAATACTAACCTATTTCTCAGTTTATTTCGCGGGATAACGATGTGCTCACAATTTGTT
Source organism: Belonocnema kinseyi (assembly GCF_010883055.1). Classification (NCBI taxonomy): domain Eukaryota; kingdom Metazoa; phylum Arthropoda; class Insecta; order Hymenoptera; family Cynipidae; genus Belonocnema; species Belonocnema kinseyi. Next base: position 79,571,287 of record NC_046666.1, on the reverse strand, counting down.
GGATTTAAATGTGAGATAATCACTTCCACAATATGTATTCTTAAAATCGAACTTTCTCTGTTTGTAAACATGGATCCGCGTGCGGCATCGTACGTAGCGTGAGAAACAATTCGCATCAAACACAATGCATCAAGATTAGACTCGAGAGTGGGGGAACATCGTTTCCAGGAAAATTACTCCCCTACGGTCCATCAGCGGCAAGGTAAATAGCGCCGACTGTACTATTACTCTTACAACACAGCTTGCCCCCCGCTAGCCTACGCTCAATAGGTTACAAAATTTAGAATAAAAAAGTTCCGATTCAGGTTGTTTCAAATTCAAATATTAAAAATTTGACTGTTTTAAACTGCATGCCTCAAAAGTAAAAAAAAAAATCAAAATTGAACTGAAAGAATTAAAAATTTTACAATTGATAAATTAAGGTTCATTATCAGTGAGGGTTATGACTGCATTTTGACATCCTTCACAGTGTTTTCAAATTCGCTTACCACGATTTGATCTGCTGATCATGAATATATTCGATTGAAGTTTGAGCACAACTGGGGTGCGCTTCTGTCAGATAATGTACTTACCTCGCGCTCGGTCTTAATTCCTCCTTTCCTCACCCCCGTGGAGTTAGCCCCACGAAGTTTACATTTTTTAAATTTTCTTTTTGCATGCGTTTGTACGTCGTTACTACTGTTTGTACATCCAATATTTTTGTTTGTACCCTCCTGGTTACAAAATTAGGGGCGAAATTGATTTCGGGGGGAGGGGGGCTAACTTTACACATCCCCCCAAAGGCAAATTTCTTAAATTTTCTTTTTGCATACGTTGATACCTCGTTTGTACTGTTTGTACATTAAATATTTTCGTTTGTACCCTTTTGGTTGTCCGGCTAGTGGAAAATCAAAATTTGGTGCGAATCTCCTGAAATTTTAACTTTACCATTCTTCTTTTTGCTAACGTTTGTACGTCGTTCATACTATTTGTTTATTTCATAGTTTCGCTTGTAACCTTTTGGTTGCCCGGCTAAGGGAAAAACCAAATTTCGTGCCATCCTGAAGTACGACATCAAATGTTAGCATAAAGAAAAATTGAAAACTTTGAAATTTTGATTTTCCCCTAGCCGCGCAAAGAAAAGGGTGTACACGAAAATATAAAATGTACAAACAGTACAAACAAGGTACAAACGTATGCACAACAAAAATTTGACAAATTTTTATTTCGGGGGGATGTGTGAAGTTAGCCCCCCGAAATCAATTTCTCCTCTAATTCGTAACCAGCAGGGTACAAAAGAAAATATTGGATGTATGTACAAACAGTACAAACGTATGTCAAAAAAAATTTTTTAAATGTGAACTTCGGGGTCCAACTTCCAGGGGGTTCTTTCCCCACATATGTGCATGGATCTTTTAAAATTGTAGGGTCAAATCATTCACAATCATTATTTGTTGATCCAACCCAATCACAACAACAATGGTCACAAACACTAAATGTGACACGGGCAAAAAATGGATTTATTTCGAGAACCCGAAGCGGAAAAAGTCATTGCTTTCACCTGGTGAGGTCGGCTCATCCACTCCAAGGCCAAATCGCTTTGGCCGTAAGACAATGCTCTGTCTTTAGTAGGACCATTGTTGTGTGGTGTACATCAAGTTATTAAAACCTGGTGAGACGGTGAATACGGATCGCTACCGACAACAAAAATTATCAATTTAAATCATGCTTTGATCGAAAAACGGCCGGGATGGGCCCGAAGACATGGCAATGTTATCCTGCAACATGACAGCGCACCGTCTCATACCGCTAAAGTGGTGAAGAACACATTAAAAGCATTGAATTGGGAAATATTATCGCACCCGTCATTCTCTCCAGACCTCTCTCCGTCCGACTACACTGTTAGAAAAAATTCGTACAACGTCACACCGAAGTGCGAAGTTGTAATGATACGACGCGATATTTTGGTGCGAAAAAGCATTTCTTCTACTAAAATACACTTCTCTGGTGTAAAGTTTGTAAATTTACGAATTCTCAACTTCCCAGTGTTGTAAATACTAACGAATCACACCGAGGAGATGTGAAAGTGTGAATCTAAACTTAAAGTTTCACTGGAAAGTGTGAAATCAAACACTAAGGCGGAGCGAGAATAGTACTTTTCTATACGTGTGTGAGAGGTGATTATTTAGCGAATGAGACGTTTTTTGCGCTAGCGAAGCTAGTAGGACAAGTCTCATTCTATAAAAATCACCTCTCATACAAATATCGAACAGTATTTAATACCACGAAAAGCGAAAAAATCTGGTTAAAGTTGAGATTTTAAGGTTAGAGTAGTATAAACATACAACCGACACTACGGTGCGAAAACTAACACCGGTAAGTTTTTTTGCGCGCGCACGCGCATTTAATTTGTGTAGGCTTGTGCGAGCTAAAGAAGTTAGAAGATAAATTTATAAATAAGAAGATAATTTTTCAAGAAAAAAATATCAACAAAATTATTCAATTTTCATCTTTAGAAACCAATTTTAAACTGGCACAATAATCATTAAACCAAAAATGGAATTTTCATTCACATAGTTGAATTTCAACTTAAAAATAATTTTCAAGGAAAAATTGAATAGTTACAGTTTTAGTTAAAAATAATGATCAAAACCAAAAAATCAAAATTTTAAAAAAATATTTAGATTTGGAAGCAGAAAATCGAATTTGCAAACAAATAATTTAATTTTCAAAACAATAATTTCCTAAAGAAAACAGAAATTTTACAAATCAATTGTAAAAAACAAGAAAACGAATTTTTAAGAAAATAGATCAATTTTCAAAGAAAAACGGTTACATTATCATTTAAAAAAATAAATTTACAACCAAAAAAATTTCATCAAATTAGTTTAATTTCCAAAAAACTATATGAACTTTCAACCATTTTATACGAAAGGAAAAGAACTTTGATCAAAACATGCATTTTCAACCAAAGAAATGAATTTGACAAAATAGTTTAATTTTCGATGTAAAAAATGAATTTTAAACTGAAAAATATTTTGAATAAAAAAAAATCGAATTTACAACAGAATAGTTAAATTTTTAAACATATAGTTGGATTTTCAATATAAAAATCGTTCTTTACCAACAATGGAATGGAATGAATTTTGAAAGAAAATTGAAAAAAGAACACACACATATTGTTTAAAAAAATGTGCTTTCCAATTTGAGTAAGTTTAGAACATATTTAGAAATTTTGAAACGATTCAAAAATAACTAAAACTTGTAACAATTTGTTAAGAATTTTGTATGGTTTCACTGTCAACCATATTATACCAAAAGAAATGAAGGTTTATGAAAAAATGCATTTTCAACCAAAGAAATTAATTTTTAATTGAAATAGATGAATTTCTAACAAGAATAATAATTTTCTACCAAAGAAGATTAATTTTTAACTGAGGAAGGTCAATTTTCAAGCAAAAATAAAATAACACATTTTCAACAAAATTGTTAAATTTCAAACGAGGAGAATTATTTCCTATTAAAAAACTTGAATTTTCAACTGCGAAAATAATTTTAAAAAAAGTTTAACAAAATCGTTAAATTTTCAACTTTAAAGATTCTGAATATATGAAAACTTTACGAAACCTTTAATGTCTCAAGATACTTATCTCAATATTACAAAATTTAGCATTTAAAATTAGATTTCCATTGTAAAATAATTGTAATTGTGAACAATTGTAAAATGAATTTAACAAATTTTATATTATGAAGAAATATCTCGTGATTTTAAAAGGAGAAAACCATTCTAAAAGTACATTTTTGTGTAGTATCTTAATAACTAAGGAACATACGTTTAGGATATTTTCCTTGATTCTGCCCTAGGATCAAACATGGTACAAAAAACCGTCGTGAAATTTCATATAAAAACTATACTCTGTAAACATTGATTTTAAAAATGAAAAATGGCCATAATTCTATCAATATTCCTAAATTTTGTTTTAATATGTAGCTTAGGGAATAGATTTCAGAAATAAAATTATAAAAATATCTCCATTAGTTAGTAAAACACTATGTAAAATCGCCTTTCAAATTATACAAAATAAATTCCAAAAATGTTAACAAACGGTTGTACTTTAACCTTATGGACTAGTTTCAGAAATATATATTTCTTTTATCGTTTTTCAGCACATGATTTTGCCCTAAACATAAAGCAGATTAATATACACTTAAAAAATAAAAATAAGAAAGGTCAGAAATTCATACAGTTGTCTGTTAGAAAATCCCACACATTTTTTAATAAAACTCCCATTCACACCACCTTCAAAGAAAAATTTGCACAACATTTTTATCAAATGATAAGTCTATTGTACTTAAGGAAAAAATGAAAATCTTTCATTAATTATGAATGTTTAATTGACGTCAGTTCCCTTACTATTCACGCTTGAGAATTGAGGAATCTCTTTTTCTCAAACAAAAAGTGCGAAAGTCCTTCGTTTACCGACTTGTATTATAATTTATTTATTTCGCATATGTATCTATTATATCTTATCAAAATTAAAAACAAAAATCTTAAATTTTAAGTGCATTTTAATACTACAATTCTTAAATGTTTTCAATTTTTAGAAATAATTTAACTAATTTTATATGTACTTAAATTAAACTTTTTTTTTTAATTGCATAGAACTTATTTTTAATAACCAAATTATATCTTTAAGCATACAGGGATGTATCTTCTTTTTGAATTTTTCAAAATTTATTTCATCAATTATTTTTATTGAAAATAATTGGACCTCTTGCGATTAAAAGTGGGGACTCAGCCTGAGAAGAAATGTGCTGAAAGTACTTTTTAAAAAATTAAAAAAATTATATTTTTAAAGACTGAAAATGGCACACAGTTTCAGGGCGCATCTTTTTTTTTCTTCTACAAGAATTTTTAGTATGTTCTGTTTTTAAAATAAGTTCATCCTGCGTTCTGAAACTCTTTTAAAGTTTAAATTATTTTTGAATTTCGTTAATTCTACTAAATATTTCCTGTATTTATTCGATTTTTTACCTTTTTTAAGCTTTTTAATCATAGCGAATTAAAACATTTTACTTTTAAAGCCTTCAACACTCTTTTTCGAAATTTTAGGAAATCATTTAATTTCTTTAAAAGTTTTCTTTAATTTTCATTTAAAGTTCATTTTTCAAAATAAAAAATAATTAAATATTTTCACACAAATATTAGAAAATAATTTTTTTTTTCAAATCTTGTCAGACCTTCTAATCTTCTTATTTTTAAAAATCATTCCAATTTTTACTGATTTTTTGAAATTCTGTAAAATAAAAAAAGTGCATTTAAACTTTTTTAGATACTTTGCTAATTTTTAAAATCTTTTTTAATGTTTTGAAATGTTTAAAAATAATTCTCGCTCGTGCATTTTCGGTTCTACACGAGGCTGGCCTACGCAACATGTAACACCAGAATGATACAAGAACTATCAATAGTCGCACTGGCTCAGATGAAAAAGGTACGCACTCACGTTGGACACCGAACTTTGCACCTATAGAGATGTGGGATAACAGGCTACAGTTGCAGAGCATGATCCAGCAAAGGATCATGGTTGCAGAGCGAAAAAATTCACTTATCGGTGTGATTCAGAGATTTTTTCTAACAGTGCATCACCTTTTCGCATCGATGGGATACTCACTTGCAGAGCAGCGCTTCGCCAATTTTGAAGAAGCCGAAAAATGGCTCGTCGAATTGTTTGCCTCGAAAGAGAAAAAGTTTTTTTGGAATGGTATCCATGATTTGCCTGAAAGATGGGCAAAATGTGTAGAATGTGTAGAATTTGTAGAAAAATGGTTTCAAGGAAATTTATACACCTAATTAAGGTGACCAATTTTTTATATAAAAGATTGCATTGTATCTTGTGTCGTTTTTCCATAAATTAAAATTCTTTATTTTTAAAGTTATTTTTTACGTTTGAAACGAAAAATTCACGTCTTATCAAAAACGATCAATACAAATTTGTAGACCTTTTTTGGCTGCAGATAATAAATTATATAAATAAATAGTTATGTAATGAATAATAGATATATTATTTATAATAAATTAATTAGTTTAGGGTAATTACTACAGTGTGTCCCATATTTATAGGGCCACCCCATTTTTTAAGGATAATTTTTTTTCTATTGGAACAAACTGCACCAAATTTTTTGAGTGAATAAATGAGTCGAGTTAACGATTTTTCCTAAAACATAGAGCTCGCAATTCCATTCGTTCATTTATTTGGGCATTTTTTCGAAAGAATCGGTGTCCCAAATTATTAGGGCCACTAAAAAAAAATTCAATTTTTCCGAAAGAATTCAATTTATTCAACAAAATACGTACATATAAAAAGATTTTATTC
>NC_046666.1:79561735-79564834 GCF_010883055.1 Belonocnema kinseyi | reverse complement strand
AATTTGAAAAACTTAAACTGCATCACTAAATTTTTTAGCATGGTTTTTTAAAATTCAAATGTACAGAATTTCAATATATTTTTTTTTAATTATCAAAGTTTGTTCTTGTAATGAGTATAACGGACATTATTTAATGTCCCTGAAACAGATGTTATTTGCGTACAAAAGCCAAAATTTCAGCTCCCCTTCAGTATATATTTTTCCTGATGAAGTAATTTCCCCATAAGTGCAAATTTAATTATTCTATGAGCATCTCAGATAATAAATCGTAAGTTTGCATTAAAAATGTTTACGGATTGTCAAAATAAAAAGATATCGAGTTTTTTGCAAACGAACGTTGTCACACTTTTAGTGGAATTGATTTCCACGTTACTCGACTGCCCTTTTATAATACCCCACAGAAAAAACTAAGAATAACATTTGTTCCAGGAAATTTTTTAGAGCGATAAAGTTTTGTTCAGCCAACTTTGGGTCTTTCAAAAACCATGTGTTTGTCATGGAAAAACAAAAGAAAGCTTAACCGATATTTGTGTAAAGTTTATCCTGTGAAGTTAATTTTTGTTGCAGAGAATCTTTCGTCGGACGTCGATGTAAAGTTTATCTTCTATTTTTCCTGTGCCCTAAATGGCAACTAATTCTCGAGCATATGTGCGATTTAAGTTTATATTTGATTATTATCCAAAAGTACCCAAATAAACGCATTATAAACATATTAAAGTACTCTTTAACGTGGATACTTTTAATTATTATTGGCACTTTCATTTTTTATCTAGATAACTGTTTAGGCGTCTTATAAATATTGCACTGAATTTTATTTTTTCATGAATATTTCGTCATGTTAGCATATCAAAGTATATTTCTATTTTCATCTTGATAGTTAAAGCTCCTTTAAATTTGGTCGATTATTAAATTCTCATGAATGAAAATGTAATAGAATCGTCCAAATATTCGATTGCAAGTTTTCAATGGTTCTTTACATTTAGGCACTTAAAGAGCTCGAAATTGATAAAATTTTATTATATCTCTATATATGCATGACACACTTGCGATGTTTTTCAAACAAAGGTCAAGTTCGTTACCATAATTAATCGGACCAAATTAAAAAAATTAAGAGCGTTTTTAATCTCAACCAGAAATTTGCAAGACTTTCAGAAATTAAACAAGTTATATGATCTTCAAAATTTTCGAGAAATAGCAGAAACTATTTTTTGACAGATCATAATAAATTTTAGTACATGTTTTTAGTAAACGTCAAATATATTTTGAGATTATCTCAACGAACTTTTTAAAGAGCTAAAATATTAAGCGATAAGTTATAATTATGATTTTTATCAGAGCGCAAAAAAGATTTACCTTTTTAGGATACGTACTTCACTAAGGAAAGCAGATTTTTTTTATATACATTTGTTAACCCATTAACCCCAGGGCTTTTTTTTGTACTAATCAACCCCAGGGGGGAAGGGGGGTCTAATCGACCAGACGCTTTAACAAAATCGAAAACGTGTTTCTAAAAATCTTAAAAAATTCATGGTTCTTGTTTGAACCTTCTGCTTGACGGTACAATTTCGCTATATGTGTTTTTTGAAATTATTGATGATATATTTAACAATAAACAAATTAAATCATAGAAAAAAAAGTTTTTGTTCAAAAATTCATAAATAGAGACACGGATTAAAAGCCTTAATTGTTAACAGGTTAACAATAGCCTTTTTGTTGTTGATTCCATATAGACAAAACTTAATTCTTTTCATTACAAAAACCTTTTGGGCCTAATTTTTTATTAAAATTGGTATATAAAGCAGTATATTATTTAAACATTTTAATATATTCACATTAAATGCTCCTTCTATCGATAAATTGTTGAAAATCAGTGCGAATCACCAAGGAATCACATCTTACAATCGAGAAGAATTTTTACTTCAGCCGACGGACTTAAATAGCGTTAATATGTCTTAGTCTCTAAATCCCATTTGCCTTTAACAATAACCTGATTTTTAAATACAAATCTATTGTTTCTTTCTACCAATAAGAACGATAATTCGTATAGTTAATACTGAAATGGCTGAAATAAATTGAAATTTGCTTCAATAATTGTCTACATGTGATAAAACCATTTATTTGCATTAAACAAAAATGTTTTATCTTTTATAGGTTATTCTCTATACGGTAAATTCTGCAATACATATTTCCTGTTTTAAAGGCCACTCAAATACCTGGTATGGTCCTTATTCAGGAGATTAGAATAAGGTATATTTTTAGGTATTTCAACATTTTTTATACTCTCTAAATTTGAACTAGTGAAAAGACAGTCACTAATTTACTTATCGTACAAAATTCTATTGATTATTAGTGGATTGTGTATTATTATTTTCTTTAGAAGTTATCAACTGTGGATTAGTGTGTGTTTAAATTAATTCAGATGTAGCGAGCAGATAACATTATTCGTGCGAATTTTTACGCCGTAGATAAGCTTTAAAATTGCAAAAGTTTTAGAAAAAAGTTAATTTTATCGAATTTGGTCCCTTTTATACAAGGAAACTTAAAATAACAATATTTGTATTAAAATAGAAAAAAATTTAGATTAGAAGCCCCGCTTATTATATATTTCAAGTTAACGCAGGGCCGCATTGCACTTAGGAGAGCAGCGAACTTGTGAAACAAATTCTGAGCAATTTATGAAGCTGATAAGCTAGAGAAACAGCAGGCGAGTAAATAGAACAAACGAGAGAACACACGAAGGCTTTAGTACAAACGCGCCTCTATCGGACGCGAAAAATGAGAGAGCGAGAAAAGAGCAAAGAGCTTGATGTGCGCGGTTGACGGGATGGTGGTCAGAGGGAGATGGGGTGGTCGTATTATAAAAATCCACAAAATAACCGAGCAGGGCCATTAGCAATGCTCTTTTAACCCTCGCCATTCAGCTTCACCCTCGTGATGCGTGTAAATTTTCCAGCGGTGGTCGCTCTCTGGCTACATTTTTCTTCGAGTAGCACTGTATGCCACCCCCTCTTTCTCCCCCTCACAACCCAACGAACGGGCTATCTCTGCACCCCCACTATTGGTTAGCGCGACCTCATCCCCTATTTACCCCTACACTCA
>NC_046666.1:79560590-79561635 GCF_010883055.1 Belonocnema kinseyi | reverse complement strand
GTCCAAGGTAGGGCTTAAGATGTTCTTCTAGCACTGCCTGGTAATCTCCGCTTTTCATTTTATGAAAAATAAAAGCTAAGGCCACTTTTCCGAAACCGCTGTTTGTCCCCCATACCATGACGGAACCGCCTCCAAACTTTCGGGTTGAAAAATAACGAGGCTCATGTCTCAGATCTCGCCAATAATAACGCATTCCGTCAGGACCATCTAAATTAAATTTTTTTTCGTCAGATCAGATAATCTGAAAAGCAAGTAAAAGACCCAAGCTTTAATTACATAGGCTTGAAGAAACTAATTATTTGTTATGAGAAAAAATGCACTGTCTAAGTATGTACCTTTGACCATCGTGCGTCCAATGCAGCTTCTCTTCTGCAAAATTGTAGCGTGCCTGCATATGATGAGGTTTCAGTTTAGGCGCTTTTTGCATTTTGTCACATACTAAATTAGGGGAATCCTTCAATACTCGATGCACTGTACTTTTGGACACTGGAGGAGCCACATCATTTTTTATCCTTCTGCACCCCTTAGTTGTTTGCGAGGCGGCGGCGACTATTTTTCGTTTGTCACGATCTGAGAGCTTTGGCCGTGGTCCACGTTTCTTCTTCACTATTTGATTACTTCTATTCTTTATATACAGGTAAATAACATTTCTCGATCCGTTTATAAGCTTCGCTATTTCACGTTGTGATTTCCCACATTTTTCATACGCATCAATTGACGCCTTTTCTTCTGTAGATAATGCTTTCCCTCTTCCCATATTTTTTTTGTTACCTCGAATATTATTAACGCACAAGCACAATTTAACTGGCCAAAAATGCATTCGGAAGCCTATTTATACCAGGAGTATACATATGTGCATGCCAGGTAAAGCGAGAAAAACCCGGGAACTCCTGCTACTTACGGGGATCCCCGCAATAAAAATAGGAGAAATATTTATTTCGATCATATTGTGCGAATATACACTTTTAAAATAGGAAAAATACGTCGATAATCCCCAAAAAGAATGTATGTGGGAAAGCATGTATGTGAAAAATCCTCGGGAAAA
>NC_046666.1:79553763-79560490 GCF_010883055.1 Belonocnema kinseyi | reverse complement strand
CTTACCATTTTTATAATGCAATCTTTTAACTTTACAAGTCGTAACGCTGAAGTCCTCCACTCAACCAGATCAATAGACACTTTAATAATTTAAATAATTATAACTTGCAATTGAAAAAATTTTGCCACTTGCATCGAAACAAACGAACATTACCTCTCTAATTTACGTCAGTTTGACAAACTTTCTCACTCGCACACTTTTCCATGTATAGGAAGGGGACAACTGCGCATCTGCGCACGAAATTTTAAGATCTTCGTGTAATGTCCAACTACTTACGGTAATGTTTCTATTGCCAAGAGGCGAAACGGAGCTAAGAATTATATATATAATTATATATATGTATTTCAAATATCTTATTGGTAGAGAAAAAACTCACATTATCTTCATCGGTATTGGTAACCAAAAAAATTACCCGTGTCGACAATAAGGTACATTTAAAAAATCTGCGAGAATTCCAGAATATAAAAAAAATGCTAACAAACTGTATGTTTTATATGAATTGAAAAGAAAATTAGAAACTTGAAATATTGTCTAAGATTCCTGGGATAATTTCAAATTATTTGTTACTTTGAGAAATTAATGTTTGAAAATTTTTCGAAATGTCATGAAAAATTCGAATCATTTAAAAAACATGTACGAGCTTTTAAAAAATGTTAAAGTAAATAACAATTTTGAGATATATATGAAAAATTGTAAAAATTTTGATTTTTGAATATTTTGTCGAAAAAATTGTAATCCTTTAAGAATTTTGAAAGATTTCAAAAGAATTGTTTAGTTTATATTTCCTAGCAAATGGTTTTTAATGATTTTCCATTTGGTAGCATTAATTAAAAGAGAACATTAGAAAATATTTTAAAATATTTGAAAAGATTCTTGAAATAGTCAAAAAGAATTTGGAAGATTTTAAGACAAATTAAGGAATACTTTGAATCTGTTTAAAAGATATTTAGGGATTTTGGAAGTTCTGAAGAGTTTACAAATATTTTAAAACCCTAACAGATTTTCAAAAATTTATAAATTTATTTTTTTAATTCTTTCAAACTTCCACAAGTTCTAAATATCTTTAAAGTTGAACTGAAGTTTTCGACATATCTGAAATTTTCAAAGATATTTTTAAAGTTTTTCAAAAATCATAAAGAAATTATATTAGTTTCAAGTTTTAACTTGATCAAATTCATTTCTTCGCGAAATTAAAATCTTTTTACACTTACATTAAAAAAAGATGATTTTTAACGTAAATAAACTAAGGTTAAATAGACGACGCCAGTAAATAATTATTGTTTTTTCCATTTAGAGGCATTTCCTATTAAACACGGCATATTTTGCGAGGCTATGTAGTCTATTTACACGCTGCACAATATGACCTTCTTATTGCTTCAATAAAAATGAAAACCTTATCAGGCTGGCCGTCTTAATTCAGGAAACAAATTTCCGAGTCCTTCCATGTTCATAAACATTTTTTATGGCCAGAACGCTTAATAATTTGCATGTTTAAAATAGAAGCTTTGAACACTTTTCAATTTAATAATTTTGAACAAAATGCCGCTTAGTTGTTAAACTTTTAACTTTTATAAATTCAAAAGTTCCAAGATTTCTGGTTAAAAAATATAAATCCATACTCAGAAATAAGTTCCCTTAGTTCAAAGAAGATTTATCTTAATCAAAGATTACAATTTTTTTTAACTAAGAATTTTATAATTTATAATAATTTAACTTCTAAGTTGAATTATCAGGGAATAAGATGAAACATGCGTTTCGGTTTTAATCGGTATTGAAACTTGATAAAAAATATTATTTAAACATCATTCAGTAAGAAAGAAAACATCCTAATAAACATAAGTCATTTATTCAAGCGCTCGCTCAATGAGGCATTTCCACTTCAACCACAAGCTAACTTAATTTCGTTGAGTGCTGAGGGAAAAACAATAGACCAGACGCATAAGACAAAAATGTAAATTTACAATATCTTCGTGATGAATAATAATTATTGTCATTTTATTATTTCATTAAATACTTCTTAGGAAATACAAATTATATGTAAATACACGTATACAGAAAAAATTAGTTTTTAAGAAGATATTAGCAAAATTGGGTAAAAATGGACTAAATCCCATGCGTTGGGTCCACTGTGTTTCCCTCACACTCAAAGAAGTGAAGTTAACCATCGTAGTTAAAGTGAAAATACCTAATTATTACGAGTTTTTCCGCTATGAAGATTAAGTTTTCGGGACGTATTGGTCACTCAAACTTCGAAAATACATTATTTTGGACCACCCTATATGGGCACACATACACGCGCGCGCATGCTCACGTACACACAATACACACACCCATACGTATTATTCAACCCCGCCGGTCCCACTGGGAGTAATTGCTATCTAAAAATGACGCCGGCTCCCAGTAGGACCGCGGTGAATCAAACCTATAGCCACATCTTACGAACCTGAGATGAGTAGTCACAGGGCACAATAAAATCACAACAATAGGATGGCGAAACCCTCATGCGTCTTGACGATATGAAACAACCGAAGGATTAAAGCTTTCTGCATCCATCTCGCAAGTGCCTTGGCATATTTTTGGCACGCGGATATGGCTTCAGGGTTACGAACAGTGACATTCTCGAAACTCCAAGAACATCCATTGTCTTTTAGGGTCCTGATAACTCTACTCCTTTTCTTTTTCCTTAGCAGTGACGCAGTCGGCCGGAAACGAAAATTCTATCATGAATATAGTTCGTGCTTTGAAGTCATAGAGAACGATGTCAGGCCTCAAGCGTGCAACGGAGATTGAGGTTCGAAAATCATAGTGCTAGAAAATTGGATACTTCTTGCTTTGGAAAATTAACTCTATCTCTTTCGGAGCGTTTGTCACGTAAGATTGCGGCCAACACAATAAGAGTGACAAAACTCGTAATTAAGCAATCTTAGGGCCACATTACGTCTGTAGAGATACATCTTTGCCGCGTGGGTGAGACATTTAGATAGGAGAGATGCCTTTACTGATGTTATATCCTGAACGCGGCTTGGAGGTACACCCAGGTATCTATAAGTCTCTTCAGTCTTACGATACCTAATAACACTTATATCAACAAGCTCAGGATCCTTTGAAACACCAATAAGCTTTTATTCCTTCAGATGAATTTTGGCACACTTGACCAATCCAAAGTCCATCACAATATCACATGTGTACTCCTTGACGACATTTAAAGCACTCTGATGTTTGCTTTTACCAGAAACATAGATCTTTAGGTCATTCATATAAAATATATGAGTGATCTTATGTTCGCCTTGATTAATTTGGCCACAGAGGTGTTTATACGATTTGCATAGTACAGAAGATAGAGTCATAAATAAGATGCAAAGAGGCAATGGGCTAATGGTATCTCCCTGAAACACGCCCCTCTGGAAGGTGACGTTGTTTGTTATTGCTCAATATTTTCCAGATCAGATAGTAAATCTAGTTTTCCAAAGAGGTATCAATCTCTCTATACATCTCACTATGTGTGAATGAACCTTCAAGCTGTCCTACAGACAGATGATAAGTCTATGAGAGGTTAAATTGAAAGCTTTCCAGTAGCCAATCCAGGCCATTGGCAGGACGCGCTGATGGGCTGCTGAATCATTGCAGATGCACGTGTCAATTATCAGCTTCTCGCGGTAGTTGTTTAGAACAGCTGAAAAGATCTTATGCAGTGGGTTGAAACAGCTTACTAGCCTGTAATTCTCTGGGTTTAACAAGTTTCCTTTCTTCGGTAGGAGTAAAGTGCGTACTAACACCAGCCACAGCGGAGTGTGCGTTTTCGACTTTAAATTTGAGGTGAACTTGCGGCAAAAATGTTAGTTTGTTAATGTGTGTGTGTCCTCCCTCCACCAGAAGTGCCTATTTTTACTACTTCGGCAATAATTGATGAAGTTTACGGACTTCCGCTCTCAGAAATAATATGTTAATTGATAATATTCCATCGGTTTAACATAAATTTACCGAAAATTCACTTAGCTTGTAAACTAATTCTTTGAATGAACGCAATAGTATACTGCAAAATTCAATGGTTATTCGAAGTAACCTCTCAATAATTCTAAACTAATAACAATGTAAAAATTTCCAACACTGAACATTTTTTAATAATTTTAACCATTTTTAATTAATTTTAAAATGGCAATTTCTGTATGTAACCATCGACTTGGACCAAATTTGTAATCGAAAAGTTTACTTTTCTTAACGTCTTGTACGCCTGATGAATGTAATGGTACGTTACGTCATTTTCGGACGTAAAACAATTTGGACTTAACATATCTTCATTATTCAGGAAAAAGTAATAATATTCTTAACACTTCTGCATAATAATTTTGATACAGACCGATTGCAAAAACGACATGATGTATTGTGTAAATTATTTTTCTAAAAATAGAAAACAAATAACTGGATAACATTTGTTTTGGTAAAACAATGTCTATTTAAAAAAATTAAGCGACTAAAGATAAAAAGGTCTTAGTTATAAGACCTATAACTATAATCTCACTATAACCTCACCGACTATAATTTGATAATTATATTTCAAAGCTGCGTAAAAAATAATTCACTCTAAATTTGATGGTGGTTGCTGGGGATTGATAGATGATTCACTAGCTGTGATTATAACATAAAATGAATGAATCAATTCGTTTTTAATATACAAAAATCAAAATATTGTAATTTGAAAAACTTAAACTGGGGATCTCAAAATTTTGTAGCACACTATCTTTTAAGTCGAGTGTGCCTAATAGAAATGTAATTTTAGTGAAGAATTATTGAAACTCATTCTCCTAACGTGTATAATGGATCATTATTTCAAGTCTTTAAAATAGATTATATCCGTAAAAAACTCAACATTTTTAACTCCTCTTCAATTAAATATATCTCTAACACATCTTGACATTTTAAGTCGAAAAATAAACTTTAGGTTGAGAAGCAAGTCACTCAAAAAATTTTGAGATTAAAACTTTGAGTAACCGCTTTTTGAGAAATACACATTAAAAGTTGTAGTGAATTCCATAAATGCTGATATGAAATTTTTTCGTAAAAAACAAAATATATACCATTTCAGTTATATCAATATATTTCTCATAATTTTTAATACATTTCAATAATTTGAAAGCATAAAACATTTAAAGAAAATAGTCTAATGCAAGGGCGAGAAATCATTTTACACAGAAATTACCCCTGATTTAGGAGCATTTTCTGCGCTTCATTATTGCTCGTAGAACTCGTCAAATGTGCACGAAAGATCTTAGAAATAGATTCCATGTATTTAATATCTATAGAACGTGGCAGAAATTCATGCGGTACAGATGGATATACAAGATTCAGAAAAAGGAAATAGTCTTCATAATTCAGACATTCTAGTGAATTAGAAAAATAAACTATAGAGTTCTGGCTCATTTAATCAAAACCGGGCCAAGTGTTATAATTATGTTATAATATATGAAAATTGTTATATAAGAATTCAGCATTTAAAAATACCAGGATTACAAGTTTCAGAAAAAAATTGGTAACATTAGTATGGTATCTGAGTTTAGTAATAATATATAGAAATTTTCATATCTTCATTTTATGTATTTTTATAAAAATGTTAAAAAAATTATTGAGATTTAAAATCAACTTGAGTCTGCTACTACTAAATCAAGAAATTGAGCTGCAGTGTGATATCTAAGAACAAAAAATTTGATCTTTGCTTGTTGTTTATATCTAAACAATCAAAAATGAAAGTATAAAATCTGCATATTGGTACATTTTTAATTCTCCCTCATTCCTGTAATGCTACTGTGCACTCAGAGAAATGGTTGGCTGACACATCCATTTTTTGTTGATCAAGGAATAGTTGGTCAGAACGTCTTTCAAGATTCACAGCCCAGCTGGACACAATGACTCAGTGACCCAGACACAATGACCCAGACACAATGAGCCCAGTTGGACACAATGACCATTTAAAATACTTAGGTGTTCATTGGCCACTGCAGCTATGCAATTGGACCCAGCCTAAAAGTCTGACTAGAGTCAAGAGATGATCTGTTTGATTTCGAGAATTCGTCTCGTGTGTTGTGATTTTTCAAATTATAACAGGTTAAGCTTTCTAAAAGAAAATTAATTAAGTGTTCTTCGACGTGAAATCTTGGGCTTTCAAGGCAGTAAGAACCCGACGCTTAGTATCTTCTCAGGCCATGTGATACCAAACTTAAAATAATTTGTCGACATAATACAAAAGCGACATGTTCCCCACTCTTCATAAAAACATACAATTGTCCACAGAGACGATTGGTCGAGGATAGGAAAGAATAAAATAGTGGATTATGGTATAAAATCCGAAAGAATTTTATTTAAGAAATTTTGTTTTACACAGGTAAAACTCATATTTTGCGTTCGATACACAGCTCGTTTTCAATCAGATTACAAACTCAATCTTTTAAAATCGAAAATTACATTATAAGAATGCTGGTGTAAAAAATATTTACTGTGGATTTAAACGCATCGAGTAGATTTTCTCCCTAGACGTATTAGTCATCTAAATTCTTACAAGTTCAAACGGCACAGTAATATTTTGATCAGCTGCTATAACATAGGTACTTGAATAAGAGAGCCATCCCCCTGCTACGAGGGTAGTTCAATAAGGCCTTAGAATGACCAACAGATGGCGCGCGAATCGCTCCAAATCATCTGTTTTCAGTCAGCACCACTCCCGACTAGATATATG
>NC_046666.1:79551734-79553663 GCF_010883055.1 Belonocnema kinseyi | reverse complement strand
TATAGAGCTCCAAGGAGATTATGTTGAAAAATAAAAAAAAATTTACCCAAAAAAAATTGTTTTTATACTTCATTCTAAGGACTTATTGAACTGCCCTCGTATAACGCACCAACTCAGTTGGCCAGCACAACCAACACCACCGTGTCCATTAAAAGTGGACGGCGTCGCAGCATCCACCAAAATTGGCTACAGCAACCAACTTACGAGTCAGGCTACCCAATCATTTATATGAGTTTCATAATAATCACTGACCACTTTTCCACTAGGGTTACGTAACTTTAATCAACTAATTACGTGAAAAATAAAAACAGCTTCATGAGACATACTTGTGTGTATGCCCGCGTGAAAAGTTTGCATGGCTCAAGCATGGCAAGACACTTGGAAATATCTGGCTGAAGCATGGTTTACGCCTAAATGGCAGCATGGCGCAAGCCTTGCTCCTGTCCGTTTCCCATGCTTAGAACAGGTTAAACACAAATTAATATTCTTAAGAACATGTAAGTGTAAGAGAATATTAACCTGAGTGAAAAATAAAAATATTAGGTTTGCCAATAGCCGACACGTCTCTAAATGGTAAGTTCGCTACCCGGGTGCACAGGTTCGCGCACCAGGTACTGTAGAATATATTTTACGAGAACTTTTTATGAATTTAAATTGTGCCAATTGTCAAAATAATTACCATTAGTAAGTCGATGATCCGTGTGAATCTAGTAGCGCACTAGGTAGCTTAGCACGTATGCTACGAGAATTTTTTCAAAATGAAGATTGTCCAAACAGCCAAAATTACTAAAAAATGTGAGCCGACGTTCCGGGTGCACTAGATCGAGCACCAGGTAGTATAATACGTATTCTACGAGACCTTTTTAAAAATTTAAATTTTGTAAGTAATGAAAACAATTCCAAATGGTCAGTCGACGACTCGGGTACACCAGGTCGCGCCCCAGGTATCTTAACCCGTATTCTACGAGAACTTTTTCAAAATTGAGATTGTTTCAACAGCCAAAATTAATAAAAAATTGTGTGTCGACGTCCCGGGTGCACCAGGCTGCGCCCCAGGTAGCTTAGTACGTATGCTACGAGAACTGTTTCAAAATTTAGATTGTTTAAACAGCTAAAATTACTAAAAATTGTGAGTCGACGATCCGGGTTCACCAGATCGAGCACCAGGTAGTACAATACGTATTCTGCGAGAACTTTAAAAAAATTTAAATTTTGTAAATAATGAAAATAATTCCAAATGGCCAGTCGACGATTTGGGTGCACCAGGTAGCGCCCCAGGTATCTTATTACGTATTCTACGAGAACTTTTTCCAAATTTATATTATTTCAACAGCAAATATGACTAAAAATTGTGTGTCGACGACCCGGGTGCACCAGGTCGAGCACCAGGTAGTATAAGACGTAATCTACGAAAACTTTTTAAAAATTTAAATTTTGTGAATAATGAAAACAATTCCAAATGGTCAGTCGACGACTCGGGTGCACCAGGTCGCGCCCCAGGTATCTTAACACGTATTCTACGAGAACTTTTTCAATATTGAGATTGTTTCAACAGCCAAAATTACTAAAAATTGTGTGTCGACGTCCCGGGTGCACCAGGTTGCGCCCCAGGTAGCTTAGTACGTATGCTACGAGAACTGTTTAAAAATTTAGATTGTTTCAACAGCTAAAATTACTAAAAATTGTGAGTCGACGATCCGGGTGCACCAGATCGAGCACCAGGTAGTACAATACGTATTCTGCGAGAACTTTAAAAAAATTTAAATTTTGTAAATAATGAAAACAATTCCAAATGGCCAGTCGACGATTTGGGTGCACCAGGTAGCGCCCCAGGTATCTTATTACGTATTCTACGAGAACTTTTTCAAAATTTATATTATTTCAACAGCAAATATGATTAAAAATTGTGTGTCGACGACCCGGGTGCAC
>NC_046666.1:79548061-79551634 GCF_010883055.1 Belonocnema kinseyi | reverse complement strand
TTGAAATAAATAATAATATCAAAGAAATAATTTGCGGGATAAAAACAAGCAGTTTTCTCAGTGTATCAAGTCTATTTGTACGTGGATTCATTTTGCGAATCTAGGGAAAATTCATCATTTTGAGACCGTTTTTTCTCATTCAGAGCAACGTGAAGTGCTGTCTTCCAACTGTCAGCCACCTGCCAAGATGATTTTGTCGGGCGTTATTTGGGTGAAATAGATGTTGATAAGTAGCTAAGTTATAATAATAATTACCTAAAATTTAATTTCCTCCTATTTACCATTGAGGATTAGTGTCTTGAAATAAAAATAGTACTTGGCGCAGTATAATTTTCAAATCTAGGGGCTAGTCAAAACCGACATGACATTCAAATCACCAATGCCGGAATGTAAGAATTAAGTCGTGACCGTTTGCATCGAAATTTATGCCTGGGCGTTAGAAAAAATATCCTCTAGATTTTCTGCATTCAACGAAGTGAAGTTAGCTGGTGGTTGAAGTGAAAATAGTTTATTGTATATCTAGACGGTCATGACTGGTTTATATAAGAAAATCCTGTTTTTGTGTTTAAAATTCAACAATTTGATTGTCCAGTCAGGATTTTTTTAAAAAGTGCAACTTTTTAAAAGATTGTTTTCATTAAAAATAATTGTCTACAATAAAAAATTAATGTTTTGACATGAAAATTTACCTTTTCCATTCCTGGTTAAAAAGTGATATTTTAAATTTTGAAAATTGACTTTTTTGTTCAAAATGTATGTACTTTGTTGAAAATATGTCTTTTTTAGTAGAATATTAGTGTTCCTAATTAAAGAGTCAATTACTTGGTTCAAAATATATGAATTTTGTTGACCATTTATTTTTAGCTTTAAAATATAAATAAAACATTAGTAATATTTGTATTGAATATTATTATTAGAATGCTTACTCTCAATTAGTTAATAAAGGAAACTTCACTATTTACATAGTAGAATTGCATACTGGTCCAGATTAAGAGAATATAACGTTTTTTATATTAATCTTTAAAAACCAATTTAAAATAGATATTTTCCTATCAGAAATAGTAATTTTAAACCATGTCAGATTTTCAAATCGACTCTCGGTGTTAATCGAATTTTCCTTTCTAAAATATTTATATTTTTTAAGATTACCGAGTCGATCGTCTGAAGCGACCAAATCGATTTTTCGAGCTGGTCGATTTGGACGTCCTGTTTTTACCATCCATATTAAGTTGCTTCAGCCATCTTCAACGGCTGTCCTATAGTATAGTTGTCCCTGCAATATAGTCTGTCTGCACATCTAGATGGCCAAACTGACTGTAGCTAACAACGTGCATGGTTGTACCTATGGCCATCGACGTGCACAGTTGCTCTGTGCATAATATAAGGTGGTCTAAAAATGCATGGCAAATTTTTTTTGCATGCTAGAGGGCAACGATCCCCCATGTAAAATGCATGGGAAAAATCACTTTTTTGAGTTTTTGGAATAATTTTTTGGGGTTTAAAAAAATGTGACGGGAAAGTATGGGGGCCTCTTAGAAATGATCTAATGAAGAATTTCACATATTAGACATATGGGTTTGACACCCCAAACACACCCCTATGAGTACCTGAAAACTACCCTTAAAACCAAAAATGTCAATTTTTCATGAAATCGACCTTTTAAATACTATGTTCTCGTCTTTTTTACTTTAAATTATACATATTGGTTTAGTAGAATATTTGTTACCATTGTTTAATTAATTTTCAAATATTTAAACAAATCTGATTTGTTTAAATAATTTTTTTCATCAAATTTGCCCCCCCCCCTCTAAAAATTATTACTATTAGTCTAGTGGAATATTGATAAACATTGCTTCCTTAATTTTTTATTATTTAAACTAATGGAATTGTTATTACAATTTTTTTCGAAAATTCGTTTTTTTGTTGAAAATTATTACTATTGGTCTAGGGGAATACATAAAAATGCATAAAAATATAAATCATTACTTAAATATTACTGATAAATTAATAATTATTCAGTAATGATTTATTACTGATAAATATCCCACTAGGCCCACAGCAATAATTTTCTATTTATAAAAAATCGAAACGAAATTATTTAAACAAATTCCATTTGTTTAAATTATTGAAAATGAATGAAACAATGTTAATAAATATTCCACTAGACCAATACTAATAATTTTTAGGGAAAAAACGAAGTTTTGAAAAAAAAAATTTAACAAAAAAAAGACCAGAATACATTGCTCAAAAGGCCGATTTCATGAAAAATTGACATTTTTGATTTTAAGGGTAGTTTTCAGGTACTCGTGGGGGGTCTTAAGGATGTCCCATATGTCTAATACATGAAATTCTTCGTTGGATCATTCTCAAGAGACCCCCATACTTTCCCCTCACATTTTTTTAAGCTCTAAAAAATTTTTTCCAAAACTCAAAGAAGTGATTTTTCCCTATGCGTTTTATATGGGAAACTTCAAGTAAAAACCGGCACCTGTTAAAATCGATAAAAAAATTAGGGAATATCTTTTTTCGGATTTGTAATAAAAAGGGGAAATCGTTGCCCTCTAAAAAAGAAGCTTTTTAAGCCACCCTAGTGAATAGTTGTCGGTCACCCCTTTCTCCTGCACATATCTTGAAATGGGATAGTTTTTTGGTGAAAATGTATACAACAAAAATTGTAGATCAGCCAATTCTCTATAAAAATTGGTAATTAGTTTTGTGTTGTATAAACAATTAGAGATTACGTCAATATTGTTCCGTAAATGAATCAGTGACTTCGGTGATAAAAAATTGATTGAAGACTGCACATATGCACAGAAAAAACTGGGGATTCACTGAAGTTGCGGTTCAAATAATAGTTAGAATCATACAGAACTTGAGAGCCAGAAGGGTTCATTTAGAGCGCACCAAACGCTTACACAGTAGGGCTGGTAAGCTAGGGATCGATTTACAGTTGTCGACCGATGACTTGCGACAGAAAGATTTTGCATACGAATGTACCTTTATATTGATAATTGCTACATAACCTGCAAATTATATTTATCAACTCATTATATCTATTATAATTGCGGTAATATTTTGTGATTTAATTAAACTCTTTAAGTTATGTCCATCAGAGTTCGATTATATATGTGCCTTCAGGTAAAAATTATGTTATTAAATTAACAAAATGTCAAAGTGCGCAAAGCGAATAATAGGTTTTTTATAAATATGCTCAATTGCAATTGGGATCATTTAGAACACCAACTAAGGTATCATCTAGAGCTTATTTATCCTTTAGGGTTCCTTTTCAGCAAGTGGGGTTCATTTTTGTTGGAGCTCCTTTGGAACCAAAAATGGGTTCTAATGGAAACCGAAATTTTTTCTTTGTGTAGAATGCACTAAGTAACTGATCAATATAATTTTAAATATTTTTCAGCAATTAAATTAATTTATGATTTATAAGTTATGAAAATAAATAATTTTTTCGAATTTCATATATATATATATATATATATAATTAAAAATTTGTCATAAGGACAACCGCAGGATTTCGCCGGGAGCGGGTGCTAATCTGAAAAATTGCACCCGCTTCCA
>NC_046666.1:79540260-79547961 GCF_010883055.1 Belonocnema kinseyi | reverse complement strand
TGCACCAGGCTGCGCCCCAGGTAGTTTAGTACGTATGCTACGAGAACTGTTTCAAAATTTAGATTGTTTCAACAGCTAAAATTACTAAAAATTGTGAGTCGATGATCCGGGTGCACCAGATCGAGCACCAGGTAGTACAATACGTATTCTGCGATAACTTTTAAAAAATTTAAATTTTGTATATAATGAAAACAATTCCAAATGGCCAGTCGACGATTTGGGTGCACCAGGTAGCACCCCAGGTATCTTATTACGTATTCTACGAGAACTTTTTCAATATTGAGATTGTTTCAACAGTCAAAATTACTAAAAATTGTGTGTCGGCGTCCCGGGTGCACCAGTTTGCGCCCCAGGTAGCTTAGTACGTATGCTACGAGAACTGTTTAAAAATTTATATTGTTTCAACAGCTAAAATTACTAAAGATTGTGAGTCGACGATCCGGGTGCACCAGATCGAGCACCAGGTAGTATAATACGTAGTCTGCGATAACTTTAAAAAATTTAAATTTGGTAAATAATGAAAACAATTCCAAACGTTGAGTCGGTGACCTGGGTGAACCAGGTCGCACCTCAAGTTGTTGAGCACGTATTCCACGAGACACTTTTAAAAATTTAGATTATTCCAAAAGCCAAAATGACTGAAAATTAGAGTCGACCTGGGGCGTGACCTGGTGCACCAGGGTCGTTATTCACCATTTGGAATTGTTTTCATCATTCACAAAATTTAAATTTGTAAAAAGTTCTCGTAGAATAGTATCAAACTATCTTGTGCTCGACCTGGTGCACCCGAATCGTTGACTCACAATTGTTAGTTATTTTGGCTGCCGAAACAATCTAAATCTTGAAAAAGTTCTCGTAGAATACGTGCTAAGATACCTGGGGTGCGACCTAGTGCACCCGGGTCGTCGACTCACCATTTAGAACTGTTTTCATTATTCAAAAAGTATAAATTTTGAAAATTTTCTCGTCGAATACGTATTAAACTACATCGTGCTCGACCTAGTGCACCCGGATCGTCGACTCATAATTTTTAGTTATTTTGGTTGTTAAACCAATCTAAATTTTGAAAAAGTTCTCGTTGAATACGTGCTAAAATACCTGGGGCGCGACCTGGTGCACCCGGGTCATCGATTAACCATTTGGAACTGTTTTTTTTATTCACAAAATTAAATTTTTTTAATGTTCTTGTAGATTACGTATTACACTACCTGGTGCTCGACCTGGTGCACCCGGGTCGTTGACAGACAATTTTTAATAATTTTGGCTGTTGAAACAATATCAATTTTGAAAAAGTTCTCGTGGAATACGTAATAGGATACCTGGGGCGCAACCTGGTGCACGCGAGACATCGACTAACCATTTGGAACTGTTTTCATCATTCACAAAATTTAAATATGTGAAAAGTTCTTGTAGAATACGTATTATACTACCTGGTGCTCAATCTGGTGCACCCGGATCGTCGACTCACTAATGGTAGTTATTTTGGCAATCGGCACAATTAAAATTTTTTTAAAGTTCTGGTAGTATATGTGCTAAACTACCTGGTGTGTGACCCAGTACACCCGGGTAATAAACTGACCATTTAGAGACGTGTCGGCTTTTGGCAAACCTAAGATTTTCATTTTTAATGCAAGCTCATTTTCTCTGACACTTACACGTTCTTAAGAATATTCATTTGTGGTCAGCGTGTTCTAAGCATGGGAAACGGACAGGATCAAGGCTTGCGCCATGTTGCCGTTCTGCCGTGACACATGCTTCAGTCAGATATTTCTAAGTGTCTTGCCATGCTTGAGCCATGCAAACTTTTTTCATGGGGGTATGTATGAAATTTTATTTTTATTGTTTTGAATGCTAATTTTTTTTCTTTTCTATACTTTCTTTATCGCTGGTATTAAATATCTGAATTTTCTAATAGCATATGACGCATAAATGTGAGTCAAAAGAAAAAACTATTGCTTCGCAATCAAAATTGAATTTTTAGGAGCTCAAAGTTGGGAGGTGATTTTAAACGTATCGCGCGTAACTCTTGCACAACACTCTCACGCGTCGTGTCTGTGTTATACCTCGAAGCACTAATAATTTGCGCGCGATTAGATAGTTCTCCTTAGTATTTTTTGCAGGCATTTTTCAATTTTGTTTGATAAGTCATCATGAAACATGAAAATCTCTCGTTCATGTTTCTCTGTATGATAAATGTATTACAGGCATCTTCTGAGATATATTCGCATAACGAAATTTTCCTGCATACCTTTGCGATGACACTGATCATCACCAGTCTAAGATCTCTAGTTTAATTTATATAAATGACCTGCATATCTATGCCTCTAGTAAAAGCAAACTTCAGAGTGCTTTAAATATGGCCAAGAAGTGCACACAAGAGATTAGGATGGACTTTGTATTGGTCAAGTGTGCCAAAATTCATCTGAAGGAAGAAAAAATTATTGGCGTTCCCAAGGATCATGAGCTTGTTGATATAAATGTTGTTATACATCGTCAGACTCGAGAGACCCATACATACCTGGGCGCACTTCATATCCGCATTCAGGACGTGACATCACTATAGGAATCTCTCCAAAGCAAATACAATCTGAAAATGGTCAGAAAATACGGCCGAGACATCAGAAATGAAGAAAGTGCATCGCTCCGTCTAGACACTTCACCTCTAAAACCCAAAATAAAGAAAGCAGAGGTTAAAAAACTTTGCCAGCAGCTACTTAAGAAGAAATGCAGATCACCAGGACTTAAATATGGTGTAGAGCACGACCTGCACATGCTGAGTTCCTAGAACACATACTATCTGAGTGTCCGACTCATGCGGGAACGACCTATCTTTATAAACGTAATGCGTCCCTAAAAGTGCTTAATTACAATCTTTGTCGCTCTTAAGGTTCTGGCCACGACTTTGCCCTGACGAACGCTCCAAGGGAGATAGAGTTAGTTGTCCAAAACGAGATGCGTAAAATTTTCTGGAACCACGATTTTCGGACCTCAATCTCCGTTGCACGCTTGAGGCCTGACATCGTTCTCAATAACTTTCAAAAATGAACTATATTCGTGATCGAATTCTCGGCTCCGGCCGACTGCGTCGCTGTCAAGGAGAAGGAAAAGGCGTAAGAGTAATTAAAACTTTAAAAAGGAGCTGCAGTGAATTTACTCAAAATATTTTGTTAAAGTAATTTCCTTAGTCATCGGTGTTCTCTGAGATGAGGAACTATCACTAGTTTGTAACCTTAAAGCCATACCCGCGTGGCCAATATTTTCTAATGTACTTGCGAGATGGATGCAGAAATATGTTACTCTTGGGTCACTTCGCCTCCTCGAGAGACACGAAGGTTTCGCCGGCCGGTCGTTGTGATCTTTTGAGGCGCTGTGGCCACCCATCTCAGGGTGGTGAGACGTGGTCATAGTTGTTATTTATTGTGGTTCTACTGGGAGCCGTGGTCACTTTTAAATGGCAGTTGCTCCTAGTGGGAACCTGCGGCAGTTGTTTAACCCGTTTTGGTATATTATACATACATAATATAAATATTTACGGGATTTTAAATGATTTTGAGACGTTTATCAAATTTCAAAGGATTTCTAGAGCACTTTGTAAGATAACAAGAATGTAATTAAATTCCAAGAGATTTTCAGCGAATTCAAATATTTCAAAGTATTTTAAAGTAATTCAAGATGTTTTACAAGAATTTGATTAAATCTTGAAGGATATCAAAAGAACTAGGCATTTGAACAATTTTTTAAATTAAATTATAATTTAATTTTGTAATCAAGGGATTTCAAATGATTTCAACTTATTTTAATTGATTTTTGCGATTTCCATAGATTTTAATAGATTTTAATGGGTTCAATGAAATATACTATAGACCCAGGAAACACGAAACGATTGACCGCCTTTCAAGCGTATTTCAAATAGTATGAAATGTGTATCTTAAAGAGGAATAGCAGAGTGCTGACGATAGGTTAGAGTTGCCAGTGAAGCGGAGAAGTGATTATTTTACGATTCACCAAAAAATATTTCGTTACCGATTAAAAAACGATGGTTAATCCTAATAATACTATTCACAAAAGAAAATTACAGACCAGAAAAAGAAAAACTTTATATTTTTAATTTAAAATCACTTTAATATCGAATAGTTATCGTAGTGTAGTATCGTAAAACGCAATACTCTGCCTCTTTCTTTCATTGTGTAAGAGAGAGACAGCGGCTGCTCATACCCCATGCGTAAATCAAAAGCGCGTCCATGTTCATATTTTATTATAATCACAAATATTTAATTCAGTGATTTGTATAATTTTCTGAAAAATTGTCTATGTATATAAAATTGCATTTCACTAACATATATGTCAATTTTATTACAATTTAAATATTATAATAATTAAAATATTTAAATTAATATGATATTTCATTTTACGCAATTCATATTTATGAAATAGGTTGCTTATGATGGACATTGTTGAATCTTAAAAACCCAATTCATTTACGTACCTAACTTATCTGCATTTTGTTATTCAAATTTACTTGCACCCACTTCCCATTCACTACAATTAAATAATGAAGAGCGTAATCTGCATTATACAATTCATCGGACTTCATCAATCATCATTCTGCCGTAATAACTAAAAAGATACATAAGTGACATTGACGCTTTGGTCGACTTTTTCATTACCAAGTTTATGAGAATAACCCTAAGCGGCAATTTCACCTATTTATCTTTTTAGTATGTACGGCAGAATTTTATGATGCAGATTCGTTTCTGTAAAACGGAACCTGCACTTCTCCATTCAGTTTGAAATCCTTTAAACTCCATTTCATTGATAACTTCAAACGATTTATGTGTTTCTTCTATCAATCGCAAATCATGAATTGAACTTTATTTAGTTTTTCGAGGTTATGTTCTCCTGTTCAGAATGTCTTAAAACTATAGAACGAGTACATCTCCGAATGTGGATTAGCAGATTTAATTAAGTCCAAATAGTTGACCAATTCAAAGAGTCCAAAAACAATTGAAATGCAACTTTGTCAATCTGCAATTTTAAGATATACATTTCAAAAATTTCTAGTGATTTGAAGAAGTTTAAAAAATTTGAAGGATTTGATGATTTGAAGTTATTTCCGAATATTTCAGCTCCAAACATTATAAAAATTTTATAGGGTTTGAAACATTTCAAGGATTCCTAGAGAACTTTAGAGAATAAATGAAATTTATTCTAGTTTTAAGGGATTTTAAACGATTTCTAACTACAGTGAAACTCTTCTACAGCACCGATTTTGGGGCTGGTGGTTAGTGGGAACTAATTTATTATACCTTCCTCAGCTATTGTTTGCTCACGCTTGAGTGCTCGCCTGAGTGACAACCGCAGATCCCGCGCACCCCGCGCATCACCTGTTACACCTACCTGCGGCGCGGCGTCAATTCTCAGAAGGTCTATAGAAGGGAGTGCTATTCAAAGATTTCAATGTACTTCAAAGACTCTTATGGACTTCAAAAACATTTAAAGGCTCTTTAAAGAAAACATAAAAGTTTATAGTTTTTTTTCTGTGCACTCAGAAAAATGTTTTTTTGAGCCAAGCAAAATTTGTTTAAATTCATATAATTGAAAGAAGCAAATTTTTTGTTTCAGTTAAAAAAGTTTTATTTGACTTTAAGCAAGCGAAAATAATTGCCATATTGGTTGAAATTAATCATTTGTTTAGTAAAATTTGTTCGATTGAAACAAATAATTGGCTTTTATTAAACATTTCATTTTTTTAAATGCATTTCTTTTAATTCATACAGATATTTATTTGATTTAAGCAAAAAATTAAATGCAAAGCAGTGCTATGGAGTTCCTCTGGGCGTGCTTAGGCGCTGCCGGTAGGGTCCCTTGCGGTACTAACCTTAAATCTAAGTTGATTCATCCATTGATCAATTTGATGCCATTGGTTTTTTCTCAGTGTTTTGTAATTCTAATGGTTTTCATTGACTGGAGAACTTAAAATTAGAAGTCTTTCTCAATTCTAACCTATTTTCTTTCTATAGATGATTTATGAAATCGATAATGTTTAATAATAATTTCAATTATCACAGTCTACTTAAAATCAGGATATACAGGATTGACATGCTCAGCTGGGGCTACTAAAAAGAACGCAACCCGCCATATACTCTCATGAGAATAGAATTGGTGTGTAAGATGGGTTGCATACTTTTTGGTAACCCCAGCGTATCCACTAGGGTGGTCTAAAAAACGCTTTTCGAGCTACTTGACAAGACGCACTCCCCCAAAAGCTTCCATTTTCGGGGAAAAAATCGTTTTTTTTCGAAATTCGAATATTAACGCGTTCCGCCGGGCTCTTCAAAATTCCATTTAATTAACCTTTTTAAAATTTTGAAAAATTGAATTCAGGTTAGAGGGTTTCATCAAACCGTGCCAAGTATTTTGGGGACTGAAGCTGAGTGTCTACGTACTAAAACACTACTCATAACTTTCATTTTCAAACCAACAGCATCCTCCCCGCAGCGCCACACATATGACCCAAAAATAAAAAAACTACATTTTTACGTTTTATTGTTACTTTTAAGCAATTTCCGTCATCTTTTCCATACTAGTAATTACTAATAATTACTAATAATTACATTATGTGATTATTTAAATAATTATTCATTTTATATTTTCGAAATTTCTAAAAATCGAGCCAGAGATATCAACTTTATTTTTAAATTAGTATCCTATGCTGCGTTTGGTTAAATTGTGACATAATTTTAATACATTTCTTTTAATGTTCAATATATCTCTATTTGTTTAAACACTCTTTATTTGATCAAGCATTTTTTTTGATAACTAGAAAATTTAAATAAAATAAAACATACACAATTATGTTTCTGATTGTATAGTGTATAGAAAGAATATATTTACCACTTTTTAATTGTTTAAACAAATATAATTTGTTTAAATAATTACTTTTCCAAAATAATCTTAAAATCGTAATTAATTGTATATCTTCTATTTTATTTCATTTTTTGGTTATCGAAAAATAACAGCTTGAGCTAATAAAAATTGTTTAAAGAATTATAAATTTGTTAAAACTTAGAAGAAATGTATGAAAATTATGTAATGATTCAACAAAAAGTAGCATAGAATACCGATTTGAGAAAAAGTGTACGTTTCTGGCTCCATTTTTAGAAATTCTGCAAAATCAACAATAATCAATTGTTTAAATTATAAAATAATGTTTTTAGAAAAATTTACTACTCCAAACAATGACAAAATATTGCATTTCAATCGGCAAATAGACTATTTTTTATATTCTTGGGGTATGAATAATTGTTTAAATAGTTCAAATTTATTTAAGCAATTGAAAATGGTTTAAAAAGTCATGGTAAATATTCCAATTTTCTATCAGTAGTTATTTGTATGGAGAAAACGACGGAAATTTCGTAAAAGAAACAATAATACGTAAAAATGTAGGTTTTTTTATTTATTTTTTGGTCGTACTTAGGGCACACCTCTTAAATCCCTAAAAAAACTTGGCATTTTTAGGGGGGTATTTTGAACTCTAGAGTGAAAACAAAATTTGCAATGCATTTTACATACAGGACGATAATTATGATTAACAAAAAAAATATTAATGGAGTTTATACATTGTTTTTATAAAAAATGCTCTTTTTTTAAATAAAGTGCATACAAAAATATTTACTTCACTTGAACAAAATCTATATTTAA
>NC_046666.1:79531036-79540160 GCF_010883055.1 Belonocnema kinseyi | reverse complement strand
CTTTTGTTCATGTGCATAACCTTTCTTGTCCCGATATCAAGGGATCTGAGCTCGTTCTTCGTCCATGGAACTACTCCAAATGAATAGAGTACTAACGGGACGACAAGCATGTTCGTTGCAGATGCTTTGTTCCTCGCCGGCAGTTCGGAAGACCAAATCTGTCGGATGAGACGTTTGTACCTTTAAGATTTCCAAAAGACAGATGATAAGTCTATGGGATGTCGAATCGAAAGCTTTCCGATAATCAAGCCAGGCCATCGATAGGTCACGTTGGTAGAATGCTGCATCTTTGCAGACACATCTATCGATGAGCAGGTTCTCCCGACATCCAGCTACGCCTTTCTTTGAGCCTCGTTGTCCATACATTTCTTGCCACACAGGTTCAATTGCCCGAACAATCCTATCATTTAGGATAG
Source organism: Belonocnema kinseyi (assembly GCF_010883055.1). NCBI lineage: Eukaryota > Metazoa > Arthropoda > Insecta > Hymenoptera > Cynipidae > Belonocnema > Belonocnema kinseyi. The sequence continues at coordinate 79,539,744 of NC_046666.1, read as the reverse complement.
CTGTGAATATCTTATAAAGCGTGTTCATACAAGTTATTGGCCTGTAATTCTTCGGGTCAGCTAAGTTGCCTATTTTCGGCAGAAGTATTGTGCGCCCTTCCACCAACCACTCTGGAATCGGCTCTTTCGACTTCAAATATCAGATGAAAATACGGGCCAAATGCTGATTCGTTGAAGTAAACTTCTTCCACCAGAAGGTTTTGATACAATCTGGTCCCGGTGCGGAATAGTTCTTCATCCTTCTTAATACTTTTTTCACCTCCTCGTAGTGTAGTAATATATATATATATATATATATATATATATATATTACGTCATCAATTCTGCACATCAGATAAAATCCATTTATATTATTATAAAATATTATAATTTGGGGTAACATGTTTTTGATCCTGCATTATTTTTTTACCGATAAACTTATTTTGACATTTAACAATATTTTAATAGAATATAGTATATATAGTTCAATTTTGAATCTCATTTTCTCAGTTGGATAATTAAAGGACATGCAGGCAGAAAAAATAAATGTAATATTTACTTATCAAGAAATGAAGAAGGTTTCTTACAACCGTAACAGTATAAACTGCTCTTAATAATGGAATGAAAATGCCAAAATCGCTGAGCATTTCGTAAATGGCACAATGAAATTATGGTTAATTTAAAGATTACCCTGTGTAGTAAAATAAACCTGTATTCCCTAGTACTACATACCGTAAGATACGTAAAATCCACTGAACCGAAATTAAAATAGTGATGTAGTCGATATTACCGAAGGATCGGTACGCACAAAAAAAATAGATTTGAGCAGTTACCACAAATTACTGTTTTTTATGAAAAACAATTGACTGAAATCATCAAACAAAAACATAACAGAAAAAACTATTTACGTTTTGAATTTTTTCCATTTCTTAAAATCACTATTCAAATAATAACTTTTCACCAATAAAATAGCTGGAAATACTATTTTTATGAACGGATAAAGTCTGTTCAGTGACATACACTATAGTTCACAGCATTTTCCACAAAACGAAATAGCAGAAATTGCCATTTTAAAACATTTTAAATAGTGCAAGAGTTTACTGTCAGGAATTACAATTTTCATATGCATTTATACCTTAATGACATGACAAGAAAGACAATTTGAACATATTACTTTCCAGTACTATTTTTAAATTGTAAAACTTACCTGGGCAATGATCTACAAAATACTGGGTAAACATAATAAAAATTGGAAAAATTCGATAAATCATGTTGTTTATAATGATGCATGGCAATAATTGAAAGGTGGATTTATATACTGATGCTTATCATTTTCAAATAGTAAAATGTATTACTTAGAAATGGCAAGGTTTACCAGATGGAAAAACCGGGTTTTAATATGTGACCGCCGCTGAAAATGAACGCGTATCTCCTTCCACTCTAATGACACAAACAATTGCGAAAGAAGGAACCGTGTAATGGTGGAATAATAAGTGTCGCTTTTCGTTTCGAAAAGGCCAAAAAAGTGAGGCCATTAATCGAATACTTGACTAGGATTGACATGCAAGGTAAGTGCTTGTGGTTTTTATTTATAATTCTGTAACTTCAGGCGTCTTTCACCTATCCCCTTATACGTTTTCTCGTATTTCTAAAGCTTCATCTTTTTTACCTATTTTCGAAAAACGTCCACTTTTTCCCCTATATGTTAGAGAGGGTCTTATATTTCGAGCCTATTTTTTAATTTACTTTAAAGAAAGTGCTCGGAATTTTATTAATTTTAAACCTCTTCTAAGTCCGATAGATTACGGATTTTTTGAAAAACAAAACAAAAGATTCAAATATGTTTCATTTTTTATTATTTTTTTTTGCACCTCGAAAAAATACGTATCACCAAATTTCCTCTGAACAACAACATATTTCGTCTCCGAGAGGTTATGCAATCTGAAGTGTAATATTTATGTAAAATCACAGTATCTTATTAGCATAGTTTCTTTTGGTAACTTAAACTTCTTTTGAAGAATGCAAGACAACATTTTTACAATTATGCTAATGAATTTCTGTTATTCTATATACGAGTAAATTGACTTTTAACCTTAACTTTAGACGGACGTCCCCACACACTTTATTTGTGCTTTTTTTTCAAAAAATTTTTTGATCTTGCTAACAACGTGTGTACATTTGGAGGTTATGTATGTTACAATTCTCCTGTGCGTTACTTCCAAACTACACAATATTTTTGGCCGAAAAGACTTGCAAATAAACATAGTGAATAATCTCCCGGAACTAACCCTTGCAACCAGAAAAGTTTATTTCATAAATAATTTCCAGATTATCGGAAAGGCAGAGATGAAAAACGACGTAACCTCAAAATAATAGATATGCATAAAATTTTTATTTAGCACAATAAATTTTTTTTGTTATTATCCCTCAAAAAAGAGTCCGGGGACGTCCAGTATGATATTTTATAGCATCTCCGAATTCAGTTTTTAAAAATTTTCATTTTTGTGGAAAAAAAGCCGAGGAAACTGTAAGTATCACATGCCCTTAAGCCACTTCCCTTTCGGGGTAGGCGTGACTCACTTGGTAGGGGAAAGGAGTAGTGTGTGGAAGGGATAGAGATTTTTCAGATTGGTCCAGAATTCTCGTGCTATTTAAGTAAATAACACGTTCGTTCTGCAACACTGCTGCGACCCAGGTTGCTGATCAATCTCTCTAGCAATCCCCCCAAGCGAAGAATCTCACGAAGACGTTATGTAACGTTCCCCACCTGGGTCCATTAGTGGCCAAGGTCTTTTGTTTCAGGCATCATTCACTCTACTGACACTCTTTTTATTAACTATTTGCCGCCATACTTTCCTGTCTTGGCATACTTCTCTAGCTTCTTTTATGTCCATGCATTTTTTCATGCAGGCTCTCGTGTTTCTGTGACTTGTTATGTCTCTTCTAACTAGGGTCTCATTCACACATTCTAACCATCATTTCCGCGGTCTACCTCTGGACACGCTGTCATTTACTTTACCTTGATACACTTGTTTCGTTAGTCGTTCATTTGGCATTCTCTCAACATGTCCGAACCATCTTAACCGATTTCTTTCTTATGTGTCTACTAGCGAACACCATAGCTTTTGTTTTACTTGCGTTAATTTTGAGGCCCATGTTCTTCATGCTTGCATCTAGTTTATTCAACATTCTTTGTAAGTCTTCGACAGACTCTGCCATAACAACCTTATCATCTGCGAACGCTAACCCACGTACCCTTACTGTTTGGAGATCCACACCCTCTTCGTCGAAGCGAGTCATTCTTAAACACTTGTCCATAAATAATATAAATAACCATGAAGAAATAACGCACCCTTGTCTAACTCCTTGAATAATATCGAAACAGTCACTCAGTTTCCCATTCACTCTTACACTCGCTTCGCTACTTGTATATATTGTTTTTATAGCTTGTAGGATCCATCCATTGACACCATACTATTTCAGGACTTCCCAAAGTTTACTTCTATATACCTTGTCAAAAGCCTTTTCTAGGTCAACAAATGCACAGAAAACTTTTTTTCCTACTCTCAAACTTTTTTCTGTTATTTGCCTTAAACTAAATATTTAATCTGTACATGACCTTCCTGGCATAAACCCACTTTGAACTTCCCAAATCTTTGCTTCTGTTATTTTCATTACCCTACGAATAAGTATTTTTGAATATATTTTACTTATGGTGCTTAATAAGCTAATCCCTCCGTAATTATTGCACTCGCTTTTATCTCCCTTTCTCTTGTATATTGGTACGATAATCGCTTTTTTCCAAACGTCTGGGAGATCTCCCATCTCGAAACATAAATTTATCAATTCGCACAGTCTATGTGGTATTCACGCGCTACCGTATTTAAGCATTTCAGCGTTAATACCGTCTACCCCGGCAGCCTTACCGTTTTTCAAGTTCTTAATTATATCCCTAACCTCAGTGCCACAGACTTTCTCAATTGAGTTTTCCATCGCATCGTGTTCAACGTCGCAGTTGTGGTGTCCTATAGCTTCATCTCCGAATTGTCTCCTAAAATAGTCTCTAAAATCCTCTAGTATTCCGTCTGCATTATATACTATTTCCCCCCTACTATTTCTCATGTTGAAAATTTCTGTACTTTTGTTTCCTTTCATTTTTTATAAAGTAGTTTCCTGCTTCCTTCAAAGTCGTTTTGTATTTTTATCTCTTCTTCTGCTCTAATTGTATCTTTACTTTCTTTAACTAATCGTTTAAGTATCCTGTTTTCGCGTCTATAATCATTTCTACGTCTATTTCTTTCTTCATTGCTTAGACCTGCGATGTTCAAAGTTCTCTTGTACGCTTCTCTTTTTGCTTTTCGGGCAGCCTGAATTTCATCATTCCACCACGCATCACCAGACATTCTTCCTACAACATACGGTACCACACACTTCGATCTTACATCTAACAAGGATATCCCGCAACATTGTCCAGGCGTCCTCTATATCTTTGTTTTTTATACGGTCCTCTTATGTTGCCCTATCTATCCTTTCGATTATGTTATTTTGAAAATCTATTCGCACATTCGGTTTCTGTAGGTTCTCAATTTTGATTCGCGTTTCTTTTGCTTCTCTTTTTTCTCCATCCCCGACCTAAGTTAATTTTTGAGATAATAAGGTAATGATCAGTATTGCATTCAGGACCCCTCATGACTCTTGTATCTTTGACTAACTCTCTTAGTCTTTCATCCGCAACAAAAAAGTCAATTATACTGCGGCTATTTCCTTTAGACCAGGTGTGCATGTGGATCATTTTATGCCTAAACCAAGTATTTGTAATAAACAGACCCCTTTCTAAGCATAGAGCAACTAATTTATCTCCGTTATAGTTTGTTCTTGGATCCCCAATATTACCTAATACTCTTTCTGTATCCTGATTTTGGATGCCCACCCAACCGTTCATGTCTCCTAGTAGAATTACTCTTTCCCCATGTCCACAATTGTTTATTGTGTCATTTAAAGTGTCCCAGAAGGCGTCTTTTACTTCTCTAGGATCACTATCAACCGGCGCGTAGCATGCTATGATAGTCTTCTGATTCCTACTTTTATTCTAGCCCACAGCAGTCTGGGAGACACGAAACCATGGTCTCCGAGATGCTGCTTTGCTCTTTCATTCAAAGTCAGACCTACTCCTTGTTTACCACGTGATTCACAGTCTACTCCTGACCATATTTCAAATCCGCCTTTCAACACGCCGTTTTTTATGTCTTTGGTTTCGCATCCCTTTTTCTTTGTTTCAGAGACACATAAAATGTCTAGTTTCTTCACGTCCATTGTTTCACGAAATTCTTTTACCTTTAGATCATTTACTCCCCTAACATTCGAAACACCCAGTCTCCATTCGTCGCCTGAAACATGACCTTTAGATTTTCTGCATCCATGCCTTTTGTCATTAAAAGTTCCAGTCCTTTCCGAGGCTATTTTATAGTTTGTATTATTCATTGTTTAGATTATACGCCCAACTAACACCTTTATGCAATAAGTTTATTTTCTGAGTCGAAATCATGTCAAAGTTAAGTATCAAATCGTCATATGGTGGAGATTGTAGTTCTAACGTCAGTCCCACCAAAAACTTCAGTTAATAAGGGAGGGTTAGGAGAGGGGGGAGGTAGAACTGGAGCCGAGAGAGTCGACCTTAAACTATTTTTGTAATAGCTTATAAGAAAATTTTCTGAGTGACTTACAAGAAATGCAGTAATCCAATTATTGTGACAAAGCGAGCAACCGCTAAACGTACATTTTGGAATATTATTTAAAATATTGCTATGTTTAAATGTACTATTATTAATATGTTTTCTATTATACGTTATTTGTATACTTCATACCGATTTGTGATTTTAGCATAAAGTTTACGCGTCTTGAAATGGATGAATATTGTATACCCTTTTCTTCTTCTTTGAATGTAGCTAAGATTAAGTTTTAATAGATATATCATAATCTGAATTGTGGAAACATGTACAAAGTTCCCTCTACGTGAGCAGAATTTTAATTAATGAGTTCTACTGATAATTAACCACAATAATTACATAGAACGTGACGATCTAACAACCAGTAAAAGCTAAAAAATAATCAGTGTATCTGCAAGAAAAAGCCTACTGATTCTCTATTGAATATTACTGGTTGTTATATAGGTAAACACGTTCTATCTAGCTAGAAATTGCAATTACAGGTAGAATATTTTACTATATTAAATAGCTTATATTGCCTCTTGTTAGCAGCATCGATATACGTTCAAGTGATAAGGTATATGTGGTCACATTTACCACTTAACATAGTATACTCTTCTTCTAAATCGAATCTTCAGAGACATAATGAAAATTACAAAGTGTCCTTTCAGAGTTCAAATCATTCATGAACAAATGACACACTTTTCTCTGTTTTTGAATGAAAATGTACCATTCTCTTTTTTGCGCAGACCACCACCGGGTAAATGCACGGCGCAATCGGTAATGGATGGAATTCATCACCTAAAAAATATTCATTTTTGATATTTCTGTGACAGTCGTCACATTACTCTATATTTCCACTTACCAAGAAAGGGGTTTCATAAGAAAATAATGCAATTTTGGATGGCACAACTTATTCACAGATCGCGTACACTTGAGAGTTTATTGGAACAAGACGTTTTTGGGTTCTATAATTGTTTTAGTTGACTTGTAAGGATATGAGGTAAATGCGAGAGCTTTTATTGTGTCGGCGGGATGGCATGGGTGCGTATTCAGAAGTCGTTCCCGAGTTCACCACCCTCTGTTACAAATGCATTTAAAAATTATTTTACAGATCGCAACTCGTGTAACAGTACATATAGTGGTTAAGAAAATTGACTTGGGTTCTTCCCTAACTACTGAAAGTATAAAACCAGAAATTTACCATCGAAAGAAATATTAATTTAGAATGATCCATTTCCGATTTAACGTAATCAAGTTAATATGCAGAATTCCTTAAAATAAAACCAAGAATCTAACTACCATGTTTGGAAAAACGCCATGAAATGTTCCTATTGCATTCTGGAAAAAAAATTCTAGAAAAGAAAAAAATTGTTTTTGTGAACAAAAATGAAAATGAGGAACGAAAAATGAGAAGCAAACCAACCAAATTCTCTTTCTTCTCTTTTTTATTATTTTCGTTTTTTGTTTTTGTTTTTATTATTATAAAACCACTATAAAAAAAACTTTTGTAAAAAATTATCACTAACGTTTCAGCACTCATACAGAACTAAATATAAAATTGAAACAATATGAAAAATTTTTATTAAAAAAGACTTGTTTTAATTAAATGATAATCAATTTATTTTAAGAAAATTACAAACGAATCAAACATTTTGGCAAAAGATTTAAAATAGGAATTTGCAGCATAATTTATTTTTAATATAATTAATAAATTATATTTTTTAATCGTTAAAAAAAAGATATTATATAGTTCAAATCAAAATGCAAAAGTCTGAAATGGCGCTAATTAAATAGGAACTATGATGGAAGAAGTTTTGAAGTTTATCAGTCATTTGAAGTTCACGAAATCCCATATAGCTCATTAAATTTTACGAAACTCCATGAACTATTGCACTCTTATTTAAATTCTAAAGACAAAGTTCCGTATACGAAAAAAATTTCTAGTTCAAACAGAATACTGTTTGAACTAGAAATAAGAAAAATAAAATATATTTGAATAAAATAATAATTGAAAAACAGCAAAATTTGAAATAAATTCAAGGATTGAAATATCTTTCAGTTAGCTATGCGACATCCTGATTTTTAGATGAAATATAACAATTTTTAAAATCTATCAACTACATTTATTTTAATTTCATTTACGCTCTTTTTTAATTGTAAGATAAAGTATTAAATTAATTATAAATTTCGAACCTCTTTCAAAATTGCATTCAATTCAGAGTTCCAACATTTTTAATTCGGTTATATAATACCTTTCTTGAAGCTATTTATTTAACTAATTCATCAATAACATTTCCCACAATTAATTTTGCTGCAAATCTCTGTTTTAAGCATTTAACCAATAACATTGGTTCGTTTATCACGATATTTGTAGCTCGATCAAAGATAAATATCGCTGATTTAGTTCAAAGCTTTTCCGCAACGGTTTTGCTTTATCCTATTAAAAATGTTAGTTAAATATTGAAACTTCTATTTTTGGCCAAGTATATTTTAAATTATACGAAACTCATTTTTTTTAAATAAGGCATTAAAAGACAGTCAGGCAGATAGATATTCGTAAGAAAATTACTACGTTCTAGAAACGTCTGTCGAGTACATGAAAGTGGAAATAAAGAGAGTTCATTATTTTAGCATAATGTCAAGTTTGCCTTTTCTTTTGCAGTGCAAATTATTCGTTAAAGTAGTTTAGTAGTATAAATTTTTACGTTATATTCGGCAACTATTACAGTGGGATTTGAGGTAGAAATTGGTTTCGCTTTATTTTTGCGTTTCATTTTGAAAACTGCAAACTTTATTGTTGAGGCCATTGGAAAAAACATTGGACATGTTTTGAGCTTTTTTAATTCTCAAATTTCTGAGTTGAACATGTGGAAAATTAGCACTGTTAGTAATTCCGGAAAGCTTTTCATTATTCTCGTAAACATGATACGAGGGTAGTTCAATAAGTCCTTAGAATGACCAACAGATGGCGCGCGAATCGCTCCAAATCATCTGTTTTCAGTCAGCACCACTCCCGACTAG
>NC_046666.1:79525123-79530936 GCF_010883055.1 Belonocnema kinseyi | reverse complement strand
ATAGAGCTCCAAGGAGATTATGTTGAAAAATAAAAAAAAAATTACCCAAAAAAAATTGTTTTTATACTTCATTCTAAGGACTTATTGAACTACCCTCGTAAGATTCTGGAAAATGAAATATCCATTCATTAAAAAAACTTCCTATAAATCCTCGCCCATGTGTGATTTTTCCGATACTTTTCACGTGCTTCATTAAAGTTTATTTAATCACCATTTCTCACCATACACCAGATCAAAATGTGTCTGTACATACAGATTTTAAGTAATACGTTTAACAAAATGATAAATTATGACATTATTCTATTGTATTAAATATCTTTAATTCAATGAGTTATTCCGAAATTATTCAATTTGAAGTATTATTCCGATGATTTATTTCAAGGTAAAACAATATTTTCTTCCCTTAAAATCAAGTTAGGTTACCCATATAAAATGTGAGCTAAGAATTTGACATTTTTGTAAGTAATACAATGAAAAAAGGACAAGGCGTAATATAGGGAATCCAATTTTTGGCAGGTTAAGGAAAACTTCAGGCTTTGACAATGAAATTAATGTCCAAAATTGTATGTGTGATCAATATAATACTAATATATACAGTGTAATATAAAAAGGTATCAAATTCTTATCTTTATTTACCTCAATATATATTTTAAACTGAAAAAATAATTAAAATAGTTAAGAAAGCAGATTGAACTAAACTTTAATAGTATCATTAAGAAGTGCATTGTAAAGAGAAAATTTTTTTATTAATAATTTTCATTCACAAACAAAAAATCTGGCTTAAATCACTTAATTATCAGCATCTCTCCAGTTCAAATTCCTATGTGGTGATCCTTGGCTACTTTTGACTGCTTTAGCAGAATTAGTAGAATCGACATTATTCTACAATTGATTTTCCTTGTTGTTAGCGTCTTTGGCTTTTAACTTCCTTTTTTAAGTAGCTCATTATAGCAGAATCGATAGGATCGTTAATATTTGAAGATTAATTTTTCTTAGTAGATAGTCTCTTTGGTTTCTAACTTATAAATGACTTTTTCCTTTATTAGCCTTCGTTTTCGTTTTGGAGTAAGAGAGTAAGTCTAGATCGCTAAGTTGCGAATTTACTCTTATTTCTAAATAACATACATCACTAAATATAATTAATTACTTAATTACTTTAAGTGCAGCTCCAGTAATTTACTTTAAAATATTGTTTTTGCTTTTACCTAGGTCTTTCATTCTAACTTTCACAAAAGAAACAACGAATATAACGCCTAATGTTGACATTTTACATTATTTACCACTGTGATACGAGAGAGATATATATATATGGATAAGTTGTTATTTACATAAAAGCAGATTTATATAATTATAATAATTTTATTTCTCGCGAAATATATGTGATTGAAAAATGTGTAAGAGAAATGATCCTCCAATAAGCGAAGTAAGTACTTTATAAAATTTATTGCATGCAGCGGCCATCGACACCCGTACCACACGAGCGCCGCGATCGAGAAATTCTAGCATTTTGTGCCGTTATGTACAGACGACAGAAGAATGCTCGTTTTTGGCGAAGTCAATGTACAGGACTTTGGCTTCCTTATGTCTATTTTCTATGGCAAGAACATACAACCCAATTATTGGCCGGAGGGTGCCAAGGATTGCATGCAATGCTTTTGATTGACAATTCATTAGCGCACCCTATTATTTATTAAATAAATTATAGTTAAATCTTAGTTATTTTATTATTAACCATTTTAACATTTCCGCGAAATTTGCTGAAAATAAAATACTTGTTTCCGTTAATTATAACGTTGCTAGGGGTAAATTAATAAGTACATTTATCTACATTTTTAGTTTCAGAACACATAAGTTATTGTGCTCTTACCCTAATTATAACTTTTAATTTAAGTTACTATTTTCATAGATAATTGAAACAGCTAGAGGAATACATTTTAGGGAAAATGTCTTTAAAAAACAAATCTTAAATCTTACTGAATAACAAAAAGATGTGATGATCTTTTTTTTTAATAGGTATGTCAGCTGATATTACGAAAATACTAATATTTTTTCTCTATTCTCAGCATCAGCGTTAACTGTGCTTGAAATATTTTCAGAATTTTTGTTTACTCTATCATTAAAATAAAAAGAAATATTACTATTAAAATAATATACTCTTATCATTATTATTATAACATTAAACTTCTAAACAAATGCTACATGTAAATTTTTGTATTTCAAGTATTCAAACTTGTTAAACAGTGGTGGTATTTTGGTAGGCCAATGGAATATTTCTTTTATTTAAAGCTGCGTTAATTGTTATAAATTACGTACTTTTTAAAAAATATGTTCTCTTTTACGAGATATCAAAAAAAGTCAAGAGGAGGAAAATATTTCTTTTTGAAAGACCTACAAGATTGTCGTAACCAATTTGCGGATTTTCTTCAAAAATCGAAAATTCAAACTTTGATTGCACAAAAAATAATAGAAAATAAAAAATGGTTATCCCAAGAAAGATCTACAATTTCGTTAAGAATCACTTCTTGATAGGATGCGTACTTTTTGTTTTATTCGTGAAAAATAATGTGTGGAAAAACGACGAAAGTTACGAGAACAAAAATCCAACAAAACCTGTTTACAAATGTCTATCGGAAATCGAGCGCGCAGCGCGAATGTCATGATGAGAATGTGTACCACAAAGCCTACAGAGCTTTGAGAAACTTAATCTTTGACTATACTTAATTAAGTAGACAATTCAGAATATGAAGACGCATATAAATACTGCCATCTAAAGGAGATCTTTTTGATAAAGTTTTTTTTCAAGCATTCCAAATGCAAAGAATAAATATCCAAGCTCGAAGCGCGAGATTCAACCGTCGCGCGCCCTAGGCGCGCTTAAACTTGCGATCGAAGCGAGCCGCGCGCGCAGCACGCGATGAGGATATGCCCGCGAAGCGGGCAGATTTTTTGTTATATCTTTAGATTATAGAAATAGTGGGCATTAACATTATTAAAATAGTTTGAAAAATATATTTTTGTGATTGGAAATAATATTCGGACGATATGCAGTCGTATGATGATGAATGAATGGTCTTTAAAACAATTAAATAATTTTTTATTATTTTTAAAATTAACTCCGGCATTTTCGTACGCCAGCGGTTTGCCAGTACTGCCCCAGTACTGGCAGTCAGTACTGCGCCAGTGCAGGCACACCAGTACCGCCAAGAATTACAAGCCAGTTCTGGCACAATACTGGCCCAGTACAGCCAGCCAGTACTGGAACTCCGGCAGGCTGTGCTGGGCCAGTACTGGGCCGGAGGTGTATTTCTACCTGGGATTTACTCATAATAAAAACCCATTTCTTTATTTCTGAGAAATATTTGTTTAAACACAGGGTACGATTCTGTCAATGAAAGAATCACATCTTCCAATTTAAAAAACGATCATCTCCAGCCGATGATCTTACATTTTTTAAGGAAATATTTCCTTGACCTAAAGTCAGTTTTGACTGAATCACCTACCTCATTTTTAAGCATAAAGCTCTAATTTCTTTCAACTAATAACAATTCCTTTAGTTAATATTTTACTGATCGATGTAAATATTAATTTTCTTCAATAATTTAATATTTTTCTTTTAGATAAAATCATTTCATTGAATTAAAGACATATTTTATGGAACGTGTTGAGCATGATGATTTCTTTGAGTAAGAAAATTTTCTTGGATTGAAGATTGTTTTCTCGTGTAGACTGTAGAGGAGTGGCCATCACTGGGTCGCTATTGTTTAGAATCTTAGGGGTCGAGTGTCAGATACTATTTTTTATCACACCAGTCAATCATAAGTGGAAATTCGTCATAGAGTCCTTGTCTAAAAACGCCAGAGGGTCCATTGACGGATTCCGATAATATGCGTGAGATAAGAGGTCGATACCGCAAAACCTAAGTGCCCTAAATGAATACACTAAATACCCTAAGTAAAAATGTTATGGCCTATGCTAAAAGTGCTATTTTAGTTATCGTTCGCGGTACCTAAAATCGCATTTATGAAGGCAGTGTGATAAAAAGCTAATTAGATCACTTGCAAACATAATCAATGAGTTGATAAGCCCTTGATAAACTTTCTTTTAACGATCTGGGGGTTTCGAGTTCCTTTTGTAAAGCATGCCGTTTCGAAATTTAATGAAATCCTGCAGATCGAAGCGTGTAGATAATAGTAGCTGACAACGATTACGATCACTGAGGGAAAGTCGATCGAGGTGGTTGGTTATATGAGGTGCACATGTAGGAAGGGTACACGTCGGGTATTAACTAAAAACCGAGCCGTCGAGCCACTCGGTTCCAACGTACCCACACTGCAGTCGGTCAAGCCAAGCCATGGAGGATAGGAAAGGGGTGGTTCATAGGTAGTGGGTTGGGGTGGATAGACGTGACAGGTCCTGCATGGACCTCGTTTCGACATACGGACGATAGGAAGCAACGATAGTGTGCTCTGTACACGAGACCGAACACACGGTGGTGGAAAATGCCCATCCTGTCGATCATCCCCTCACAGCGTCGGCGTCAGTGGTAACCGAGCGTACGGTTCACCTTCTCTATCTCGTTCTCTCTTTTTACTGGAATGCATTCGAAGCATCATACGATCGTTCTTGAAATGCTTTTTCATCTCGAAAAATCGGTCAGCTCGTTTATTCGTATTAAAAATGGCAGGAACTATCAAAAATAGAAGAGATACTTGGATGTTTGCAAATTATGCTTGTAATTTGTAATAGAATGAGTAGAGTAAAAGAATGATTTCTTAGCCTAAGACTTAGAAACATTTGGAAATACATGCAGGAAAGTTATTTTTCTGCGTTGACGGGGAGGGGGGAGGTCGGAAGTAATTGGTACCGAGTTGATTTGCTTTCAATCTTTCAAACTTCCAAAGCACTATCAATTGAAACATCCGTGCTGGTCCGAATTCGCATCTTTTACAGGAATTTTAAAGCGATCTGGGGGTAATAAATTTTTAATCTGTCACTATTTTAAGTTATCTTTGAAAAAGGAATGATTCTTGTTTCCCGCGGTAAATTAAAATATCGACTTATATTTCGAAGATAATTTTTCAACGAATTGAGGAATAAGAACCTGGATGAGTTTTAGAGGTAGTGCCAGTTGCGACGCAAGGCAACAAACTCTAATGACGATGGAGGTTCGTAATGCTCGCGCGAGCTTAGTCAACCAGTTAACCGGCAATTAACCGATCTATCTCGTAAATGTAAATTAGCCCGGGCCGATTGGCCCGGAAACCGAAAAGAGTAAATTATCACGAGGTAAGGGCAGGTGAGCGGATGCTCAGTCAGAAAGGGGAACTTGACTCGCGTGGGTGCATAGGCAGGATCTCATCGTTTACCGAGCGACACGCTGACCGGTTGCGGTTATTCCGTTCCGGCAATTCCTTCGACTGGGAAACGACCGGAAAGCTTTACAGACCATTGTTATCTAGCATCAACAAATCCAAGCCACACTTATGCCACTTTTATCCTTCAAGATAATTAAGTATTAAAGAAGGCGATTTTATGAAAATTATCACAGTTCACAACAAATGTTTACATTCACATAAGTAGGAATGACGAACGAGACCATTATCACCAGGTTCAACATCCTGTCTTGTTATTTTTGAAAACATACTGTCATCAACACTTTTGAGAGAATGATTTTTATAAATATAATTCATTTTTCGGTATTTATTGAATAATATGTTGGCGACATTTTACATTCTCATCAAGAGAAGGTATTAGATTTGTTTAAAATTTGACCCCCCCCCCCATCCCGGTTTTGTCAAATGTCCACGTTTGGA
>NC_046666.1:79523120-79525023 GCF_010883055.1 Belonocnema kinseyi | reverse complement strand
CCAATTAGCACAAATGGTAAGTTCCGACAGTGCCTACAAGTGTGCCTACTGGCCGCTAGATGGCAATACCGGTTTCATATGTATACACCTGGTATATATATAGGGTCCTATATAGGATCCTGTGTTCTTTCGTCTTTTCTGTCCTTTTCAAAAAATTTAATTTTTTTATTTTTAATCTTATTTTTTACAATTAAAAGAAAATCTACTCGTCCTATCTAAAAATGAGTAATAATAAATTAATAGATTTTGTCAGGCGAACATTTTTTGTCCATTAATTTTAGTTTGTACGTTGTGTCATTTTCAAAAAAATTTAATATTTTTATTTTGAATGTTAATCTTTACGTCTAAGGCAAAAACTACATGTCCTATCTAAAAGTATAGCTCTTTTTTTGATGAACAAGTTTTGTCTCATTTTTTCCGTAGCTTGTGTCGCTAGTCCAAAAAAAATTTATTTTTTTATTTTTAATGTTTTTTTACAACTAAAAACAAAATCTACACATCCTATCGAAAAGTGATTTATTATAAATTTTTAGGTCTTTCCGTGGCGCGCAATTTTAGCTTATTCATTTTTTTGGTATCTTGCATAGTTTGACCAAACAATAGAATTTTTCATTAATTTTGGTACAATCAAATTTTGAATTTTTAACTATTCGACCACATTAAAAAAAGTTGTTATCATAAGCTTGTAGGGCTTTCAAAAAGCAACGTTTTTCTTTTTGTGACTTTTTTTCATATCGTGCGTTGTTTGGCTGAAAATGTTCATTTTAATTTGTTTTTTCAATTTTTAAAATGCTCTAACTCTGATCATTTTCTTTTTATAGAAAAAAGTTCTGTTCTGTTAATTCTTTCGAAAGTTACCGTGCTCACAAACTAAAAATCTATGGACACACGCGCATACACACGCACACGCGCAGCCAGAAACATTAGTAAAAAACTGTTTTTCGGATTCAGGGGGTCTTAAAACGCGGACATTTGACAAAAACGGGGGGGGGGGGTCAAATATTACACAAATCTAATACCTTCCCTTGATGAGAATGTAAAAACTCATTAATTTGCCATGAATAATGTTTTGATACTTCTGTTTTTGGTTCTATTTTGTGAAAAATAGCAGTAAGAACATTTAAAAAAAGTAAATTTTTTATTAACCCACAAATGAGACGAAGAAGAAATTAAAGACATAAGTTGTGATTAGAATGTGCCCACGCAGCGGGCCAATTTTTTATTGTTAATATCGTGTTTCACAATTAAAACACAAAATATATATGCTATCAAAAAGTATCTATAACAAATTTGTAGATCTTTTTGAAATGCACAATTTTTGTTTAGTCACCTTTTTACCCATTTTGCACATTTTAACCGTAAAATGTAATTATTTTATTTTTCATTATTTTTTATTGTCGAAATTGGTATTTTCAATTTTAAAAAAAAATCAAAAAGGTGTTTGAACAACCTTATAGGACATTGAAAAAGAAAAAGTTTTCATCTCTTGACATTTTTCCATATCATGTGTTATTTGGATTGAAATGTTGATTTTCTTGTGTTTTTTGAAATTTTGTAAATGCTATAACTGTGGTAAACTTTGGTTTTATAAAAAAAATTCGTGTGGATAAATTGTTCGTCTGATTGAATACTATGATAATCCGTGCAGACAATTTTTGAATTTTGAAAAAAGTGGTCTCAAAAATTTTAAAAATACGTTCACTTTTTGACTTTTCACCCAAAATGTTTAGCTAACGAACTCGACCTTCATTTTAGAACACTAAAAGTGTATACCAAAGGTCAATCCAATCTGTTAACTTTTTCAAAAGTTATCGTGCTAACAAACTAAAAATCTACAAACACACGCGCAAACGCACACGCACACACACACACACACACACACACACACAGAAAGACGCATTCG
>NC_046666.1:79503558-79523020 GCF_010883055.1 Belonocnema kinseyi | reverse complement strand
TTGAATAAAATATTTGTTATCATTCTCTTGAAATAAATGTGTTTTTTTCTTGAAAAAATACCGGTTTCATATGTATACACCTGGTATATATATATATATATTCCTGTATTGTACCTTATACAGACGCACAGTATTTTTTATATAATCGTAAAAAACAAGATTAAAAATAAAAATAAATGATAAAAACAAGGAAATAAGAATTAGTATCATTAAATTTTTATGCATATTATGAATTGTAATGATATAAATTTATTGAAATGATGCATGTTTCAGCGCAGCTTAAAATACAATTTAAAGCAAGATAAGAAACAAATCTAAAAATAATCATGATAAATACAATTTGCTCTTTATTTTGCAATGTTTGTATAAGCAATCCCAGTCAGAGTTACATAAGAATTGTATCATATTTAATATAAAAGTGTTGTGTATAATGTAGAAAAGTTGACATTTTGGATAAATCGAGTGCGAAGCAGGAGATACGTGATGAGAATGTGTTGGTTAAAGTCGAAAGCGCTTTAACAAAAGAGAGTTCATAATCATAAAATTACAGTTGTCAGTCCGTTGACCTTTGATTTTAAAAGGTGTGTCCACGAATGCGGGAGACATAAAGACCGATCGCGTCGGGCGACGTAAATACATAATCGAGCGCGAAGCGCGAGATAAATATATCATCAAGCACGAAGCGCGAGAACTAACAGTTGCGCGCCCCTAGGCGCGATGAGGATGTGCCCGCGTAGCGGGCAGATTTTTTAAAAAGAGTTTGCGGAAATTAATTTATAAGTAATAACATGTGTTATTAACTCATCTCTCTTTCCCTCACGCATCAACCTTCATGCTCTTCAGCACTCTCAAGCCTTTTCTCTGCTCTACAATGTACTCTTTACCTATCTGCTTTTCCTGTGCCTTTCTTTTCCCTGCCAATATCACCCAATTCTCTAATACCATTCACCCCCTTTTATCTTCTATTCAATTCTTCCTAAGCCACTATTCTCTTCATCCCCGCCCTCTGCTTCTTCAAAATCCACTCACTATCCCTCTCCTCGATCCCTTAAGACCTTAAGTTATACTACTCCCTCTCATTACTTCATCAGTCGCATAATTTTTTTTATCCCTTACAGTTTCCCCTCTCTTAAAGGTCCATATTTGCCCCTTCCTGATTCTTTATCTCTTTCTAGAGAGATCCTTCTCCCATCTTCACATGTTCCCGTATAACAGGCACCTTTTCCAATTCCAATATGTCCCTTCGTAACCCACACTTTGTCCATCACCTTATATACTCCTCTCGTCTACACCTCTACCAACCCGCCCCTATATACTTATATAGCATCCTTTTCCTATTTTCCACCTATTTTGCCACCTATTTTCACTATGACACCCTTCTTTCATCTTTACAACTTCTTAAAGATCCCTCTTTGTCCTCACCTGATTCTTTATCTTTATCGCATACATTAGCTCCTTCTCTCCTCTCTATCTATTCTATATCTATCTATACATTTTCTATTCATGAAATCTATCTCTCACATGCCATTTCTAAATTTATTCCTTAGTCCTTTCCTATGTATCCCTTCACCTCTTACCTCTATACCACTCCTACTAATTACTCACCAGTATGCCCATCTTACCATCTCGTATCATCCCTATGCCCTCTATTTATTTAGCGCACTTTCTGCCCCTAACTTTCTGTTTTACCCCCTGCATCGTAAGGCGCTTCCTAAGGTTTTTATTTTTAGTCCATGTATTACAAATGACAACTTTCCTCTTACAATTATTAATTGTATGATGTCATATTTTAATCACATAATCTAAAGGACTAAACAAAACCCCTTACAGAGAGGTTTTCCAAAAATGATCTTGTTGTTATTTTTGTCTCTTTAATTAATTGAAAATATAATGCATTTCATGCGCCTGAGAAGGAGCAAGCCACCACCGTGAGTGTACCCATGGTGAATCGAATTTTTGCGCCATCGGTTCACCATGGGTACACTCACGGTGGCGGTTTGATCTTTTCAAGGTGCATCAAATGCATCATATTTTCAATTGATTAAATAAAATCTATTTTTAGAAAAACCACTCTGTGAGGGATTGTATGTAGCTCTTTAGATTATGTACGTACGTCTGCTTATACCGAACTCCTTATTGGTCTAGCATAATTATTATATAACTCAAAAATTAAAACTTCAACTGATTTTTGGAAAAAAAGTTTTCGATTTACTTTTTTCATTTTTTTACAACTATATGAGTCTGGATACTTGAGTCTGGTATATCTAGTCTATAGTATATACCCCTTTTTACCATCCCTTGCATGTACCTATGTCCCCATTCTTCTGGCTCCCTCTGACCTAACCACCTTCTCTCTTTCGTAAGGGCTAGGCCTTTGTTGTAACTCTTGCTGCGAAAGTTATCTTTACCCGGATAGAAATTATAACTTGGTTCTTGAAAGGCCATGTCTAGATTTCCTATTTCCTATCGAGGCCCTAAAGTGGCAATCTATCGAGGGCGCAAGCGAAAGCGTCACGCTCGGCTAGCGAGGTCATCGGCAGGAAACCCAATAAGGGCCTATTAATAGGGTCTTTATAGAATCTAGATAGTCCCTCACATACTATTATTCAAAAGCATATGCTATTGTTTCTTATTTTTTTGATTCAAATAAAATATTATTAAATTATTAAAAAGTGGATCATGCTTTAAATTCTGAAGTGTGATGATATGGTTGCATTAGTATTAAGGTTTAACCAGCACATTGCCATAATCTATTAGCAGAAATTTTGGATTCAAAGAAGGAAAATATTAATCCAATTTTAAAATACATTTTCTTTGCACAAGTGTAATCGAAAGATTTTACACCTTTCTGTAGCCTCTGACAAACATTCCTCCGTTTCTCTCGTATTTTTATCGACATTCGATTATTAACTATATTCCGTACGTTATTTTAAAACTAAAGTTATTTTTAAATTTGACTAGAGAAGACTAATTACTAATAACTAAAGCCAAACGCAGTTTATTAAAATATCCGCTAGCGCCGAGAATCGAACACGCACGCACCGCAGGTGTATAAGTCGGACGCCTAATCCCTATAGCTACGTTGCCACGCTGAGTGCGGTATCATAAATGCTTGACGGCATTCATCCGATACTTCAGAAATTAGGAAAAAAGGTTTTTGAAGCTCGATTTCTTATATATGATTTTTAAACGTGCTTACGTAATTTCAAATTAAATCGATCTTTATGATAATTTTTTTCAAATTTTTGAGGCACCAAATGTTTATAATTTTTTCAGAAAAAAATTAAATTTTTCAAAGTTTGCATCTCGGTAACTTATATAATTTGTTCTTTTTTAAATTTAAGTATAATTAAGCATAAGAACATTAATGTACTTTTTTGCACTCACAGCTGTATTATCTGTTTTACCTGTCGAGGGCTTTACAAGGTCCTCTCGAGAAAATAATTAATTGATAGAAATGATTTTTTAAATATATCTTTATGAATAAATCTTTCCATCTAGTTTAATTTAAAAATATAGTGATAAAAAGTGAGTATATAAATAATGTAAGACAAGTAGCACACGACAATAACCTGTCGAGGGCTGGCAGAAGGAAAGCCTAGATTCTTCCAGCTAGGAAATCTGGCTTCGGCCTCGTAAGAGGCAATATTTACTTTAGGCATAAAGAGGCAATTTCTACCCGGGTAGCATCATTTTGAATTTGTATTGGATGCAGATTTGGGACCCTTAAAATATACACGGAATACATATTTCACCAATTTTGTAGTCGTTCCCTAATTAAAATATATTTTTGTGAAAAATACAAGCAATGGATAATGTACAATAATGTGGCATTGAAATTCTTTGTATACAAGATTTCTTTAATCGTATCAAATTACAACAACAAAAAACACTATTAAAAACCGCAATTTTCGTTGTTTTCGCTTAAATTTTAACACTTTCCAAGATTTGGCACATTTATTGTAATTTATAGTGAGATTTATTGTATTTTATAATGTGCTACAAGACCGTTAAAAGATAAAGTTAGAATTAGTTTATTTATTTTCAGTAACAACTGATTTGCGTGAAGGTATTAAATATAAAAGTTAAATTATGGTATGGCATCACTCAAAATAATTTTACTGTAATTTTATTTAGAATACTATATTTTATTAAATGAAATTTATTTGCTTTTCTCAGATACCTTTACAATTTTTTTTCGCGAATGATAAAAGATGACCTTGTTAAAAATAAAATATGTTCCATTGACCGAAAACTACACTTAAACTTTTTATAAGTAGCCTTTATAACAATATGTTTCTCCTTGTACAGTTTTTCACATAACTAAAGTTCTAATAGAATTAATTGAAAAGTATTGTTCAAATATTTCAGATGAGTTTTTTTCAATAATCTGAAGAAAATGTCTGTTCCGATTTTGGGCACCTTTAAAGCAGCCCTGATAAAAAATGGGAAAATACTGTTTATTTGCGAAAAGTTTACAGAGAAAAACGCTGGTGTTAAATTTGTTGCAACTCAAATTTCATGGGGATCCCAATGATCATTTGAGAGAGTTTTCAAGTTTTAAACGTATTCCTCTGAACGTAGGTGCCCATGTGGGCATCTAGGGGAAAGTATCATTTGGAGACTGAATTTTGGCTCATGCAGAGTTGTGGAGTTCTGAACCGCACTGTCAGCCACCTGAATACTTGTCGAAGCAACTATTCGCTTTGCGATATTAGCCTAAATAATTTTTAATAAGGAAACCAATTGAAACAATATTTACCTAATTTTCAAATTTCTTTCATTTAATAGGGCGTACCAGTC
The DNA here is from genome assembly GCF_010883055.1 of Belonocnema kinseyi. Taxonomy (NCBI): domain Eukaryota; kingdom Metazoa; phylum Arthropoda; class Insecta; order Hymenoptera; family Cynipidae; genus Belonocnema; species Belonocnema kinseyi. The sequence goes on along the minus strand of NC_046666.1, from coordinate 79,518,217 downwards.
ACTTAGAATAAAATTATAACTTCCTAATGCAACTTCCAAAAGTTAGGTTGGTCATGCCCGTCGACATTTAAACTAAAGCCGGGATGTATAGAAAAAGCCATGACTCCAATCACTAGCTCACTTCACTTCGTTGAATACTGAGGGGATAACAATTGACCAAATGCATGGGAATCGGTTAACTTTTTCTCTATTTTTCTAATATCTTCGTAGAAAGTAATTTTTCTGCATAAGTGCTATTGAAAAATAGTTTTTATTTTTTAGGAACTATTTAATGCAATAATAAAGTGATTATAATTTTCATTCATGCGTGCGTTAGGGCTGAGCGCTGGTTGTCTACCCTTCAAAACGCGATTCAAAATTACATTGAACAACAATTCTTGTAATTTAAATAAATAATTATTAAAATATACACGAAAATGTATACAAATTGTGTAACTTTTGATTTCAGACAAGAAAAAACTTTATAACACATATATTTGATGAATAACAATTTATTTTCATTGAATTTGAAAGACTGACTAATATTAGACTGACTAAACTTTTCGATTGAGACGTGACAAAACGACACTTGAAGTAAAAAAAAAGAAAGCATAACTACAATGCAGCCGTTACATACAAAATATTAAAAACTTATAAATAATTATTTTCAATCACTTTTCCAAGAAATTTCTTTTTAAATTGAATGTTTTGTAAAATATAATTTGTTCTTTGGAATTCACTGAAAACAAACTGTTATTAATATAATATATGTGTTGTATTTTTTTTGCCTGAAATCAAAGTTACACAATTTGTATATATCCTTGTGGATATTTTAATAACTATTTACTTAAGTTACAAGAATTGTTTTTTAATGTAATTTTGAATCGTGCGCCAAGTGCGGCCAATGAGCGGTCAGCCCTAACGTAAGCGCAGTAGCTCAGGGTGCCAACATTGACATCATTGGTGCACAGTACAAACCGGAAAAATAAATCAAATCAGCCGGCAGGAAACAGTTGAGATATGAAAGCCTCAATAAGGTATTTTCACTTCAACCATCAGCTAACTTCACTTTGTTAAAAGCTGAGGGGGAAAAATGGATCAAAACTATTTTTTAACTACACTTATATAGAAAATCCCATACATTTGGTCCCTTATTTTCCCCTCAGCAATCTACGAAGTGAAGTTAGCTGTTTATTGAAGTGAAAATACCTAATAGGCTTTTATCTTATCAGTTTGAATGTTCCCGCCGCTATATTTGAAACATTGCAATGTTTCACGAAACTTTCATGTATGACACTAGCCACTCCAAGATCATATATCTAAGGTACCTTTAAACTTCCGCAGAAAATCTCGTGGAAAGTTGTTCGAACGACCAGGCATCAATTTCGATGCCGACGGTCACGACTTAGTTTGTACATCCCGGCTTTGGTGGTTTGAATGTCATATAGTAGGTTTTGACTAACCTAACATTTGGATATTACATCACGCCAAGTACTATTTTTATTCCAAGACTATTTAGTCGCTGGTAAATGAGAGGAAATAAAAAGTAAGGTAATTATTATTATAACTTACCTGCTTATAAATATCTGTTTCACTCAAATAACGACCGACAAAATGATCTTGACAGGTGACTTACAGTTTGTGGACGACACTTCACGTTGCACTGGATGAGAAAAAACAGTGTCTAAATGATGCTTTTCCCCTAGATTCTCCGAATGAACCTGTGTGGTTCAAATTTGTTGCAACTCTATTGAACACCAATTTCGGTGTACATTGGAGGGTCGGCGATTTTCTGTGTATAACTCTTTTAATACAGGATGTCAGAAAATGAAGCTGGGACTTCTTGAAACCTAACATTAACTCGTGTAAATTACGTTACTACTCTTAGAATGTAATGAATACCATATGAAAAAAATGGAAAATTATACTCTGTTTCTTTTTCTATTTTTAGGCGCAACTCTTAAAATACTTAGGTTCTCAAATAAATTTTCATCATAACTTAGAGTTATAAAAAACTCTTTATCTTAAAGAATCACCTCATAAGCTTAAGAAAGCAAGCGAATATGTGTTTATTACGGCACAAGTGAAATACATCAGACGAGTGGAAACAGTTGCAAAATTATCTTTTAAAAACCAAACTTTACTCCCACAGCAATAAAAGAAAGCCGGGCTGCAATATAATGGGGCATAATATGATGCTCCTAATAATTGAGTGTCCCCATGCTAGAACAAGACGTAGATTTTTCTAGCGCGGCGGAGTTGGCCCCTGACGATTGAAAATTCAGATTGGAAATTTTGAATTTTAAAACATATATTATCGTAGATAATTATATTCCGCATCTTTCTTTCCTTACAAGAAAATCATATCTTTTTTCGTTTTTTATCAAATTACAAAAAACGAGTTTTTTCAAAAGTCGATTTTCAATTAGATTTTTGTCTTCCACTCGTGTTCAAATCCACAGTTTTTGGAATTTCTTTATAAAATTTAGAGGAAATATTCCTTATAATATCCTTGTTATGAAAATTAGCGATAAAAATTTTTAACTTTATTTATAGCAATATAAAACATTATTTTCAGAGCTATTGCATATTTCGTTCTACAAAACGTTTGAGTGTTTCGTTTATCGAGGAAAGTTTGAGCAAACAAAAACTTACTGCGGAAAAGTTGTTCAGAAATGTACAAAGAAGTTTTCTGCAAAGGGCTTTTTCAAATAAATTAAAAGTTAAAAAACTATGAACGCTAAACTTTGAGCGAGCGACTGATCTTTATGCGTGTATTGCGCCGAGTCGAGATGTCTTTCCCTATACGGCGGTACAATGAACTCAAAGGTGGATTATTGAAACATTAGATGACCGTCAAACGTCCTTCTTGCCTTCTTAATCTCAAAAGAAGTCAAAACATTGCAGTCCAAAAGTCGGTCTCACAAAAGCTAAAATGAATGACGTTAAAAGCTTGCTTAAATATCTCTCTCCTAAAGGTCAAAAATTTTTCACGGATTACTTTGCGTCGATAACAAAAATTGAAGATGTTGATTATTTTGTGTTATCTGAAGACGAATAATATGAACTTTACATTAATAAAATTGTAATATAATATAATGTAAATTAAATATGGAATAAGTCCTGTTAGAACATTCTATAATTAGCACTGTAATATAAGCCTGTGATTACAATGATCTCGTTAACTATTTATATAAATTATTATAAACATAGGTATTCACTAAACAAATAAAAATTTGATATATTTCATGACAATTGAAGTATTATTATTTATTTTTAAATCTGACCCTCTTATTACCCGCCTAAACTGCAAGACATCTCGACTCGGCGCAATACACGCATAAAGATCAGTCGCTCGCTCAAAGTTTAGCGTTCACAGTTTTTTAACTTTTAATTTATTTGAAAAAGGCCTTTGCAGAAAACTTCTTTGTACATTTCTGAACAACTTTCCGCAGTAAGTTTTTGTTTGCTCAAACTTTCCTCGATAAACGAAACACTCAAACGTTTTGTAGAACGAAATATGCAATAGCTCTGAAAATAATGTTTTATATTGTTATAAATAAAGTTGAAAAGTTTTATGGCTAATTGTCTTAACAAGGATATTATAAGGAATATTTCCTCTCAATTTTATAAAGAAATTCCAATTGGATTTGAGCACGAGTCAAAGACAAAAATCGAATTAAAAATCGACTTTTGAATAAACTTGGTTTTTGCAATTTATTAAAAAACTAAACAAGATACGATTTTCTTGTAAGGAAAAAAACAGACTCGGAATGTAATTATCTATGATAATATATGTTTTAAAATTCAAAGTTTCTAATTTGAATTTTCAGTCGTCAGGGGCCAACTACGCCGCGTTAGAAAAATCTACGTCTTGTTCTTGCATGTGGCCAAGTGGCCAGGGGTCTTCCCACTGTTAAACGAAAGATATTATTTCCCTTGCTTATTGCATCCAGGCGCCAATTTGTTATAACACAAACACAAGTACACAATAAAGTTCGTTTTCACTCGAGAAATGCAAAGGCCTGACCGGCGACGTTACGCGTGGCAGAAGACTGGAGTTTCATATCTTGCCCGCATGGTGTGCTACATCACTGATTGAATCTATCATTTGGCATCACTGGCGCCGTTTAAACTGAGTCACTTCCTGGTTCATCCCGTCAAAGTTGGAAAATCACTGGTTTACCAGTGATAATGCAATATAGTGTTTCAACCTGTGACCACTTTACCGGTTCAGATTGAGATAACCCAAGCGTTATTATCGCATTAAAAAATTTCAGTAACTTATTATTTAGTATCTCAGGTCTCCTATGTCATCATCAAGAATACTCCGCTAGAACTTATTGCATATTCTCTTTTTATTCCATAACCATTTATATAATTGAGCTATACCTACTACATCAATACTTTCCCTGTTCTTAAGGCATGCTTTATGTATACATCTGATATATACTTGATATATCTCAGCTACACATTAGCTACATTTCTGAGATGTATTTCCGCAATACTATAACTATACTTGAATTATACGTTGATATACTGTAGCTATATCTAAACTACACATGCACTATACTTCATTCAAGTATACATGAAGTATGGGATACACCTATCTGTGAGACGATTCCTATAAGATTTCTCAGATGATTTCCTAGATCAATCTCATAACAACATTTTTTTACCAGAGTGTCGACCACTATTTTATTTTCGTACTTATGCTTTTACGGGTGACATTTTACAAAATATCTAAGGTGTAAGGAAAGCAGATTTAACATTTTTCAAACCTGTATATAGGGTGATTTTTTAAACTTTTACGGGTAGATTTCTAAACAAGATTAGGACAAACATTTTTTCAGTGATACGTAACATCATTTTATGGTAAAAATAATGCTTTTATGTAAGATATTGGTCATTTTGCAAAAAAATTACATTTTTATTGCATAATCTTTTTTATAGCAAATGAAAGAAAATAGAAAGGTGAGACAAAAAAAAATATTTTTTCAGGCCACCGTATTGCCCGCATTGTACTTTGCACAATTAGTGAATAGATGTTTTCTTTTAACTGCGTAGGTATCTTTTAACAGACAGGGACCTTTTCTTCAGATTCTTTGAACACACTGGTACGAGCGGTGCCACATGGCAGAGATCCCTTGTTATGGGTATTGGACATCCCTTAATTAGTAAGAATTCTTTTACTCGTATATATAGTACGGACTAGGTTTAGTCACCCGAATCTCGGAACAGAGATCGCCTGATCTGATGTTTCTTTTAGATTGTTAGAGATAAAAGAAAACAAACCAATCAACATTTTCGTTTTTTCTACGTTTGACAACATTGTAAAGAAAGAAACTTTCCAAAAGTAGACACATTATTTTTATTACTTAGAGGACAATTTTATTAGAAGCTTACTGAGTGGTTTCGAAAATTATTGGTGTTCTTATTAGCTAGAGGTAAAAATGAAAGATCAAAACAATTATCTGCTAAGGATTCTACAATTTTAAAATATACTTAATTGAATACTCAGAAATAAACAAAAAATATATATTAATAGTCTAGATCCCTAGATTATGGTACTTTTTCTTATTTCTTACCAATAAATATTTCAAATCATGAAACTGCACAAATTTGTTTGAAAATCCATTAAGTTCCTTTAAATAATTTTACAAATCTAAAATCAATTGAAAAATAATGAAGGCCTATGAATTACCATATATTTGTTTAATAACTGGAAGGTATTTTAAATGCATCATAATTTTGTAAACCTTTTGAAATTACTTAAAATCCTTAAAGTTCCATTGAAATATTTAAAAATATTTTTAAAATCTCTGGAATTCCTAAACAATTTGAGAAACGATTTGAAATGTCATGAAATATTCTGAAATACTCCGGCAATCCTCACAATCTCTTAAAATACTTTGAAAAGTTTTACCGAATCGTAATTATTCCTTTCAAATTCCTTGGAGTCTTCTAAAATGACTTTGAATCTAAAAAAATGTCGTGGAATCCCCCAAAATCTTCTTAACACATGACTAAAAATCCATTGAAATATTTTAGAATAATTGCAAATAATTAGAAAATCTGTGTAATCACTTGGAATGTTTTTAAATTACTTGCAATCCTTTAAAAGTGCTCTGAAATCTCATAAAATATTTTTAAATACTTCGAGAATCGCTCAAATATTTTTTAATACTTCGTATTTCCTAAACACTTTTTGAAATTCATTAAAACCTACATAATAAGGTTTTGTGATTTGCCGTGAAACATTTTGAAACCCGCAGTAAAACCCTTTTAAATATTTTAAAACCTGTGAAAATGACTTCAAATCTTCTTCAGTTGTTTAAAAATTGCAGATATTCCGTAAAAGTCCAAAAAAGGGTTTACATAACTCCTTACAATTTCTACAAATTATTTGAAATGTCTTGAAATCTTTTGACACCGCAAAAAATCCAATAATAATAATTTTAACCTTATGATTTGGTCTAAAATTCCTAAAATATTTCAAAATACTTCCGAAAGGCTGCATTAAAAAAAATTGTAGGTAAAAAAAAATTAATGATCAACCCTCTTAATCAAACCTGCTGAAATTAGTTGAAATCCTGAGTGTCAAATTAAAATCTTTTACAAAATTTTCCAATCCCTAGAAATTCTCTAAAGTTCCTTAAAATGTTTAAAAATTACTCGAAGTCCTATGTCATTAGAATATTTGACAGTTCTGTACATTCTTCAGAAGTTACTTTAAATCGTCCCAAATTTTTTGAATCACTTCAAATCCCTTAGTAAGCATTAGAAGCAATTCTAAGTCAGTGAAAAGCTATTCAAAAGCCAATCAGTTTTCAACAGCAATGAGAGCGAGGTTTTTGCAATATTTCGTTACACCAATTTTTTAGATTGATATAGTTTTAAAGATTTGTTTACACTAAATAACTTATATTTTTTTGTACTTATAATTATGTAATAGTTAGAAATTGATTATTTTTTGAAGAATGCGGAATTTTTCTGAAATCTATATCTAATTAGTAATATATATTGGGAATTATATTGGAATATTGTTGCCGGAAGAGTACAGTAGGCCAGAATCATGGAAATTATATATATAAGCCCTCTTTTTTTAGATTTTCGCAATTAATACAAGAAATATTTGTTTCGTAAATTTTATTGTATCAGAATGGGCTTTAGGTGCTACAGAAATAAATGCTTGATTTTTACTAATCAACATACTTTAAAAACAGTGTAATAATTAAAATTGATATTAGTCTCATAAAAATAGTACATTTCTGAAATGTTCGCTATTAAAAAGGAGTTTTTCTGTTTTGCTTCAGCTGCAAGCTACAATGACAGAAGCTATAGAGCTGACAGTACAGATCCCGTCTCGCTGATAGGGAGCTTTCAAGCTTCCGGTGCTGACCCATCCGGAGACTACTAGACACCCTCCTTCGAAAAGGTCCCTTAGCCTGTTTCCGATCTCTCGAGCATCTTTTCTGGCAGTTTATTTATACCGATTGCAATTGACTCTCAAGATAACAATGCATTTTATCAAGGAAATAATAATGGCCATGTTTAGGTTCATCGAAATTTGACGAGCGCAGAACGAATATTTTCTGTGTACCTAGGTCCTAGACCATTACAAAATCATTTTAATATTTTCAAATTACTACAAAAAATCTAAAATGGCATTTACGCTTTACAGAGTTTTATAGATCAGATAAAAGTTTTTCCGCTCTAAACTTCGATAACAAATCAAAATATTGGATCTTTTGCATAAACCTGTTTAAAAAATTTATTTTCTATTCAAATTTGTTTTCTTAAGAATTTTCTACGCTATAGAGGTATTTCTTCTGTAACATCAATGATAGACAAAAATTAATACAAATATGAATATTAATATTAATAATTATTATTGACTATAACAAAATACACTGTTTCAAACAATTAATTAAGGTGGTTATTGCTCAACATGTCGAGGGTATTTTTGGTTAGAGTTGGACTTTATTTTTGATTATTTAACACAGGGCAGTCCCGGTATATGTCACCAGTCACGGACATATTTTTATAATTCAGTCAAGTGATCTGATGAGAGCAGTGTGCCCCGACATAATGGACAAAGCCTGGTTTTTACCCCATCATTGACGGACTGGGTTGCAGTCTTTTAAACGATGGGGGGAACTACAGCTTAAGGTTGGTTCCGAATCACCAGAACCTCGGTAAAGGTACATAGAAAAATTTCCAGAGGTACCGGCTCAGGGATCGAACCCCGGACCTCTGAGGTGAAGTCCATTCTCAGGCTCAAGATGTTCAGTATAGTTGGTACTAATGATCTTAAAACCAAGATTTAAGATCCTGTGTTCATATTTTCTATAATATAATCAAATATGAATAATAGTATTCATATATTATACAATTATATATTACAATATTACAATATTTGACTTGAGCAGTATTTATCATGCACCTGTACCTTAACGTATCTCAGCCATCGACCTTATGTTGGTTCCTTGTTCAAGATCAAGAGGTCTAAGTAGCCAGCTGTGGTGCACGAATCGTTTCTTAATTAGCCACAACCCTAATCACTAGTTCTCAGTTACGGATGAGAAAATAGCAAGGTCGAGCTTCATTAAACTTGAAGTTTACAGTAGTTTAATTTCCACGTGCCTATTATGCAGAGAAGAGGATAAAAAAATGTGTGCACCATATCAAAATGTATGTATGAAACTTTTTATTATAATTAATTTTAGAAAAATTATGTCTTCTGTCTTTCGGTTACGGCAAAATAAAAACAAATTAGAGCTGTCAATTCAACTCTATTTATTTTTAGAACAAAATTTAAAACTTCGACGACGTTTCGGCATCACTGTGTGCCTTTTTCAGAGTATCTAAATAATAATTATAATAAGCTAATACATAATAAAAATAAATATAAATAGTTAAAAAAGTTATTATTTATGGGTAATAAATATTTTTTTAAAATACCATAGTTTAAAACTATTTGTAAGCGAAACAACAATCATTCGAATTTTGGGTCAATACGTGTCTATTTTTTGTGTGTCATAATTAAAAATAGTTTATACGTTATTAAAGTTTTGAAAAACGTAAGACTCCAAACAATTATTGAGGATGAGTAAAAAGAGAAAGCCTCATAAAATTGAAGAGGCTTTTTTCAGCGTAAAAACTACATTATTAACGATTATAAAACCGTTCTAAGTGTTTTGGAAATAAAGATGAACATATGACTAGAAGATAAATAAAGCGGTAAATCGTTGATGAAGATAAAGGCAGTATGTAAAGTGAAATACAATGATTGGCCAAGTTTCCATAGAATTACTGATGAGGAAGCGCGAACTTAAATTAAATTTAAATTTAAATATTTAAAGAAAAGTTTTTTTGTTACTAAAATAAGATTACATTGACAAGCCTGTATTTAAATTCCCAATTGTACAATCTCTCTTATGTTCGGCAATTCTAGTTTTTAATCTCCTCCCAGTTTCACCTATATAAACTTTGTTACAACATTTGCATTTTATCATATAAATAACACCAGACAAATTTTCAATGCTATCCCTATCTTTTTTCTTTAATAAATAGTTATCTAAACTGTTAGTGCTTTTGGAATAAACATATATGTTAAACTTTTTAATAAACTTGGTAAACGTTCAGAGAAACCTTGTATATACGGTAACGTAACTTTTAAATCAAATTTGTCGTAAGTATCAATCCATTTATTTTTATTTTTGGTACTGTTATAAATTTCATTCACACGCTCACCGATAATGTCATTAACTAAAGGAAGAGGATAGTTGTTAGATACTAATGTTGTTTTTAGTTGATTTAAATTTTCTTTACTATATTGCACGTCACTCAGTTTGACACATCTATCAACTAAACCTTTCATTAAACCGATTTTATGATAAAATAAATTATAGGAATTGTAAATGAATGTTTACATGAAGGTCAATTTTATCTGTTTATAGACTTTCTTATTGAAAGAGAAAACAGTGCTATTGAAAACAGTTATAGTGGCTGTTCATTCTTAGTTGTTTTTGTTGAATTATGATTTAAGATGAGCTTTTCTTCGATGCATAAATTTTTTGGAGTCTTACTTTTATTTTAAACTTTAATAACGTATAAACTATTTTTAATTATGACACAAAAAAATTGAAACGTATTGACTCCAAAATTGAAATGATTGTTGTTTCGCTTACAAATCGTTTTAAACTAAGATATTATTTTTTGAATATTTTTTACTTATAAATAATAAATTTTTAAGCTATTTACTTTTATTATGTATTAGCTCATTATAATTATTATTTAGATACACTTTTTATTATGATGATTGTTGATTTCACTGGAAATTTAATTAATCAATATGCTCCTAATTGTGTATCTTATAATTTTTATGATATCGATATTCAAGTTACCTATATTAATTTATAAATTTTTTAACAGTTTACTGTCGTTGCTATTAAAAATAAGGCAGTACGAGTAAAAAAATTACCAGTACCGACATTTTTCATGCCAATTTAAAGAAAGCGTTTCTCAATTATACTGAAGGTACTTTCGGGCATCTTAGAGTAAGGTCATGTGACTTAAGAGTTATTTTGTCAGTTATTGACTTTTGACGCTTTATAGATGTAATGTTTTATGTATTGATCACACTTTATCGCCAATTTGCGACTCAAGAATTGCTGCGTGGAAAAATATCCTGGCAGTCTGGTTTCAGGTATGGCCCAGCTCTGAATTTATCTAGTCTGACGCTAGTCTGGCACAGGTCTGACCTTTGCTTATAATGGAAATGAATTTTTTTTCTAATTCATCAAAAAAAAATCATGGTTCTTCCGAAGCAATTGGAATTTATTGCTTGGCCCTCGACATGCAGATATCTTCTCAGATGACGCAACAATTTGAAATGCCAGCTACGTGTTGACTGACCACTCTGGCATACTGCTTATTTTTGTCAATCAAGTGTCAGAAACTGTCAATCAGCCAAAAACTCGCGACTGTACAGCCCATACCTAAGTGGCTGACCAGACTGTCTGGTCTGGGGCTAGCCAGGAAAAACGCTAAGCATTTTTTGTCAGGCCCAGCCCAGACCGTTCAGTCAACATTTTGACTGAAACAAAACATTTTTTCACACGGTTACTTGATGATAAATGCACGTAAGTATAAGTGCTGATATAAAAAAGAAACGGTAAAGATAGAACTACTTTCTCTCCAAAAAACAACTAAACCTTAGGAAAGATCTCAAAATCAGCTTTTAGCGGCTGCCAATGGCTATACGGAGTTAATGGCGATTTAATGGATCGAGAGAAAATATCAGGTTGACTAACAAACTATTTTTGTTGTGTTATCGTATGTGGCTCTTTTCCTGGCGGCACTTTTGACTCCGCTATACCCAAACTATAAATTCAAAACTATTGGTTATACGCGATGTCAACAAATAATTAACAAAAAGAATACTACAAAACGATATATAACAAAAAATAAACAAAAAACTTTACAAAAGGATATATAACAAAGAATAAAAAAGATAAAAAATAAATATATTTACAAGGAATAACATAAAAAATTTTAAAAAACTAAATTAATATTTTTGAAAGCTTCCGATTTTAAGTGATATTGAAAAATAACAAACAAAAAATTCTGTAAAAAAATTAAAATTGTCAAAAACTCGGGATTAATGTGTTGTTTACAATTATATAAATAACACCATTTTTTAAAGAAGTAAAATACCATTTCAGAAAAAAAATTAATAATAAAAACATTTAAAATAATTAACTACACAAAAATAACTATCATTTTGATCCTAAAGTCAATATAATTAAAGACGAAAAAAGTTCTTCAGTAAAGAATAACGCAACAAAACCAAAAAATTTGTGTTGGGTCGGAGAAATACTGACACTATTTTCATTAATTATTATTGACCTGACTTTATTGTAATGAAGAAAAAGTTTTGAGAATGTATTTCGAAGTATTTTTGAAGCCTAAACTTGCAAATTACAGTTCTTTAAGTGGGGTTGGAAAAAGGTTGAGATTGTATTTCTCTTTAATTCTGCACAGAAAAAATTGGGTTTTCTATTAGAACCAATTTTTGGTTCCAAAGGAGCTGCAACATAAATGATTCCACTTGCTGAGAAGGACGCCAAAACGATAAATAAAGGTGCACACTGCATACGGGCATAAGTACAAAAACACGAATTTTACAGGAGAACTAAAAAACTTCCACGAAAATAATTTTAAACAAAAAAATGTAAAAACGTTTCAAGGTAATGTTAGGCTTTATCGAACCATGAAACGAACATCCTGATAGAAGAACCCTTCTCCGAGAAAACCTTTGTCACAGATACAGCGTATCCTTATAAAATCTGATTTTCATACGTGAAAAGTTGCGTAACTGTTTTATTCTTTAATTTAAAAAACAAGCAAGAACGTACTTTTGGGCTATTTGTCAACTCTATTGAATCTTAAAAAGGGCACTTTATAAACGATAAGCATATGCTAGAATGTCCTGGTCAATAATTGACGAGCACCAACACAGAAAAAACTGAAGTTTCCATTGGAACCTATTTTTGGTTCCAAAGTAGCTGCAACAAAAATGAACCCCGCTTGCTGAAAAGGAACCCAAAATGATAGATGAGCTCTAAATAATATCACACTTGGGGTTCTATAGGATCTCAATTGTAATTAGGCCTATTTTTAATGAAACCATTTTTCGCTTTGCCCACTTGGAAATTAGGTTTAATTAATAAAACAATATTTACCTTAAAGCAGACAAGTAATTGAACTCTGATGGACATGACTTAATGAATATAACTAAACTACACAATAATAACGCAATTAAAATAGATATAATGACTTAATAAGTACCATTTGCAGTTTATATATCAAAGTTGTCAACATAAAGGTATATTCATATGCAAGAAACTTTTTGTCTCAAGCCATCGGTCGATAACTGTAAATCGATTCCTAACTTGCCGGCACTACACTGAAAAAAATTATTACTGGTACCAATTGAATTTTACTTGACTGAAGTGAGTGAAAATCCTGTTTATTTTCAAAGAAACATTTATTTGAGGCAAATAAATACGACCTGTTGGTCGAAGCGAAATATTTACTTGAATCAAAAAAATATTACTTGAAGACAGAATATATACATTTGACACCAAATGAATGACTCATTGTTTCAAATGAATGTGCCATGAATTGGAATGAATATTTCTATGAGATGGGGAAATACCCAAGTGCGAAGTCACATACGGCCCAGCATTGGCCCATAGTCGGCAAAAATATTGCCGAAGCTCGGCTGCCATCATCGCGCCAATGACGGAATGATAACTATGGCCTGCACTTGGCAGCCAAGGTTTGGCTGCAATTGTGGGCCGAACACTGGATACCAATATTGGACCAACCTGGATGCCGGACTTATTCAAAAACTGATAAAAAATCCTTGAATTTTTCTTAGAACGCATCTGCTTTATCCATTCATCATTATACGACTGCATATCATTCGAATATTATTTATAATTTCAAGAATTAAAACTTCATTGAAACATTTTGGTTAATTTTAACGACTACTGCTATAGTCTAAGGATATGACGAAAAAGGTACTTAAAAAATAAATATTTATGTGTTGCGAGTACTTTGAATATGAATATTAATGGTCCTGTTTAGATTGAATACATATATTACATTTTGAACATTATATTACAGATAAAATTTCTAACGCTACGGAGTATCGAACCTATCTCTATATACTTAAATCTATCGCCTAGCAGTCGGGAGTGCTAACCACTTCGCTAAACTGACAAGTTGAAACACTGTGAAAAAGTTATTCCCCATAAACTACAGTTCAGAAAAGTTTATGTAAATGTAAAATACACGAACTGTCAACAGGAATATCAATACAATAATTTTTAAATAAATACTTTAAATCGATTACATTTTTTCTTCGCGTAATATTTCGTTGTCTCTGCTGTAGGCTACTTTACAAGTTTTTGCAATGACAGGAAATGTAATTTTTCATAAACATTCAAATTTTTAATGACAGAACTTAGAAATTTCATCATGAACTTTGACGATTTTTCAGCAACAAAATGTTTATCTTTCGTGTAAGATTGGTTTTTTAGGTGCTAAAAGTGAGACTTGGCGCAATGAAGTGCCGATGCTAGGGCAAGCATCGGTGGAGGATCGGAAAACATAAATAGCCAATATAGGCTGCCAGAACTGGCGCAACATTGGGCCGATTAAAATTCCGATATTGGCCTAATATCGTTAGCCGAATTTTGACTGCAAAATTGAACCAACAAGGGGCCATGTATTTAGCTCGGGGAATTCCCCTTTGGGTTTTTTTAGGTTCTAAAAGTGAGACTTGGCGCAATAAAGTGCTAATACTGGACCAAGCAGCGGTGGGGGATCGGCAAATATAAATAGCCAATATAGACTGCCAGCAGTGGCTCAACATTGGACCGATTCAAATAAAACATGGTTTGCTGTGGTATAAGTGACACTTGACCCAGTAATGTGTCGTCACCGGGCCAGACTTTGGCGGATCCTCGTGAAACATGGTTCCCCGTACTAAAAGTGAGATTTGGCGCAATAAAGTGCCGATGCTGGGCCAAGCATCGGTGGAAGATCGAAAAACATAAATAGCCAATATAGGCTGCTAGAACTGGCGCAATATCGGGCCGATTAA
>NC_046666.1:79495286-79503458 GCF_010883055.1 Belonocnema kinseyi | reverse complement strand
AAATATAAATAGCCAATATAGACTGTCAGCGCTGGCTCAACATTGGACCGATTCAAATAAAACATGGTTTGCTGTGGTGAAAGTGACACTTGGCCCAGTAATGTCTTGTCACTGGTCCCGACTTTGGCAGATCCTCGTGAAACATGGTTCCCCGTACTAAAAGTGAGACTTGGCGCAATAAAGTGAAGATACTGGGCCAAGCATCGGTAAAGGATCGGCAAATATAAATAGCCAATATAGGCTGCCAGCAATGACCGATCTTGGCCCAGTATATACAGCCAACCTTTAGCTGCCAAAATTGGACCAACACTGGGCCGTGTATTCAGCTCCGGCAATTCGCACTTGGGTATGAATTTAAGCCATGTGACGAGTAGGTCACTTGAACAGATTCCTATCTTACCGCCACCTTTCTTATTTCCCAAGTTATTTTGAGAGTGTGACAAGCCTACATCGCTTCCCCCGAGTATAAGGCTAATCAGGGCATCACTTCCCCAGTCAATTAGAACGTACCCGAAACAGACGTTCCTTTTGCATGTCTTCCCCGGGCATCACTTCCCCAGTGAAATTCGGAGATATAGAGACTGTGGCAAAAAATGGGCATTTCCACCCCGGGCATTACTTCCCCAGTGAAATATTTAAATCTAGAGTCTATCGCAAAAATAGGCATGACTTCCCCGGGCATCACTTCTCCAGTGAAACTTAGAAATCTAGAGACTATCGCAAAAATAGGCATGCCTTCCCGGGGCATCACTTCCACAGTGAAATGTTAAAATATAGAGACTCTGGCAAAAAAGGGCCAGTCTTCCCCGGGCATCACTTCTCCAGTGAAACTTAGAAATATAGAGACTATGGCAAAAATGGGCATGTCTTCCCCGGGCATCACTTCCACAGTGAAATGTTAAAATCTAGAGACTATGGAAAAATTGGGCATGCCTTCCCCGGGCATCACTTCCCCAGTGAAATGTAGAAATATAGAGACTATAGCAAAAATAGGCCTGTATTCCCCAGAAATCACTTCCCCAGTGAAAATTAGAAATATAGAGACTATGGCAAAAATGGACATGTCTTCCTCAGACATCCCTTCCCCAGTGAAATTTAGAAATATAGAGACAATGGCAAAAATGGGCATGTCTTCCCCGGGCATCAATTCCCCCGTGAAATATTGAAATCTAGAGACTGTAGCAAAAATGGGCATGTCTTCCACGGGCATTACTTTTCCAGTAAAATTTAGAAATATAGAGACTATGCCAAAAATCGGCATGTGTTCCTCGGTCATCACTTCCCCAGTGAAATGTTGAAATCTAGAGACTATGGCAAAAATGGACATGTCTTCCCAGGACATCATTTCCCCAGTTAAATCATGCGTACCCGAAACAGGAGTTATATTAGGCATATCTTCCCCGGGCATTACATCACCTAGTGAAATTTGAAAATCTAGAAACTATGGCAAAAATGTGTATGTATTCCCCAGGCATCACTTTCCCAGTGAAATTTGGAAATATAGAGACTGCGGCAAAAATGGGCATGTCCACCCCGGGCATCACTTCTCCAGTGAAATATTGAAATCTAGAGACTATGGCAAAAATGGGCATGTTCTCCCTGGGCATCACTTCCCCAGTGAAATGTTGAAATCTAGAGACTATAGCAAAAATGGAAATGTCTTCCTCGGGCATTACTTCCCCAGTAAAATTTAGAAATATAGAGATTATTGCAAAAATGGGCAAGTCTTCCCAGGGCATCACTTACCCAGTGAAATGTTGAAATATAGAGATTATGGCAAAAATGAGCACGTTCTCCTCGGGCATCACTTCCCCAGTGAAATTTAGAAATATATAGTCTATGGCAAAAATGGGAATGTCTTCCGCGGGCATCACTTCTCTAGTGAAATTTAGAAATATAGAGACTATGACAAAAATGGGCATCTCTTTCCCTGGCATCACTTCCCATTGAATTAATGAAATCTAGAAACTATGGCAAAAATGGGCATGTCTTCCCCGGGCATTACTTCCCCAGTGAAATTCAGAAACATAGAGACTGGGGCAAAAATGCGCATGTCTTCCCCGGGCACCACTTCCCCAGTGAAATTTAGAAATATAGATACTATGGAAAAAATGGGCATGTCTTCCCCGGGCATAACTACCCCAGTGAAATTTAGAAATATAGAGACTATGGCAAACATAAGCATGTCCTCCTCGGGAATCACTTCCCTAGTGAAATTTGGAAATACAGAGACTGTGGCAAAAATGAGCATTTCCCCCCGGGCATTACTTCCCCAGTAAAATATTGAAATCTAGAGACTATTGCAAAAATGGGCATGTCTTCCCCGGGCATCACTTGCCTAGTGAAATGTTAAAATTTAACGACTATGGCAAAAATAGTCATGTCTTCCCCGGGCGTCACTTTCCCAGTGAAATTAAGAAATATAGAGACAATGGAAAAAAATGAGAATGTGTTCCCAGGACATCATTTCCACAGTAAATCACTATGTCAGTCTCCCGAGGGCTGTAAAAAGTTGTAACGGGGTGCGGCGGTGCTATTGGCGAGGTCAATCACCCGAGGGTTGGAAAAAACTGGAAAGGGGTGCGCTAATGCGATTGGTGAGGTCAGTTACCCGAGGGTTGGAAAAAAATGGGAATGGGCGCCGTGTTGCTATTGACGACGTCTGTCACCCAAGGGTTAGAAAAAACTTGAAAGGGGTGCCTTTTATGCCCTTTTTTTTCCACAGTCTCTAGATTTGAATATTTTACTGGAGAAGCAATGCCCAAGGAAGACATGCTCATTTTTGCTATAGTCTCTATATTTCAAGATTTCACTGGGGAAGCGATGAACGGGGGAGACATGCCCACTTTTATCACCGTCTCTATATTTCTTAATTTCAGTGGGGAAGTGATGCCCGGGGAAGATATGCCCATTTTTGCCATAGTCTCTATATTTCTAAATTTCACTGGGGAGTGATGCCCGGGGAAGACATGCCCATTTTTGCCACAGTCTGAAGATTTTAGTATTTCAATGGGGAAGTGATGCCCGGGAAGACATGCCGATTTTTGCCATAGTGTCTATATTTCTTCATTTCACTGGGGAAGTGATGCCCAGGGAAGATCTTCCCCTTTTTTGCAACAGTCTGAAGATTTTAATATTTAAATGGGGAAATGATGGCCGAGGAAGACATGCCCATTTTCGCCATTGTCTCTATGTTTATAAACTTCACTGGGGAAAAGGTGCCCGAGGAAGATATGCCCATTTTTCCCATAATCTCTAGATTTTAATATTTCACTGGGGAAGTGATGCCTAGGGAATACGTGCCCATTTTTGCCATTGTCTCTATGTTTATAAACTTCACTGGGGAAAAGGTGCCCGAGGAAGATATGCCCATTTTTCCCATAATCTCTAGATTTTAATATTTCACTGGGAAAGTGATGCCCAGGGAATACATGCCCATTTTGGCCATAGCAACTATATTTCTAACTTTCAATGGGGAAGTGATGCCCGGGGAAGACATGCCCATTTTTGCCATAGCCTCTATATTTCTGAATTTCATTGGGGAAGTGATGCCCGGGGAAGGCATACCCAATTTTTCCATAGTCTCTAGATTTCAACATTTCAATGTGCAAGTGGTGCCCGGGGAAGACATGCCCATTTTTGCCATAGACTGTATATTTCTAAATTTCACTGGGGAAGTGATGCCCGGGGAAGACATGCTCATTTTTGCCACAGTCTCTATATTTCTAAATTTCACTGGAGAAGTGATGCTCGCGGAAGACATGCCCATTTTTGCCATAGTCTCTAGATTTTAATATTTCACTGGGGAATTGATGCCCGGGGAAGACATGCCCATTTTAACCATGGTCTCTATATTTATAAATTTCACTGGGGAAGTTATGGCCGGGGAAGACATGCCCATTTTTGTCATAGTCTCTATATTTATAAATTTCACTGGGGAATTGATGCCCGCGGAAGACATGCCCATTTTTGTCACAGTCTCTATATTTCTAAATTTCACTGGGGAAGTGATGGCCGCGGAAGACTTGCCGATTTTTTCCACAGTCTCTATATTTATGAATTTCACTTCGTTAAGTGATGCCCAGGGAAGACATGCCCATTTTTGCCATAGTATCTATGTTTATAAATTTCAATGGGGAAGTGATGCCCGGGGAAGGATGCCCATTTTTCCATGGTATCTATATTTATAAATTTCACTTTGTTAATTGATGCCCGGGGAAGACATGCTCATTTTTGTTATAGTCTCTATGTTTCTAAATTGCACTGGGGAAGTGATGCCCGGGGAAGACATGCCCATTTTTGCCATAGCCTCTATATTTCTAAATTTCACTGGGGAAGTGATGCCCGGGGAAGACATGCAAATTTTTGCCATTGTCTCTATATTTTTAAATTTCAATAGGGAAGTATTGCCCGGGGAAGACATGCCCATTTTTGCCATAGTCTCTAGATTTTAATATTTCACTGGGGAATTGATGCCCGGGGAAGACATGCCCATTTTAACCATGGTCTCTATATTTCTTAATTTCACTGGGGAAGTGATGCCCGCTGAGGACATGCCCATTTTTGCCATAGTGTTTATATTTATAAATTTCACTGGAGAAATGATGCCCGCGGAAGAAATGCCCATTTTTGCCATTGTTTCTAGATTTCAATATTTCACTGGGGAAGTGATGCTCGGGGAAGACATGCCCATTTTTCCCATAGTCTCTATATTTCTAAATTTCACTGGGGAAGTGATGGCCGGGGAAGACATGCCCATTTTTGCCAAGGACTGTATATTTCTAAATTTCACTGGGGAAGTGATGCCCGGGGAAGACATGCCGATTTTTTCCACAGTCGCTATATTTATAAATTTCACTGGGGAAGTGATGTCCGCGGAAGACATGCCCATTTTTGCCATAATCTCTATATTTATGAATTTCACTGGAGAAGTGATGCCCGCGGAAGACATGCTATTTTTGCCATAGTCTCTAGATTTTAATATTTCATTGTGGAATTGATGCCCGAGGAAGACATGCCTAAATTAACCCCTGATTCGGGTACGTTCTAATTTACAACAAAAAACTATTATTATAATTATTAAAGTTTAAGACCAGGCCCACCATTCTTAGAGCTTCTTGTTTAGTATCCCAAATTTTCAACTTTTTGTGACGTTTCGTGGTATAAGTTGGGAAATAAAAAAAGTGGCGGTAAGGTAGAAATCTGGTCACGTGACCTACTCATCACATGACCTTGAAGGAAAGAAATATATTTTAAGGTCGAGCAAATATTTCATAGGCTCCACAAATTATTTCCCCGCAGGAAATTTCTGAATATTTGAAGCACAAAAATATATCTCTGATTCAAAAAATATTTCCTTGGCCTAGACCATACGCGAGTGCAATGAAGTAGTTAGTACTTCAATTGGAGTACATATTTTCATGAATAAGCAACTGGATTCTTTTAGCCTAAATTATAATTACCTGAGTTATTAATATACATATTAAACTTAAACAAATCACATAATTTATAATCTTGATGAACCTGAAACAGAAAAATTCGATGAAAAATCTCCCCTCAGCAGGAATTGACTTTGGTCCATTGAGTGTAAAATCCACAGCGTAGACTACGACGCTAACGTAACATGGAAATTTGAAGACGGAAACCCGCATTTAAACCTCACCATAAAAGCCAAAGAAATATTTCTTCGAATCAAAAACATGGGTATTTATGTTAACAATATATTTCTTTAATCTAAAGAAGTATTCAATTGAAACAAATGACGCCAAATTATTAAATTCTTTATTAAAACAAATGATTACTTCGTTGGAATAAATGTTTATTTGTTATAAATAATTTAATTCTAGTTATTAAATGAAATATTTTTTTCCACCGAAGAAATAAAAATTTACGTAAACACAATACCTTGTTCCTCTAAATAAATGCTCAATTGCTATAAATGCATGAACGCTTTGTGACAAAAAGATATATACTGTAATTTAATTAATATTATTTTGAATTAAATTATTATTGTTCGGATTTAAATAAAACTAAATTCTTGATTCAAGCATGGAAAAATTATTGATTCAAATGTGTGCCAAACGACTAATCACATTTCCCCGTATCTAGACCTTTTGAATTAAGAAAATCATTTTCTTGAATGTAAGAAATATGTATTTCAATCAAGAAAATACAGCTAAAGAATTCATTTTTTTAGATCAACAAAAGATATATGCCTGGTTTAAATAAAAATTACTTCTGTTAAAGAATATTTTCTTGATGCAGAGAAATAAGATTCAAGTGAATAAATGTACTTGGTGCTAAGAATGATTTTTCCAGTGTACTTTTCAAGCGTTTGGTGTGCGAATGTGCCTCTATGTTATTTTCAAGGGAGCTCTTAAGGGGTCGTTCACATAATACGTAACAAACTATATTGTCCCACCCTTATTGTTACACAGTAAAAAAGTGTTTAAATGATACCGAAATCAATATCATTTTGATATGCAACAAAAATTATACCGAATTCAAGAGTATTTTGATCGGTCGAAGAGAATGATCGACTTTTGAGATCATAATGATCTGATTCAGGAGCATGTATGATCTCAAGCCAAGATGGCTGACGTTCTTAAAGTACTTTAGCTCATATTCAAGCTTTTTATGGTTTCTGATCGCGCAGTGTACTTGAAAAGTTAAAAAATAACGAAATCTGATATTAAAAATATCGCCTGTTAAGTGTAGTTTTTCACTTGCGTGCAGTTAGATACAATTTTTAGATTATGTTGTTACGACACGGCCACCAATAATTGGCAGCAATTTTGTTTTGTCTGACAAATGAACCAAAAAATGAGATCAAACTGATCCGGATGGAAAATCATTATGATCTCGAGAGTCAAATGATCGCTGGAGCAAAATGCTCTGCAACCAAATTGATCCTTTTTTTCACTGTGTACGTAATGTTCGTTTCATAAACAAGTTTTTATATTTTAAATAATTTTCACAATAAATTAGTGAGATTCGATAAAAACTTTATTTGAAAGAATCATTGCAATAATTTAAAAGAACTTATTACTGATTAATTTACGATTTGGTTCAATCTTTAGAATGCGTACAAATATTTGCGCAAAAATATCACATTCTCTCAATTTTTTCATGGTCGTTAATAAATGGATTTTAAATCCATTTCTGTAAATCATCTATGATTTTAAGATCTACATATTCGGCTGACTGTGTAGGTATATCAACGTTTTCATAATCTACAAATTCTTGCTCATGCTATTCAGCTATATCTGCTTCAACATTTTCATTGCTTGAGAGAATATGACATAGCACTTCATTTTTACGCTTTGTAACTACTTTTGCAGGTTTAATTGTTAACAATTTTGTAGTACTGACTTTGCCATGTAGTTGCTCTGTCGTACCTATACTATCTCTCTCCCTGTCTCAGTCGGTCTCAAAAGTACGTTCGGATACGCTGTCGGTTCATGTCTCGCGGAGATTCGAGCTTGTTTTGAGATCAACACGACGTTTCCGTTTATACAGACTTTTTACGCGCTCTTTTCGAATGTTACGTAGCGTTGACATGATCGCCACCATCCCTTATCGTAACAAAGCCGTAACATAACTTTCATAATCTGTTTTTCTACCCTGAAATAGCGTTACGTATAATGTGAACGACCCCTAAGGAACCTCTGTCTTTGTGTACCGAAAAAAATTCGCTATTTGTTCTCAAAAATCCGGCTATTCATACTGAAATTTGGTACACTTAGCCACGACCTTTTTAATTATTCTGCCGGAGTGATGAAAATACTCGAGAACACTTTGAAAATCATGTGCCGGCCACAGAGGTTCGCCACGGTTTTTTAAAACTCGATTCACTCAATAAATGACTATGTATGTTCCACAGGCCAACGAAGCTCTACGAATGCACGAGTACACCAATCGTGTACCTACTCGTGAAAAATCGCCTGACGTCAAACTGGTAACGGCGCTTTATCGAACTCTCATTACCACGCGCAGTTTGGGGTGAATGTGTTTTTCGGCCTCGTGTGGTCGGCCGCCACTCCCTCCTTGCACACAGAGCTTTGCCCTCCTCCTCTCGACCCGCGACCCCACCGCCGACCAACCCCCTCCCTAACCATTTTTACCCCCTAAGCCTCATTCCCTCTTTCTCTCTTTCCATCTACCTCGTGTCCA
>NC_046666.1:79486528-79495186 GCF_010883055.1 Belonocnema kinseyi | reverse complement strand
GGGGGGGGGGGGTGCTGGTCGCAATAATAAACAACTGTCGGTCGCTATGGCGACGCAACCATCGCGCGCGAACAATACACTGACTCTCGTGCTCTGTACTCAACGAACTTGTCGTTCTTGCTTGTTGAATACGTTCTACAAACGCATAGCCACTTGTGCAAAATGCAGACATACGCGTGGAACGCGGGTGCACTCTGAACGGAGGCGATCGGACGATGCTGACAAACTGATCCGGAATCGAATTAAAGCGAACCGGTGAGACTTGATCAGATCCGTCGAGCGACCGCAAAACTTTTTTTCTGTTTTTTAATTCACAGCTCAGCGGAAAGATGGCTGAAGTAGTCGTTATTGTGCATGGAGGTTTTTTGTAGAATGTCATTTGCATTCGTAACCAAAAGAAAATGCTATTCCAACGAGGGTACCCTGCCAAAATCGATAAATTCGAGAATAATTTTTTCGTCATTTTGTCTTACTGTTTGTTATGAATAAACACAATAGTTCAACTTTCAACCAAGTTACATTTTTAACAACAAGAAAAATCAAAGTTCTACCAAAAAAATTAACTAAATAGTTCAATTTTCAAACAAGAAGATTTATTTTTTACCAAAAAGGACAAATTTTCAACAAAATACATAAATTTCTAATTAAGTAATTGATTTTCTAACAAATTCCATAAAATTTTTACCAAAAAGTGGAAACTTTTTGAATTTTTAACCGAAAAAACGAATTTTCTACAAAAAGTTCAAATTTCCAACAAATAATTTCATTTTTAACGAAACAGTTGAATTTATAACCAAATGGATAAATTTCCAGTTACAAAAATTAATTATAAACCAAAAACGAATGTGCAACAAAGTTGTTCAATTTTTAAGCAAAGAGATAAATTTTCAATTAAAATTATACATCTTTAACAAAAAAGTGGAAAAAGTCAACCAATGAGTTGAATTTTCAACATAAAAATATGAATTGTCAACAGAATGTATTTTTTACCAAGAAAGCGGAACTTTCAACAAAATACGTGAACTTTGAACCAAACAACTAAATTTTCAAACAAGAGGTTTAATTTTCTACCCATTAAGTCAAAAATGGAATAGCAACATTTTCAGCCGAAAAAAATGAATCTTGAACCAAGAAAAAAATGAAATATCAATACATTAGTTAAATTTTTAACAAAAAAATACTAGTTTTCCACTGTGAATTAATAAATTTAAAACTTGTCAACCAAAAAGCCTGTGATAAATAACCAACAATTGTGATATTTACTAAAGAATAATACTTAAAAAAACAACGAAGCTCATTTTTAATACTTTAAAAATATAAGGTTAGGAACCTGGAAATTTCGTTTTAAGAATAAAGTGTGGGGCTACACAGTGTTTTAAGTCCTAAAGAAATGATCAAATCGTACGTTTGTGAATCTAAATACTTATTGTTATTAACGCATTGTATTAGTTAAGTTTATAAAATCTTAGTACGTTTTTGGAGGTCAAAGTAAATCCTACGGCATCTTAAATAGAAGTTGGGGGGAGGTGTTGAAAAAGTCCGAAAAATACCTTGCATAATTATTATGATTGACCCCTAATTTCCTTATTTGCTTATAAATTTAATATTATTGGCGTGAATTTATTATTTAATCATAGTATTATTTAGTTAATATAAATACTGATATTGCTAGATGCCACTCATATTATTTAAGTAAATTACAAGTCATACTGTTACAATTATAAACAAAGCAACTTAATTTTTTTACGATTGTTTTTTAGTGATTCGCAGACTTAAAAATATCTTACAATAGAAATAGTTTTGACCACTTATACCCCCTCCCCATGTCAGACTGCATAGAAAAATCGTTTACACCATCATTATTCTTATTTACGGCTTTTCGAATAATAATGAGGTAAAGAGCATTAAAAACACAGCACTAGCCATTTTACGTTGTCAAGATTGATTGCTGCACAGGTAGCTATGATGACAAATAATTTTAAATATTTTGTATCATAATTTTATATTTTTTTAATAGAACACAATTAAATAAAGCGATAGTTTTGTGAAAAAGTAACGTATTGTCATGCACGAGCCTACATAAAAATGTACTAAACAAAACTGGTATTTTAAATTTATTCCAGGTTACATTTGATAGCTCCGATCGGCTTTGAAAGGGATTGGAATCGAACTATTTGCGCTGCCTAATCGGGGATTCAAAAAAACAGGATAGAAACGGCATTCCTAGGTATTAAAAGTTCTAATACTTTTGCATACAAGCTTTCTTACCGGGGTGTGCATCACAACAACTTTGAAAGTGAGGCAATATGTCAGGTCACTTGTCATTTGGAAGCATATAAACTTTTCCCTATTATGTGATTGTATCAACTAAAATCTTATTTTGTTAAGACTTAAAAATCACATGGTGCATTTCTGCCAACTTTCAGAAGTATTTGTTTCACTGTATGAATAAGTAACTTCTCATTGATTGTCAGTGACTCATTCACAGCTATTTTTATTAGTGACATTTCATTAATTTAGATTTAGAGAGTATATCACTTAAAAAAAAAAAAATAGTGAAGCTTCTACAATGAGATTTTGTATTCGCCTCATAAAGTTACCATTGCGGTATGTAGAAAACTACTGAAAACCTTGGGAAAAATCTGCGCTGTACAAAAAATTGGTTGAGAATTACCACATTAATCAGTGGACATAAAAAGACCAGTAATGAACGATGTAATTTTACTGCAATGGTTGAAAATTAATGTGATACAATAAAATCACATGCAGGCAGAAAAATTCCGATAACATCACTGTCAGACAGTGCTATTTTAAGGTAACCTCAAAATTGACAAAAAATTATAACTGTTTAATGGAAGATGTCCATTTGTAAGTATTATGCAAAAAGGTCGTTTTCCTCTATTTCTACACAAACACCATACTCAAGGAGGAACTTTTTCTGCTCATCTCATATACCAATATCTGCATTAACTTATATTCGTAGTTATAGGATCTAAAGTTTAGTTAGGGTAATATGAATTTATCTCAACCTCATGTAGAGACGGAAATAATGAAGTATTTAAAATATATTAAATTCTATAATACATCACGTTATGGCGTTGTAGTGTAATCGAATGACACCCGCCCGCCCGCCAATATATTTTGCTCTGCAGTGGAGTTACAAAATTCGGGTAAAATGTCAATTTTTCTGCCGTTTTACACTTTTCATGTGAATTAGATTACTGTATATCTTGTGATTTTAAACAAACCTGGTAAAAGTGCATGATAACATCGGTTATAGTATGGTTGACATTTATTACGTTAATCTCTGGTATTGTTATGTCCACTGATTGCTGTCGTAATATTAAACTTCTATGGTATAAAATTGATACAAATATTGTGAAATTGCACTGCTAATCGCTGCAAGTTCACCATAAAGTTGTAGAATTAACGCATGAATCATACCATAACATTTACAAACCGTCTTACAATTTTCAACCACTTTTTTTACTGTGTGCATTTTTTGTAGGCCGATTTTTTTCAGAGATGGCTTAAATTGAAGCTGTGGGAATGCGAAATTGACATACAAAACAAAAAATTGTATGTTGGAGTTTTATTTCTGATACTGCAGTGCCCGTGTAGAAATTCAAATGGGGAACTAGTCTGGTTCCCGACTATTCGACCCCACTTAAAGTCTGGGGCTAGTCGGGTCATTTGACTAGCCCCCGACCAATAGCGTCACGGTAGATTAGTCGGGGGCTAGTCAGGTGACCCGACTTTTGCTAGTCGGGACCTGATCGCGTACTAGTAGGGGTCATATGATAATGCATCCGCGTGGAATATTAACGAAACTCCCCAAAATTTTTAGAACATCACCTAAAAGTTTGTCAAAATACTTATTATTTATGGAAATCTCCATAAACTTTTCTGAAATATTTAAAAGTGCTCAAATTTACCCACGATTTAATGGGGAACATATCTTACGCTTAAAAATGCATTAATTTATGTAACTAAAATTCCCCAAAATTTGTGGAATAGTAATTTTAAAATAAAATTCAGCAGGAACGCAGCAATGGAAGAGCTTCGTCGTGCGGTCAATCGGGTACAGTTCCTTCGGCTTTTTTACACAAAAATGAAAATTTTTAAAAACTAAATTTGAAGATGCTGTACAATATCATTACGGACGTCCCCGGACTCTTTTTTGAGGCATAATAACGAAAAAAATTTGTGCTAAATAAAAATGTCCAAAGTTTTCGGCCAAAAATATTGTGTAGTTTGGAAGTAATGCTCGGGAGAATTGTAACACACATAACCTCGAAATATACACACGTTGTTAGCAAAATCGAAATTTTTTAAAAAATAAGCACAAAAAAAGTGTGCGGGCACGTCCGTTAGCATGCTCGCTATCATTTCCCAGATTTTGACGAATTCCATACAAATTCACAATTTTCCAAAAAATACTACAAAAAAATAATAGTACGTCCTTTTGAAGATTTTGATCATTGTTTTTATAAAAAGTTGATTTTCGTACAAAATTATTAACTTAATAATTATTTATTAAGTATAGTTGAAATTAAACATTTATTAAAAACATAAATTAAACATAAATAAAATTAAATTAAAATAAATTAAACTAGACATGAAACTGCTATTTTGCATTTTCCCGTGTAGAAATTTAACATTTATAAATCTTTATAAAAAACATGGTTTAAAATTATTGTTAAATATATTCTTAGTGTTTTAAAATAAAAAAGTCATTACGTTTTTTTAAATATTACCTCATTTAATAAGACCTCGCCGAAAACTCAAACATAAGAATAACCCGTCCAGATCCCCACTAGCTCCCGACCAGAGCCTGAAGATTACCCGCACGGAAATTAGTGAACAAAAAGACTTGACTAGACCTTGACCAACTACCGACCAGGCCTCGACTGAAATTTTGACAACAAAAAGTCCAACTAGATCCCAATTAGTCCCCGTCTGGGTACTTTGTCAAAATTAATAACCCGGCAAGCTCCCGATTAGTGCCCGACTTGTAATAGGGCCAAATGGGGTTATTTCCACACGGGTCTATAAAAAAATACTGGAAATCTTGGAAAATGTGCTTAATTCCTATTGACATTCCACATTTATAAAAAATAAGAGAAATCAGTAGAATTTTATTATTTAGCTTCTTTTCTGGAAGCTTTTCTTTCTGTCTGATTTTTTCGGGGATTGTTCCAATTGAAGCTCTTGGTAAAAATAAAATGTTCTATTTTATTTTATTTTTTTGATATAACAGCGGTTAAAAATAGGACAAATTAGGCAAATTTTCATTAGTTATAACCATTGTTAAAAAGAAAGTTCTACGTTATCGTTTTATTTATTACATATCAGTGGTTAAAAATAAGAAAAATAAGAAGATTTTTAGTCAAATTTTTTTCGATTATAGCTCAAATTGAAGATCTTAAAACGTAGAACTGAAATAATAAATTAAATTGGTTAGAATATAGATTTTTGTACATCATTGGTTTGAAAATAATGAAAACTAGGAAAATTTGGTTATTTCGAATTTTAGACTCGCAGACTGCTCAAGCTATAAAGCTCTTGGCCTGCAGAAGTGATATAAACGATAAATTGCGTTATTTAAATTTTTCTGTTTTTTATATCAATGGTTTAATAATTTAAAAAATTAGAAAAATGTTTTTTTTTTTTAATGTAAATGTATGTCCCTTACTTTCAGGAAGCTCGCCGACCTCCTATTCCAGGACTAATGTTTAAATTAATTGATTGTGTACTGTTTGAGATAACAAATACTTCATACTGAATTTAGCCTTTTCGTCCCTGAAAATCGCATTGATAAATATATTCAAAGTTTTATTATATTTGAAAATAAAAAATTTTATTCTTAATTATTTCATCAAAATCATTCAATAGTTTTATGAGTATTTTTAGCTTTTTGTTTTTAAATGCTTATCTATTATTTGGGTTTGACGAATCACACAGGAAAAGACAAAAATAGCAGAACGATAGAATTGTCTAAAAAGTATACTATGCTGCCACCTCTGGCCAAACCTACGAACGTTGGAATTCTACTTCATCTGTCGAGAGTGCGCTGTGTACTAGAAAAATCAACTATGAAATATAAATATAAATAAGAATAATAAAACTAGTGTCGCGATAAAAGATATATTATTAAATATATTTACTCTAAGGACTTTAATACATACCGGAATTTATCACTTATAATAGGGTGATTTATTTTCTAAGACAAGGAAAAATTATTTTCGAATCAATAGTAGCACTACTAGCTTAAGTTGTACCTTTTTGACCAATACAATGTTTAAAAACTCCAAATCGGATATTATTTGAATGTCCCCTATATTTAGGTTTTATCTTTTTGAATGATTTTACGTCATTTCCACATTCTGATTGCTTTGAAAATGCATGTATTACATTTTTATATACACAGAATAATCCCTTTCTAACATTGCTATCATTATATGTACATCATTTCTTGAAAATTTTGAAAATGATTTTCAAGGGAAAAAGTAATTTTATCGTACTTATTTCACTATAATATAAGTAAATGAAAAAATCACGTATTATAGAAAAAATTGAAACTATTAAGAAAATGTTATTATTTTCCTTAATAAATATAGGAGATCTTTAAATATTATCTGATGAAATTCTGGTTTTTTAATCCGTTGATTGAAAACGTGCAACTTAGATTAGGGTACGTATTCATTTCGATAATCATGTTGCGAATCAAAAAAAATGATTAAGACACGTTTTTATAAAAATTAGCAATGAAAGATTGATTTTTAATAGTGTATATACGTCCAAACACGAAACACGTCTCCTTCCCCTTTCCAGCACCCCTTTTCCCTTGCCAGATACGTACGTTTAGACATGACCGTGTGATAAATGCAGATAAGCGAATGGACTGTCCGGCTTTTTAAATTAACATAGGTTTTCAAATGGGAAAACCTCGGATTTTCAAGACAATGGTGAAAAGAAATACTTCTAAGTAACATTTTCTAAAGTTCAATTATCTCTTGAGGAATGTTTTACAAATAAGTTTCACCCTATAGCTTTTGATTTTGACCCCCCCCCCCCCAACTGTAGTATTGTGCCCGAAAAATATCTGAAAAAAATGAAAAAAATAGCAGTGGACACATGTTATTTGTTTGAACAATTATTATCATCATTATTTTCGTAATGTAAATCGGAAAAAGTTATTATTTTCTGAAATTTATGTCACAGGTCATGCATTGTGAGATTGATATGTTTTGTTTAAATGACAGTGTGCAATTATATTTGATTACTTTTGTTTTGAATCTCTTACATTACCCATTCGATCTGAAAAATAACTATACATATTACATAACGTAGCTGAAAAAAATGGTTTAAAAAATTAGGGTATAAGTTTGGAAATAAGAAAATACTGAAAAATAAGTGACATAGTGTAAAAGTTGTAAGCGATTGAAAAAAGCTAGAATTTTCTCCACCTTTACCATAAAAAGGTAAAATTTAACGATTATTAATTGTTTAAACAATTGCAAACTATCTTTTACACAAAATATCACTCTTGGCATTAACTACCTGAGTTATTGATTCCAGAAAGTGGTAACTTTTCAAAATTTACAGGATAAAATTGTTTAAACAAATGAAAAATTGTTCAAATAATTATATATAATTGTTTTAAAAAAATATATAATTTTTTCGCCTGGGTTATTACCAATAATGAGAATTTTTAAGATTTATATGCGAAAAAAATCGCTTGAACAAATAATTTCTTTGAATAATTCCAAATTATTTAGAAAATACTTGGAAACTTATAATTTATCGAATACAAATAATGCATGTCCAATACCGCCTTTAGCATACATTTTACATAAAACGGTTATTCTGCATTTTTTTGTGCATTTTTCGGGCACCATAAGAGGGGATTAAGAATATACAAATTAAAAGTCAGCGGGTGAAAATCCTTAAACATTGTGCAAAAGGGTTAATTTCAGAAAGTGGTAACTTTTCAAAAATTTAAGGAAAAAATTGTTTAAAGAAATAAAAATTGATTGAATAATTGCTAAATATCGATGAAAAATATTACACTCAACATTTTTAAATAGTCTCATTAATTCCCGAAAATAATAACTTTTTACGATATGCAGGGCAAATATTAGAATGTGAGAAAAATACTTGGAAACGCATCATTTATGGAATACAAATAATTCATGTTGAAGACCACCTTTAGCATTTTGCATGAAACTGCTATTTTGCATTTTCCCGTGTAGAAATAGCAACACTTGGCCCAATATAAGTCGGGCACTAGTCGGGGGCTAGTCAGAGAACAATCTTAGACAATGTCCCTAGCCGGGGACTGGTCGGTGGCCAGTTATCTTATTTTTGGTGAACATTTCAAGTTATGGCCTGTTCGGGGACTAGTCGAGCTACTTCAAAAAAGAACTTAATCCTCTGTGAAGGCTTGGGGGTGATTGCTAGAGAGATTGATCAGCAACCTGGGTCGTAGCAGTGTTGCGGAACGAACGTGTTATTTACATAAATAACACGAGAATTTTAGATCAATCTAAGGATTGTATAAACAATTCCTCACATTACTCCTTTCCCCACCGAGGGCGTCACGCCTACCCCGAAAGGGAAATGGCTAAATGGTTTAATAATAATATATATAATAAA
>NC_046666.1:79479804-79486428 GCF_010883055.1 Belonocnema kinseyi | reverse complement strand
TTAATAACAAGTACTTCTCTTTGTAATTTCCCTTTTCTTATTTAACATTGCATTTTTATTTCAAAAGCATAAAGGGTTAATGTTGAACAGTTTGAAAAAATGGAATGTATTTTTCCGAAAAATGAAAAAATTGAGTGAGATCGATTACCAAAAATCGAAAGTTCCTATAGTGCACTTATTACGTGACGGCAAACTGGCACTCGCCAAAATCACCTTCATTACGCCCTTGATACACAAACAACTATTTTCTATCCACCCTATTCTACTTGTGCAACAACTTCTTCCGTTTGTGTTAGATAGTTGTTAATCATAGCCGTGAAATTTGTCTGTTTTAATTATTTTCCTGACCTTTTTTTTCTGAGGAAAGAAAGAAATTTCAGTTTGTCTGCTACCCATTCTTCGTTTACACCCATCGTGTGTATACGAGCTTTTCGCGTATACTTTTAACCATACTAAAGTCTGGCTTCGTCGGGCTACGCATCGCGCATACTTTTATCCCTCTCACTCTCTCGGAGTTTGGAACCAACCCCCAAACCGCAAACTCCCTTCGCCCACCCCTTTCCCTCCCCTGTACTTTCTCTCTCCTTCTCTCGCTTTCTCTGTTCCTCCTCTTCTCTTGTATAGCATGGAACTACTAACCATTCAGGAAATGTTTATTCTGGTCTTTTACGTAGTGTTCAAAAGGATTTTTGGATTTCACGAACTTCACACAGCAGTCCAAAAGGCAAGAGGCTCTCTCGTGATAGGGTTTGCGTACACAGGATTTAAACTAGACTCCTGATACTCAGAAATCGGAGCTTCGGAAAGTTACCTTAAAGCAACGTTAAATTCCTCTGAATCCTAAGCCTGATGCTGATTTATCGATAAATCGAAATTCGTAAAGCGTTCGGGTCGAAAAGTAATTTTAATTTATTAGATGGTAACCAAGTTGAAAGGTTTTCAGTCAATGAATCTGTAAAACAATTCTTGAATTCAAAGACTTTCTAGATTGAATTACCATCAACTATCACTTGGAAAAATATGTGGTTAGATCCAAAAAATTGTGTTGGTGCAACCAAATACATATTTGGTTGACCTGAACGAAATACTACAAAATAGGTCACTGAAATAAAGAAGCAAGAATTTCCACTGATTAACAGTGAACTATCACGAGGATTGGAGTTGCTGCTGAAATTAATCAGTGAACTCAGACTTGCTGAATACAGCGACGGTTTTAGGTATAGCCGCCCCTAGGCTCACAGAAATTCGCGACCTTTATCTTAACAGAAATTAACTACATGATTTTTGAATCCACAGTAAAACATTTACTATCGGCGAGAAAACTATAGGCATCTGCCTTTGAAGCTTAACAACTCAGTCAAAAAAAATGCTAGCGCAACAAAACAACAGTCATTTAAAAGCTAAAAGTGTTCTATGTTAATGAGCGTGAAGACGTTTATGTAAAAAAATTTTTGTGCTTAGCAGACTGAAAAATGTAAAAAAAAGTAAGGTTTTTTGGGAACATTTAAGAACAGTCAAGTTTACAGCATTATTTCTTATACAAGGGGCCATGGAAAAAATTTGAAAAAATTCATGAGTATGAGGAAAACTGTTGTGAACCAGTTACAGTTGAGAAATTCAAAAAATAATAAAAATTGTCGCTTAAAAGTACAAAAATGTGCAACTATATTATCTTTAGTTCTAATACAGATATTAAAGCGATTTAAACTCCAAACTGTAATGGATAGGCTCTGTATTTATTTTCAATTACCCGTAAGGATGTGTTAGTATTCATTTTTGTGAAAATCGCGATATTTTTAGAAATTTTTTTTGTTGGAAAACAAGTGACAGAAAGCAAGGGAGGCTCGTTTTTTTGTTTACTGCCGACCGCTGGTGCCTTTCTTTGACCCGTGGCCAGGTGCCATCCAAGCATTCAGAACTAGGGGCCGAAGAATGGCACCAGCGGTCGGCAGTAAAACAAAAAAGCCCCCCCCCCCTGCTTTCTGTCACTTGTTTTCCAACCAAAAAAATGTCTAAAAATATTGCGATTTTCATAAAAAAGAAGACTAACACATCCTTCCGGGTGATTGAAAATAAATACAGAGCCTATCAATTACAGTTTGCAGTTTCAATTCTAGGCTGCAGCCTATGTAACCTGTATGGGAAACCCGTCATTGATTGAATAACTTGAGTGAAAATTAGTTATTTTAATTAGTTACATTACTTATTACCAGAAGAAGGTTTCTGGCCAGAATCTGACCGGATCAAACCGGGATACTATTTTGTTAATTGCCCGACCGGGATCTGACCGAGTTCCCACCGGGACCCAGTCGGACCGAAAATGGTGCATAATAGAAGTATCATAACCTTAAAAACATTTTAAAAAATATCCACAAACGATTGCCGTAAGTGGGTCGTTTGTAAATATCTGACAGGCAAAGGACCAATATTTTGTGTTTGAGGTGTTTTTTTTATCAATTATGAAAGAAAAATTAAACTAATTTTAATTATATGGCTTCTCTCTTTTGGTTCTCAGGTTCCCAGACTTGCCGTGACTGAGAAATCATTAACCAACTTCTTTTTTATTTTCAAACATAGTTTCCCAGTGAAATTATACTTATTTTTTTGTCACATGATTTTTGCTTATTTTTAATGTATTTATATATTATCTTGAATAACCAAAAAACGTAATAAGAAGAGAAATAACTTTTTCCGAACGAGGTTTTTGAATTACGTTATCATGCTTGCACGTAATAACGATTCGGCGACTTCCGGAGTGTTTCATGCTAAAAGCGCAGTAAAACGTCGGTGGACGCCAGGTTATCCGTTAAGAAATTTGTTAAATTTCACAAGATTGTATCCAATTTCCTGGAACAAGCGGATTATTTATAAAGGCAAGTGAATTATTTTGTCAATAAGTAAGAATTATTATTATTCTTCAACGTTAATGTTAAATAAATTTTCTAAACCGGTTTCATAGGCCTTACATGAGAATTTCTTACAGAAACTTAAGAATCATAACCTATATTTTAGTACTTACATTAAATCAATGTTTGTAGTTAATACATTTATTATTATGAATGCAGTTCTTAAATTGAAATTTCAACATCTTTTTACAGGTGGAAATAAGTGTTGACAAAGATTCTTATCTAGACCAGTTGGTAGAATATATTCGCTGTGGTAAAAAGGCTCCAGTAAAATGCGATCTAGGAGCTCAGTCAAAAACCGGCCAGATTCCGATCGGGTTACCCTATTTGTATCCGGGATCCGATCGGGTAACCCGGTCGCGAGCCGACTGAGTACACCCGGCTGGGATCCGACCAGCGCAGCGTGACGAAACCAACCAAAATCTGACCGGGCAGCCTGACAAGGTTTCGGATATAAGCAGGGCAACCCTGCCGGAATCCGGCCCAAACCCGGTCATAATTTCTAGACGGTACACGATTCCGCTAAACCTATGGACGCATTTGGATGTTTTTTTTTAATCTAATAAAATTTCAAAAGAAGTTGTCGAGCCTGATTTTTAATTTAGTTTTTCAATTTTTTCATAAATAAATAAATATGACACAAAAAATGGCAATTCTTTCTATTTGACGTGCCTGGTGCTCGTCAATTATAGGAAAATTGTTTTAATCAACGAGGTTTCCTAGATTTACATTATATAAGATAGTCCATCATGTTACAATAAACACAAACATTTTTTATATACAAATTATTTGTTGAAAGTATGTGTTCTATCGTTTTCAATAATTTAACGTTTCTTTAAGTTATATTGCAAGAAATTTAAATGGAAACAATATTTTAATACAAAAATTTCTTTTAAGACCATTCTTGTTAATATTATAGACAAATTTAATAAACAAATACATTATTCAGGCATTTGTCGTCAGAAATTTTTTTTTTTCGATGTCAATTATTTAAAATTAGGAACCTCTAGATAATTTCAGAAAAATTCATAATTTGCTGATAAATTTTATGATTTCATCAAACGAATTTAATTAACAAATGCATTATTCGAGCACTTATCGACTGAAAATTTCGTTTTTTTCTATGCCAGTCCTTTTAATTGGGAACTTCACGATAATTTCAGTAACATTCATAATTAGTTGATTAATTTGATGTTTTTGTTGAACAAATTTTATTAAAAAATGTATTATTCTGGTATTTTTCGGCATAAAAACTCGTTTTTTTTTCAAAATCAGTCCGTTTAATTTAAGAAAAAAAATTTGTTTTTCATTTAGTACTTAAAGTTAACCAACGCAAGAGAGTTTGAATAGAAGGAATGATTAAACCATACATTTAATAATTGTTATAAGTAAATTCTATAACATATGATAAATTCGGGTCACTCACAAGTCTGAAGAAAGTTTATTTCCCAGAGTTAATAAGCTAATTCGCATACATTATGGTACGCGGCTTCACAAAGGCATTATTTCATCTCCCTGGATCAAACGTTTATAATTATTCTTTTTGTACACTATTCAACTTTTAAAAATCGTAATTGTTGTTATCTCATTCATGGAGCCAAATTTATTGAATCTGCTTTCCTCCCCATTGGTCAATAGGGTTGTTTCCAAAGTCAGATATAATTTTTCCAAGAAATGGATCTTATAGTATATAAAATTCTAATTTTAAAAAGGCCCTTAAAATATTTTTTATATATTGTTTAATATTTTGAATTTAATGTTGAAATATGAATTTTCTATCACGATGTCGAAGATATCGATGTCAAAGGAGGGTTTCGTAAAAGCCAAGAGCGCAAATCTTCCGAAAATAGATATATTTATGGTATGTATAAAGAATTCGTTGGAAAAGGTCTTAAATGTAGTCATTTTCACTGAGCAATTCGTAAATATGTACGATTTTTAAATGTGTTAATAATTGTACTTAATAATTTTCTTCAACGTACTACTGACTCTTAATCCAAATATTATACTAGGATAATTTTTTTGTTACATAAACCTTAACAAATGAAGCTATCAAATCAAAAACTTCAGGATTGGCAGTAGACCGTGGCCTAACGTCTTTAACAAGAGTTTCATTAGTTTTCATGATTTTCATCAAAACCACATCGTCACATCATAGATAATTATGAGACCCTTTGAGTCACGTGACCCCCACGTGACACCAATTTGAATAAGTGTTTTACCGCCTTCAATTTTTAATATTTTTTTGCTGTTGAACGACTTAACAGAAAAAAAATTATAACGCAACTTCGATTCAGATTAAACTTATGTATTAAAAATGATTTTATGTAAAATCGTGTAACAACCCTATTGACGGAAGAAGCTTAAGAGGCGAACAGCAAAAATTGTAAACATCTGCGAGTGGTTCACACTCGAAAATGTATCAGAGAAGCTACTAATAAAAATCTTGGGCGAAAACTGCTGATTTTTACCGATCCAATAGTTGTAAATCAGAGGCAAAAGTGGAAGAAGAAAGTAATTCTGCTAGATCCTGAAGGTCAAGACTTACTCAAGACATAAAACGGAAGCCTGAATTTATATTTTGGCAGTGAAAGAAGAACTTTCTTTAGACTCGTGAGTGTTCCGAACTTTCATATGTTATAGAATTTATTTATAACAAATATTGAATGTATTGTTCAGTCAGTCCTTGTATTCAAACCCTCTTGTGTTGGCCAACTGTAAGTACTGAATACAAAAAAACTTTGTTCTGAAATTAAAAGGACTGACTTGGAAAAAAACGAGTTTTTACGCCGACAAATGCCTGAATCATGCATTGTTAAATTAAATTTATTTAACAAAAACATAAAATTATTCAACTAATTATGAATGTTACTGAAATTATCGTAAAGTTCACAATTAAAAGGACTGGCATTCCAAAAACACGAATTTTTCCGACGATAAGTACTCGAATAATGTATTTATTTATTAAATTCGTTTGATAAAATCCTGAAATTCATCAATAAATTATGAATTGTCTGAAATTATCATGAGCTTCCTAATTTTAAATAATTGACATCGAAAAAAACGAATTTTTCTGACGAAAAATGTCTGAATAATGCATTTGTTTATTAAATTTGTCTATAATATTAACAAGAATGGTCTTAAGAGAAAGTTTTTGCAATAAAATATTGTTTCCATTCACATTTCTTGCAATTTTACAAAAAAACCGTTATGTTATTGAAAATTATAAAAAACACTTGTTCAACAAATAATTTGTTATAAAAAATTTTTGTTTATTTCACCCTGATGGAATATCTTTATATAATGCAGATCTATGAAACGTCGGCGATGACAACCATTATCCTATTATTGACGAGCACCGGGAACGTCAAATAGAAAAAATTGTCATTTTTTCGTTATATTTATATATTTATTTATAGAAAAATTGAAAAACTGAATTCAAAATCAGGCCCGACAACTTTTTTTGAAACTTTATTAGCTTTGAAAAAAACATGCATAAGTAAAATATTCTGACCCAAAAGGGAGGACATGAATCAGCAAAAAACTGGAGATATCAAATATTAAATTTGATGAGCGATTAGTTTCTAACGAGTATTTTTATAAAAAAAAAAGTTATCCTACGAGGATAGTTCAATAAGTCCTTAGAATGAAGTATAAAAACAATTTTTTTTGGGTAAATTTTTTTTTATTTTTCAACATAATCTCCTTGGAGCTCTAT
>NC_046666.1:79435262-79479704 GCF_010883055.1 Belonocnema kinseyi | reverse complement strand
TCTAGTCGGGAGTGGTGCTGACTGAAAACAGATGATTTGGAGCGATTCGCGCGCCATATGTTGGTCATTCTAAGGACTTATTGAACTACCCTCGTAAATCATGATAAAATTCTTTAAGGGAATTTTTTCTTTTTTAATAAAATCTGTATCTTTTTACAAGTTGCAATATGAAACATTTTATGGTGGTTCTCCAAATTTGGTCATTCAATTCTTTGTTTTATTTTTCCAGAATTATGCACATTAATTTGATTATGGTACGTGAAATAGGATTTTAAATTCGATTTAAATCCTTTTTAAATTTCTTCAATTTTAATTTCTTCATTTCAGAATCTACAGTTTTGTTAATTTGAATGACATAAAGTGAGGATTTGTGAAATAGTGAGGCTATGTAAGAAGGTTGGCGCGGAATTAAAAATACTAGATTATTCAAAACTTTTTTCTACAATGTCATAAAGATAATGTTGTCAAATTTCCATTATCAGCCTTTAGAAAAACCGTCTTTAATATTTTTCCAAAATATTTTTGAATGGGCACTGTTGATAGGAACAAAACAAACAAAACATGAACGCTGATGAACTAAACTATGTGAGAATGACTGTTACCTTACCTATGTTGTTGGTTAAAAACCCGGTCACATTGACGTAATAATAAAAATGTAAAAAGTATCTAACTTTAGAAACAACCTTATTTAAAAGGTTTCGCATCTATTTCTAATTCCGTAATTTTCGAATGACTTTAAAAATACATCAGAAACCTTGGAAAAGAAAATTGGCTTCACTATTTCAAGGGTAAAGGTGACGATATTATTGTGATATTTATATTTCAATATTCGGAATGTATGGGTTGTCAGTACCGTCAAAACAATTTTGACCCGATATCGATAAAAAGTTTTCTGTTGGTAAGAGAACTTTTTTAGCCGTTATTTGTTAAAAAAATGTTTAAGCCTGATTTTTACGGTAAAGTTTCAAAAAGGACTTACCTAAGGCTTTTGCGCTGGGTTAAAGCTCAGCATCAGTACCGCCGGGCAAGTTTCCGTGTTGGAGTGGTACTAGTAGAATACTGTCATAAGTACTGGTATGGTACTGGTAAACACCCCTTATGGTAATCAATTTTCGTTATTGACCGCCCAAATCATACGGACAAAAATTTGCCTTTGGAAACAAGTTTTGAAGACCGCAATTTTAAAAGTGAATCCTAAACATTCAGGATTGTTTAAGAAATCTGTAGTATCATCATAGAATAAGAGAAATTCTTATCGTCTTTTTAGATTAGTTTGAGTTTTAAATTAAACTTTTTTAAATTGAATTTTTCAAAATAATGAGTGTATTACTGAAGAAGGATTCTTCTTTCGGCCTTTCTAGTAACTTAAGGGAAAAGCACCCGACCGGCAATCGGAACTTCTATGGTTCGATTCTCAGCAGAGCGAAGGAACAGATTTTGGTTCAAAAAAAAATTTTATTAAAAAAATGTTTAATTCATAACTCCATGTAGTCCGAAAAGACTTTAAGAATTTCTGTTATTGCCTAATGATAATACATATTCCTTGAAAAATTTTACTTGTAACACCTGGAAAAACAATGCGTGTATTTCTTAAAAAGGATTCTCCTTTAAATCTCTGTAGTAGTCTATGGGAAAAGCATCCGACCAACAATAGAAACTTCTGCAGTTCGCTGTCCTAGCGGAGCGAAGAAGATATTTTTTCAGAAAAAAACTTAATTAGAAAAATGTTTGACTTATAACTCCATCTAGTCTGAAAATACGATATGAATTTCTGTTATTCTCTGATGGTAATACAGATTCCTTCAAAAATTTGACTTCTAACACCTGGCAAAATAACGTGTGCATTTCTGAAAAAGGATTCTTCTTTCTGCAATTTATAAATCGGGATCCATGATGAGTATTTCGAGCCTCCCTCCCGACTGAGTATGCACTGATTGCTGAACTTCAGGCAACCACTGCAGGCTTTCACTGTAAGCAGCATTTTCCTTCTGGATAGAGCGTTGGCCGCACTGTACTTTTCTAGCAAAATGTATCCTGTGATTATTCAGACGCGACAGGAAGTCCCTACACGAAGAAAAAGAAATGGTCAAAGTTATATGGTCAAAATTTAGGGAGTTAGCAAGTCTGCCTGCATGGTCAAACGGTCCTTTCATATTTTTTTCGACACGGTTAAAAAGACTCTTATTTTATCGCCAGTATGACTTTTATAAGAGCATTACACTTACTATCAGGGATAACTCAGGTGTCCTTTTTGAAATGGTCAATACGCACATATTGTTTTCACTCATTTCGACTATCCAAGACGGAGCAGAGAAGCCATTGCGTATGGTCAATTGCTTGATCTTTGCGCGTCAATCATGCGCGTGAAAATTTAAAGGGCATCGCTAATTGACTCCTATTTGCATAACGAAATCGTAGACCGCATAGTGATATCTGTTAAAAAAATTAAGTTTTTACTAACTATTTCAGTGTAAAGTGAAGTGTATTTATTGAGGATTCATTGGAAATATCTTATTCTGTCAGTACCTGTTTTAAACAAGTAATTGTAACGTTAATATTTTCTATTAGTGATGTGAGATTTAAGACATTTAATTAAATCTTTTTTAGGCTAATGTAAGTTTGAAATAGATTATTATTATTTGAGTAATCACTGTTAATTATAGCATTAATCGATTTGGGATAAACTTGAATTGTACTTATTAATTTGGAACTAAATCATTATTTTTCAGTTCTGACATAAACTGCTGAGATTCATGCAAAGATAGATGGCAGGGGCAGGGTAAATGCACTCGTGATCCTACATCCAGTTGATGGAGTCGAATGTATGAGAAAATCAGATCGACCATCTGAGATTTCGACACCGACCCTTCACAATGATCGGGTTAGCCAGCTTGAAATGACCGAGACGACGGTCTGAGACAATCGAGTCGTCTTTCTGAGATTGTCGATTTGGACCTCTAGTTTTTATCTTCTAGAGAGAGCCGCTTTAGCCATATTCAAGAGCTGTCCTATAGTCGACCCTGCAATATGATCTGTCTGCACATTTATATGGCCAAACAGACCTTCCATTTTTCTGCGTGTATACTCGTATATCCTCCTGTGATACACATCATATTTTTTGTACTATCTTCTATGAAAAAAGAGAAGTATTATGTAGTTTTTGAAGAACTATAGCGTGTCAAAAGGACTTCTTATGCTGCCCCATCGCCCCCGACACATGGTTAGTCCAGGCTCCTTTGCAGTACAGAGGCAGCACTGTAGAGTGCTGGTGCACTTCATAGATCTATTGGACCTCTTTCCAGCAACTCCAAAAATATTTGGTCTGGTCTGAACGCCAGGTGTCCGCAGCCTTAGTAGCGATATCATCTATTAACCTCCGTCGTCCTTCTGATTTTACAGGACACCAACCTCGCCTTGAGGTGCCCTGTACCGAGCAGCTGACTGATAGCTTGACCGAGGTTATGGTGCTTCTTATTTTATAAATCACTTACTTTGGTCGCTTCATAAATTCCTTCCCTAATTGGCATGAACATGTTCTGCTTCAATGTGCACAAATCCTGCATTTCCTTTCGTGTGTCCTCTAGTTTTGTGATAAACTCCTTTACTCTCTTCTATGACCCGCTTCGAGGTGTCCATATTATGTTCCGCCTCGCATCTGTGGCTCGTCTCTAACTCCTGCGACGAATCCAATTTACCTTTATATATTTTCCTCACGCTTTCGTTTGTTTGTTTGGTTTTCGTTATCTTATTCCCACGAGTATCTAAGGAATTGCACGGTGCGCACTCATAGAGCCCTGTTGCAAGAGTAAGATCTGCATGCTCTCAGAAGTGACATAGTATCCTAGAGACACTGTATGTAACACCACTCCTAGGTGCCATGCAATATTCGACGCAGTTATTCGCGCCTTGGCTTGGAAGTTTTTCCTTCGGGACGATCCCTGGACCATTGTCCGTGATTGCTTATTCAGTTATGTAACCGTGTTCAGCAGAAATTTTATGTAAAGAGACGTGAAGTACTGTTGGCAGAATTCTTATGCCGCTATTCTGCCGTTAGTGACAGTCAGTACTGAGCCTATACTGTAAATCAGTTATACTGTACGGATGGTTTGGCGTAGAAGTAACAGGCGGTACTGGTATTTCTTCTTCGTTACAATTGGGTGGTATTGTGCCATTATTTAACCTCGGAGAGCTATGCATTTGGATACCCTGATTACGAAATTAACTATTAACATACAAGAAAATTCCATGTCGAAATTGCTCCATTCGTTGTTATTTTGATTATTGAAGTGGTTAGAATCTGACTTAAACAAGTGGACTAGTAAGTTCTTGTCAGGATCTGGTCAGCATAACGCAGAAAAAATTCCGAAAATGGACATATTCAGATGTTTGCATTTAATAAGTGAACACACGAATGGCTGCCTGAATTGCACGAGGCAGCTCATTTTCATCCGTAATACCCGAGTGTCAAACACATATGAGCACATACTTTCAATAAAAATAACGCAACCTGAATGATTTTCAAATAAATGGTTAGTGAAAGCCAATGGAAAATAATTGAAATAATAGTCATTCTTGAGTGCAAATGTACACTGCTCAACATTCACTTGTTTGGTGATGCAGATATAAACAAAAAACAATTTTCAATGAAAGAAACATAAACATTTAAAATTATGTATAAAAAATGTGTGCGTATATTTTTATTATTCGTTTTACTCTTCGCAAATCATTTTTTACATACAATTACATCACATCTGAATGTTGACCATACAGAAAAATAAAAAGGATCTAAACGGGCGTTGGAAGGATATTTTCGTTAGGACCTGGTTAGAAACGAGTTACTGTCGTTTTAAACCCAAATCGCAATTTCTACAAAGGATATTGTTTTAAAGATAAGAACTTGAAAAAACTATATATATATATTTGGGCGGTTCGAATTTTTTAAACGCATTTTCATAACTTGTAATAGTGCAGAAAATTGAGTGTTTGTGCCAATTAGAATGTACGCGCAAGGTAGGCGCGGTGGGTTGTGTTATTTGGCTCTGTCCAAAGCCATAAAGTTGATTTTGACTCTGTAGCTGGCCAATCAAATAAATATCGGTTACTGATGAGTTAACATAAACGTATGGAAATTGTAAAAATATGGTAATTTTTTTGACTTAGAAAATTAATGGAGATTTATGAAATTTATGGCGATTTATGAAATTTACGAAAATGTGTGGTAATTTATGAAAGGCCGTAGCACGATAAGCATGACCTGGGGGCTCCCGCTGGACGTGATCCATATTGCAGGGATAAGTGGCTCCCCATATGAGATAAATTTACTTCAAGTCTTAACTTGAACAATTTTTTACACAAGTTATAAACAAATTTCAAAAGATAAATTTTTTTTTGAAAGAAATTCAACAAACAATTCTCTTAATTACATGTCGATCATATATATTTTTGTGGAAATTATCGCAGTGGTACTTCATGGTTAAAAAAAAATAAAAACTACTCGGTTGGCCCCTCATATGTATCAAATTCCATGAGAATGAGGAGCCATCTTCATTTTTAGCTAATGGCATAATAAGATATACTCAGTGGTGTATTATAAACGAGATGCAATAGCATCATTTAATTAGAAACAGATTCTCTCGTGATTTCCCCAATCACATAGTCAATTGATTTTAAGTAGATACAAAAATACCTCTCGTTGTTTACTGCTAACATTTGCCAAACTAATTTCATGTTTGCCCAGGATGCACCACGCAAAGGTCGTTAGTCGGATTAGTATGCCTTACTTTATTTACACAATATACAACTATATACGTCCTGTATTAATAACTTAACAAAACATATACACATTATATACACACAAGATACCCAACAATTTATATACATATACACTTCATATATAGTTAAGTTATTAATACAGGATGTATACAGTTGTATATATTGAAAATGAAGTAAGGAATGCTAATTTGACTGACGAACTCCAAGTGGTGCATCTTGGGCAAAAAAGAAATTAGTTTGACGAATATTAGCAGTCAACGAGGAGAAGTATTTTCATATCCAGTTGTCGTGCGGAAATCCCAATATGGTTCGGATCAGGGCCAGATCGGACAGAATTTGGCCCAAATCAGGCTATCTACATGGGGCCATACTCAAAATGAACCGCGATACCCGATCGGGACCCAACCGCAGCGTCCAAAGATAACCCGATCCGGCTCAGATTAGGCTCATATTAATTTATTTATAATATTCTTAATTAAAAGGCATTCCTAAAATATATAATATTAAAATCGTACATATCATCTCCTAAACTGAAGTATAAAAATATAAAAATCAGATTTTTAAGCAGATTACGATATGAGAACATTGGAGCATGTAAGACTAGAAACAATATTTTTTTCACCTTTTTTTTAAACAAACAGACAAAATCGGAAGACGCAATATAACAGCCAGCATTTGTAAATGATGAACTTTTTAAGTATTTTCCAATATGTTTCTTGTTTCAATTTCTATATTGAACTTAAATGTAAAAAGTTATTTTGAAATGAGCGGATTATAATATTGCACTGGCTTTGAAAGTTATTTTTGCAAAAGTTACTATACTACAATAAGAAGGCTGTTTTCACATACCGATTTTATCAAATCACCTAAAAATACGTAAAAAAATATATATATTTATGACGTTATTGTTGATTTAATTTGTTTTCACATTGAACACATTAAATATTACTGCTGCTTATTTTCTTCTAAATAAATAATCTCATTTCGAGGATATATTTCATCTTAACGTACTTAATAAATTTAGTTTTTATA
Organism: Belonocnema kinseyi; assembly: GCF_010883055.1. NCBI lineage: Eukaryota > Metazoa > Arthropoda > Insecta > Hymenoptera > Cynipidae > Belonocnema > Belonocnema kinseyi. The sequence continues at coordinate 79,472,900 of NC_046666.1, read as the reverse complement.
GCCTTCAACGCGTAAGTCAAGAATATTTTGAAGTATACGATTCCTACGCACTAGTCTTGTGCTCACTTCTGGAATTTTATCACTCATTTGGTCACTTTTTCAATGATTAATTGAAATATTTTGGACTTCTGACACTTTACATTGAAACTGGGAGATTTGGAATCATCCCACTTTAGGAACAGAAATTAATGGGGTGCCATCTACTGACTGGGACTTCACGATATCTGGTTTATATTACACTATTGCGGATAACTTATTGCGTCATCAGCTAAACATGAAGTTCGCCCCCTTATTCTCATGTAATTGCATACATATGAGGGGCCAATCGCGTGATTTTTATTTTTAAACTATATATATATTGAATATTTGAATGTGAGCATGACATTGGAAAACAATGTTTATGGTTCTAAAAGTGCTTTCTTTCAACAAAATAATTAAACAATTATAATAATTTTCTTATCCCCGTATAATCAACAGAACAGGTTCTTGAATTTTTTCAGAACTTCCTTAGTACTTTCTAAAACATATATTTCAAGTAAATTTTTTAAATTTAACACTTGGGATAAATTTATCTCATATGGGGGAGCCACTTATCCCAGCAATATGGATCACTTCTGAGCGGGGTACCGAGACCACGCTTATTCTGCTACGACCTTTATGAATATTTATGAAATTATTGTAAAATAATTTCTAGCGATGATTGACCAGCCACAGGGTGAAAATAATTTTTATGGCCTTGGCTAGAGCCAAAAAACACAACCGACCTTGCGCATTACTACGATAATGGGCGCCCTAAATATTTTTTCAGTAGGGACCCTTTTTCCAAAAAATATGACAATATAGGCTACGAAACAATAGTTTTAGGGGCCCCTGATGTTACGGTGCCCTAGCAACCTACCTAGCCAGCCTGTCAGTAGTTACGCCACAACAGGTTACCCGTAAAACTGTCGTACGGTTACCCGTACAACGGGTGTGGTGACCGTTGGTTGGGCCTACGTGCCCGCCATGCGGCAGCCCTGGGCAGAGTGAACCGCTGTGTTCTGTACTTTTTCACGCCCCTTTATACATTTTTTGTACCAGGCAAACATTTGAGTACTCGGTAATGTTTCAATACCAAAGTGCTGCTTCAACCTACGCGAAATTTCATTGGGTATGATGCCTTCTTTACTTAAATTTTTTAACATAATGCGTTCCGCCACAGACACTGGAACTTATTTCACAATCATAGAGATTGATCAGCAACCTGGGTCGGAGCAGTGTTGCTGAACGAACGTGTTATTTACCTAAATAGCACGAGAATTCTGGATCAATCTGAAAAATCTCTATCCCTTCCACACACTACTCCTTTCCCCTACCGAGCGAGTCACGCCTACCCCGAAAGGAAAATGGGTTAATGGTGTAATAATAATAATAATCGCTCAAGCTACTAAAAGAAAGAGATGTAAGAGGCCTACGTAGTACCGAGCGAGTCTGAAATAACCCTGCTTCAGCCTCCAATTGGTCCTAAACTATATTTTATCTACCCAACTAATGAAATATTTATTATCTTTTTTAAATTAGGCTGGGTGATTGGAATGTATCGCAAAGCGATAGCTGGGTTCCTGAGCATGCCATACCCACCATCCGAACACTGTAGATGAGGTCCGTTTGCTCTAGAGCCTAAGCCGTCACCTGGCTAGGAAGAGGCCTGAGCCATGCTGGCTCAGCTAGACTGAGAAAAAAGATTACTTGATTTAAAGAAATGCAGTACTGGAGACGTCCAATCAAATCTTTTTTGGATCTACAGAAATGTTTCTTAAGTAAAAGTAAGTTTCTTATTTGAAAAACATTATTTCTTGCAATAAAAAAAAATTGTCTTCGATCAAAACAATATTTGATTGTACGTATTTAGTACTACATTTCTTTTAATTAAGGTATATATTTTTCTCAGTTTAGGCGTATGTTTATTCGTCCAGCGTATGTGAATTCCTGCCGGCCGCCATGGACATTACGCATCACATGCGATTTGAGTGTTTGTTAAAATTTGTCAGCACGCTGGTGGGCGACATAGTCGTAGATATTTTAGCACACATTTTATGTTCCATACATTTCTTCTCTATTGTGTCTACCCCTTAGGTATGGAACCCATTGGTGAAACCCCTTAGGGGGAGGGTATGTACAGCGACCCCCACTCTTCACACAATCCTCCTTTTCAAGGAGGCTTCTACCTCCGTTTTTTAACAGCGACACTCATCCCAAAGACATAACCACCCACATCTCAGATTCCCCTTTCCTATTTTATCAAAAAATGCCAATATTATACATATATTTATAAATTACTCCCCTCATTTTATATACACCATCTGGCGAAAGTGTTAGACCAGCTACACCTACCCTTAGTCGTGGAGTAGTTTAGCGACACCCACCTCTCGATCATGAATGTATTTTTCATTTTATTCTTTGTGAAATTTCAAATTTTCCTTTAACATATTATTACATTTTATAATTCATCCAAAGTTTTTCAATTATACTAAATTTCCCATTTCCCCTTCAGGGTGGGTGTGATTTACTCGCTGGGAAAGAGAGTAATGTGAGGAATGGATATCAAATTTTTAGATTGATCCAGAATTATCGTGTTATTTATTTTAACAACACGTTCGTTTCGCAACGCTGCTCCGACCCAGGTTGCTGATCAATCTCTTTAGCCATCACCCCAAGTGAAGATTCTCACGAAGTCGTCATGTGAAAATAGTCCTTTTCCAGGTCACGATATTCACATAGAAAAGGTCCGATTATTCATATTGAAATTTTTGTACCTACTGGTTTAGCCGTGGCATACATTGAAACAAATGTTTCTGAGTAGAAATTAATTTTTGAATTAAATATCGTAACAGGTCTGGCGTTAGTCTTGCTTAAGACTGACGTCATTTAGACCCTCTAGTATGGATTTAGAGGGTCTGGTCTGGCCCAGGACTGACGCTGCTCAGCAATGCGTACAATAAAAGTTCTAAGTGCGGTCGGGTCTCGTCCAAGATTGGCACTGATCAGCTATCCACGAACAAAAGAAGTTCTAAGTTCTTACAGCATTCTTTTTTTTAATTTCGTAAAAGTTACAGGCTGCCTAAAATGATGAAAAATAATAAATTCACACTATGAATAGCCTCTGCACCATAATTTATACAATCCCGGGTGGAAATGTCGGTAGTGTGCCGGAGTTCACCACTGGCGCAGTACTGGCCCAATACTGCCTACTAGCACAGACAGCTTGTGGTTCGCTCAGTACTGACAGAACTTTGGGTACATGACCGGGGCGCAACGTGGTAAAATTTCCAAGTTACGTCGATACAAATTTTTAATTTTCATTAAATGTTATTATCAGAACTTTTAAAATGGTCTGAAACGCGAAAAAAATATATTATACGAAGGAAAATTGTAGTCGATTTAAATTATTGATTGAATAATTATTTTATTGATATTTTTGTTAACAGTTCGTGTATTTTGTATTAACATAACGTCGTATGATAATAAATAATTAGAAAAACAGAGCTGAAAATTTGGTACATTAATTTTTCTAAACTGTAGCTTATGAGGATGGCTTTTTTACCAAGTTTCAACTACTCGGTTTCGCGCAGTGGTTAGCACTCCCGGCTGCTAGGCGATAGATTTTGTTATTTATTTTTTGAATACCTTTTTTGTTATATCTTTAGATTATAGAACTAGTGGGTGTTAAAATTGAACAAATAGTTTGAAAATTATATTTTTGTAATTATAAATAATATTCGGGCGATATGCACTCGTATGATGACGAGTGAATGATCTTTATAACAATTATATAATTTTTTGTCATTTTTAAAATTAACTCCGGCCATTTTCATACGCCAGCGGTTTGCCAGTACTGCGCCAGTGCTGGCACGCTAGTACCTCCATGCATTACAGTCCAGTACTGGGCCGGTCGTGTATTTCTACCTGGGATATTTTAAATAACAAGTGCGTGGAATGGGCCGTGTGTTTTTCGTGCCTGAACAGCCGATCTAAAGTACCACTTTTTAAGTTCAGAGGCTTGTAACGGTCATATATATCTATGCAATCAAAAATGATTACGTCATAGACATATAATGGCTATCAGAAATAGCTCGTAGTAATTTAATGACAATTAAACATAATTGCCTTTACATGCCTGTGAGCTCACCGAAAAAACCATATTCTGATTCCAAGAGTGTAATATTCTTACATGCATATTCTTAGTAATATTCTCAATGAAGTAAGCGAAATTCTTACTTCGAGAGTATCTTCTAACCGAAGGGAAAAAATATTCTTAAAATAAGAATATGCGTGGGGGAAGAAGAAATGTGCAAAGTAAAATGCGCCTTGCTTTGTTAAATAATTTCTTTTAATGTTGCGTACCACGTGCATTTCGATTAGTTTTCATTTTTGATTGTTTTACCCACTAAGTAGTATAAAACCAATTCGAAGAATAAAGCGCGTGCGCACATTTATTTCCTTCTCTTTACAAAAAATATTAGAGTAAGAAAGGTTTGACGTCCCATTCCAACAAAGAAGTAAGATAGTAAGGTTAAAAACCGGCATGTTATGAAGTTAAACCAGCTGAAGTTTTGCAAGTTGTGTGTTGTGTATAATTCTTCAACTTAGTGGGAAATTCTTAAAATTAGAATACCGTTTTTTCAGTGCTGAAAACAGGAACTTCAGCATCGCTCTACAGGAACGAGAAACGACTGTCTTCATGCATGTGTTATATAAAATTCCTTTTTTCAAATCACTAAAAAAATAAAGAGAATACATCCAGTCGCTAACCGATCTTTAACACCGAAAAACGATATTCTAATATTAAGAGTGTATTATTCTTACAGGCATATTCTTAGTAATATTCTTAATGAGCGAAATTCTTACTTTAAAAGTATCTTTTAACATATGGGAGAGAATATTCTTGAAATCAGAATATGCGTGAGGAACAAGAAATACACAAAGAAAAATGCCCCATGCTGTGCCCAATAATTTCTTTTAATGTTACGAGCTACGTGCTTCTAAATCAGTTTATTCTTTTTTTTTGTAATCTTTCGCATTGACTGTTTGGCGTTAAGGAAAAGTCGCAAGTACAAAATACAAATAAATAAATATCTTTCATCAAAATTTGTCAAAATGTGGTAAGTATACATTATAATTTGCAATTGAAAAAATAATTTGTAATCTATATATGTTTTGACTTACTCAATTCAATAGTCTATTTACTTCTGGATATGGGAACCCCGGAAAATCTTAGAGGGTGGGTTATAAAAAAATTGTTAATGTCAGGTCTTATGTAACTTTCAACGAGAAATCCAGTGATTTCCTTAGATTTGACCTTGTCATTAATCTTCTTTTCTAACCACTTAATATGCGCGATTTTCTTGCAAGCATAATATGACTTTTATGTGACCTCTAGAGGTCACGTCGCCCTTGGTCCTTAAGGCATATTTTAACGTAAAATTTCACGCTCTTTCGATTGCCGATATCAAAAGTATAGGTTCCCATTTTTTAAAAAAGTTGACCTTGAAATTACCTTGAAGGTGAGGCCATCACTGGATTCCTCGTTGAAAGTTACACAAGACCTGACCTTAAAAATTCTTTTATGACCAATCCTCTGAGTTTTCCGGGTTTTCCACACTTTTTCCTCACCCTGTATATTTATTATGAATTTATTTCGCACTGTCATACTGACACATAACCTCTAAAATCTACGATTAACTATGCCTTATTATCATATAGACAAGAATATATGTTTATTCTTAAGGTAAGTGGGCCTCCATCTTACATTAAGAATATATTCTTGGCGCCTATTTAAGTTGCAAATATTCTTCAACTTAGTGGAAAATTCTTAAAATAAGAATGTCATTTTTTCAGTGAACTAGTGACTAATCAGCCATTAACTTCTGCATGACCAGTCAATAATTAGTGGCGGACCGACCATACAGTCTGGTTTTGGGCTAGCCAAAAAAACGTTACGCTTTATCCGGGCCCAGTCCAGAGCATCTAGTCAGCGTCAAGACTGGAAACCGGACGATCTCTACAACGAAAAAACGATATCCTACCTGTAATATTAAGAGCGTCATATTCTTACAGACATATTCTAACCAAAGGAACAAAATATTCTTAAAATGAGAATATTATTGGGGAAGAAGAAATGCGCGAAGGTAAATGCGCCTTGCCCTGTTCAATAATTTATTTTAATGTTTCGTGCCACGTGCTTTTAGATCAGTTCCCTTTTTTTGTAATTTTGGGCATTGAGTGTTTCCCTGTAGAGAAAAGTGGTAAGTACAACATAGAAGTAATTAAATATCGTTCATCAAAATGTGTCAAAATGTGGTTAGTACATTATAAGTTTCAATCGGAAAAATAGTTTGTAACCGATACGTTTTTCACTCATTCAATTTAACAGTATACTTACTTCTGGGTTTGATGTTCACAATTTATTTACGTTTCAATTAAAGTTTTCACAAAGCATTATTCACATATATTTATTATGTATTTATTTGGCCCAGTCACACCGAGACATTAATTCTATAGCTTAAGATTAATTATACCTCATCAGGGGCACCAACCCCCCTCCCCGGTGGGGGTAGGTCGGGTGGCCGCACGACCTGTTTTGAGGGGGAAGGGTCCCGAAAATTGGAAAATATATTGTGTAAATATATTAACTAAAAACGCACGAAAAATAAGGGAAAATAATTAAGTAAAGAAAGTGAAATAAAACAGAACTGGCACAAATCCATAATTCACACGATTAAATCTATATTTATCAAGAGGTTCGCGAATATCACATATGAGAGCACCATTTTGTAAGTATCTTGGAATTTTTAAAATTATAAAAAAGAATTTTTCTAATATATCCCTTTGCTGTATGCCAGCAGAAATGAAACGGATACAAAAAATTGCATTTGGAGAAAAAGTAGATCAGAGTTAAATAACCAATCATTTTTTTAAATTAGTAATTATAAGCGATGCAAGAACGTATCCTGATTGATTTTATCGATTACAACAAATATATCGAAGAAAAAGATTGATTAATAAATTTTGCCGAAACAGTTTTTTATAAATCCAATACAATTTTTTCTAACTTATCATCAGGCCAGCCATGTGCTCGAATCCATAATTCTTTAACCTATAATATTAATTTGAATTATTTCTTGATTTTCAGATCACTTTTGAGTAATTTAAACATTTCTCTTATTTCGATCTCCATATTTTACAATATTATAATAATAAAAACTAAATAATGAATGAACGCTTTTTCCTAAAGTTTTAAAAACATTGAAACTTTTTCAAACATTTGTGAAAATACAATGATTCAATTGAGTAATATTTAAAATATTATCAATCTATCCTCCCACCACTGTACGAAATCTTTACCCCTCAGTAGAAGTTTATACTCCTCGGCGTCAGTGCCGCTGAGTAGAACTTTAAGTGATTTTTGAATAACTGATAAAAATAAATCATTCAAGTCCTATTAATTTGAATGTTTAATATTTATGCGAAATAATATATTATTAATTTTTTTTCTTGTCACAGTCTTTTTTCTCAAACAGAGGGGGGTGGGGTGTCAGCCTAAAGTAGATCCGCCCGACCTGTTTCAAATAGAATTGGCGCCACTATACCTCATTATCATATAGAAAAGAATATATATTCTTAAGGTAAGAGGCCTAACATCTTACATTAGGAATAAATTCTTCGCGCCTATTTAAGTTTCAAATATTCTTCAACTTAGTGGGAAATTCTTAAAATTAAAATATCGTGTTTCCAGTGGTCTAGGCAAGGCCAGTATCAAGAAATTTTTTACACGCGAAATATCTCATTTATTTCTAATAGGTCTATCTAATATTTTACAAAAAGAAAATGAATGGAGAATAAAAGTCTGTAATTGCTTTATTAATGGGTGTATATACCTAGAAAACAGCTATTCTTTTCCTAACAATATTAATATTTCCTTTAAAAAACTCTCTCGTCTCTCTTATTCTCATGAATATACATGGTGTCCAAAAAGCCCCGGGACAGCCAAATAAATCCTTAGGTACAATTTTTTTAAAGATGGTTGAGGTCATTCTTGAAGTAACGTTCAACAAGGATGATTATTTTTAAGAATATCCTATCCTACAATTCCAAAAAGCTTGTACCATAAAAGACTTAAATATCCTTTTACAGAGTGACTTCCATATAATAAGTCACATCGTTATATAATTTTATGTATGAAAAGTACAATTTCATAGAGTTAGATATTCATAAAGACTGAAAACATCATTTATAATTAACTTTCATGAAAGTTAATGGCAATTTAATCATTCACAGGTGGATAAGTGAAAAGGTAATTTAAGTATTATATAATATTTAAGCGGGCTTAGGGTCAGAATTAATTTAAAAAAAAAAAGATTTTTTATACTAGGACGGCTTTGTATTAAGAAAAATTACACCTAATGTCTAAAAACGAGTCAGTTAAGTTTCACTCATTATAACAGCCAAAAGTCTGTTGCTTAGATGCGACAATTTCAACTGGAAAATTTCTAGTTCCTTAAATCAACATTTATACATGAGAACTGAGTTTTTAAAAAATCAAATTCAATATAAATGTTCATACAATAAATATGAACTTAATTTTAAGCACATCAATAAAATAAAAATTTGTTTTAATTATTGCTCAAATGCATAGACTTTACTAACAAATTAAACTAATGATTTATTATGTGGCTAGTATTATTAAGTCATTTTAATATTCGCGATAGTGGTAATTAATATATTTAATAATATTGTGTGATCATTATTTTGTGAAAACTTCTCAATGAATTTAACATTTTATTTAAATTCCTAAAAAGGTGTAATGGCAAGAAATTACTTGTCTTCGTTTATAAAATTAGTTTCACAAATGAAAAAAAACGTTTATTTTATTTTTCATGTAAATGGTACACTTTTTACATGTTTCAGATATTATTTAGAAGAAGTTAACTAATATTGTGTAATGCTTTGGAGGGGTAGAAAAATGTACCAGAAGAAACCGAAGTAACAGGTATTTTTTTTTTAGATTTGAGTAGACTATATACATTTCATAATAATATCAATCTTTTATAACTTCAGTATCTCATTGAATTAAAAACAAACATTTTTTAAACATTTGTTGAATAGAAGTCGTTGTTATGAATTTAAATTAAGATTTTAATAATGTTAAATAGTTTTTTTTCGTCTTATATAAGTAATGCAGTGCCTAGAATTACGAGGGCTGTCCCAAAAGTATCCGAGCTACCTCGATTTCTCGGCGCTTGATTTATTCTTCGTCGTCCGGGGGGGGGGGGGGCATTATTCAAAGTGGTCCCCATTTGATTGAACAAGACGCCCATATCAATGTTTACACTTATTAAAGCACTCTTGAAAGTCAGAATTCGAAATCGCCTTTAGTGCATTCGTCGGATTAGTTTCAACAGTCTCTTTATCGTCGAATCGATGTCCCTTAAGCGGCATTTTCAATCAAGAAAACAGCCTAAAGTCGTAGAGAGCTATATCGGGACTGTATGGAGGCTGGCGGAGCTGCCCAACACTGTTTTTCAATAAATACTGCTGCACAATGTTTGATGCGTGCGCTGGAGCATTGTCGTGATGAAAAAGCCAGTCACCGGTTTTTCAAAGTTGCGATCGTTTTCTCCTGTTTTCATCACGCAACCTTTTCTGAAATTCAAGTAGTACTCTTTGTTGATAGTTTGGCCTGTAGGAGCATATTCGTGATGCACAACGCCCTCATAATCGAAAAAAAAACAATCAACATTGACTTGATCTTCCTTCGACTTTGACGGGCTTTTTTCGGCCGAGGCTCGAATGGAAGCTTCCATTGCGGAAATAGTTGTTTTGTTTCAGGATCATGTTCATAAACCCATGTTTCATCACCAGTAATAACCTTTTTAAGAAAGTTTACATCACTATTGATCATTTCCAGATTGTCCTGAGCAATTTCTAATCGAAGGTTTTTTTTTGGTCTGTGAGTAGTTTCGGGATGAATCTTGCACACACACGAGACATTCCCAAATTCTCGGTTAAAGTTCGCCAAACAATACTTTTTGGTATTCCAAGTTCATCTTCTAGTTCTCTGACAGTGAAACGACGATCTTGTTCAACTGCGATTTGCGGCCACTTTTGAACCGTCTATACCACTCTTTTATTCGTGTTTTGCCCATACACTCATCTTTAAAGCCCTTTCGCAACATTTCAATAGTTTCCGCACAACTTTTATCGATATTTAAACAAAATTTTATGCAAATTCGCTGTTCGGTTCGTTCTGCCGTTTTTAGCAATAAACGAATTGCAACGAACGCAAAAATGTCGATGTAAACAAATACATGCTGCGCGGGAACTAAGTCGTTTTATCGGTATTTTGGGCTACTGGCGAGAAGGTCAGGAGTTGTTAGTGACGTTCGTATACTCCAGGTGTCGTCTGAGTCTCTCCGCGTGAAGACATGAACGTAGGTCGGATACTTTTGGGACAGCCCTCGTATTCTTTTAGCATTTACGAAATCATTTGGTCTATTACTTCAATTTTTTATGTTAAAATTAATATTTTGTTGATTCACTTCTGTATATTTTTTTTAGTCCTGACGAAAATCTAGTCATTCTTCATATATTTGAATTCGAGTCCAACTTCTAGATAGAGCGAAGACTGGGTCTAGACTGCAGAAAGCGCTAAGTCAATTAATTAGACAGCGACAGAATGCTATTGCTTGATTAAACGGGCGTAATGAAAACGTACTAGCTTTAGCATGATTTAAGACTGTCATGAAATTTTTCTACGCGGTTCATAATTGATTTGCACTTTCAGAAAATTGATAAATTTGGTCTCTTTTTTTAAAATTGTCATAATTAACTAAAGTACTAATTGAATTAATTTTGAATAAAAATAATACAAATGTACCGATTTAAGAGAACAATAGGGTTTTTTTGTTTTATTTTTTTATTCAGATCAGTTTATTTAATAAAATATAGGCCGTGGGCATGTGTACCGAAATTTTAGTACGAATGGCTGGAGTTTTTGTTATAAAGGAGGAATTTTCAGTTCAAAGATGGCCAACTGATCAGCTGTGTAGTTAGAAATCAACTTTCTTTCAAATCTTCGTAAAAATATTTTCGTATCTAAATGTATTCGGAACAGTCTTATACAACATTGATACTTCAAAATATGCATAGTTTTTCTAAGTTATAAAGCAAACCTTATATTTTCGTGTTCGTCCAAGTCTTAGCTTTCCAGCAGAAGATGGATGCATAGTGGGCCGGCCAGCCACAGTACCGCCTCTTACTTTTGCCATCTTGCCCTCATTTCTGCGGTTACCCCACTTCGATCGAAAACAAACGGAGTCAGTAGAATTAAAGTTCTTTACATCTAGAATCTCAGAAACTTTACAGAGAAATATGTTTGGAAAATAGGCTCCAGGAATCATACATTCAATTATGTTCAATAAATTCTCAAACGAGCATATAGTATTTTCCAGAATAGTAAAAAAATATCTCACACCATCTTTTTTATATTTCCTTCTTTCATAATTAAAGAAAGAGATTCTATATAATATTGTGCAGAATATTCTGGAATAGGATAAATAGCAATATTTCTTATATTTTTCAGAACATTCTATTTTTATTTATCAGTTTTTTAAAACATGTGGTAGTGTAAGTTCATTTTTGAGTCAAAAAGTGCTCTATAGGAGATGTTCTTGTAATCTCCTAAAAGAAAATATACAATTAAATGTTTGCGAGGACTTCAGAATAGCGCTCACCTCCGATTTTGTTATACTCCATATAATCATGTATTTTGACGCGCTGATTACAAAAATTATAGTGAGAATTGGTGCAAATTTATTTTCATGGTGAAAACCACAAAAACCCCATAAATATGTTATGAAATCTCTCAAAATACATATTTTATATTTGATCCATTTTTTTCGCCAGAGAAACATTTCTCGAGATATCTGACATTAAAGATGAAAATTTCATGCCTAACTTCTGCCTAAAAAGTACATAAGAATTTGCGTTTAGTTAACTTATTATTTTTAATGGGACGAACGCACATTTAAAATTGCCGATTTTTCCTAAACTTCGTACAGTCATGAATTTTGATGTGCTGATGACGAAAGCCGTAGAGGAAATATGCGCCAATTTTATTATCATGGCGAAACCAATGGAAACCCCATAAAAGTCATGCTTTTTCGAATTTGTCGCGGTAAAGACAGAAGATTGAAATTTAGTAAGTTTAGGGGGGCGGGAAGTGTGACTGGTCACAGAAACAATGTTCGTCAAACCCCAATCCCGTTCCAACGCCTCAGGGGCATCGGCAAAAAGGCAACTCCGTGGCTGCTCTATATTTTTTGAACGTCATTCTATGTCGCTTATCATTCAGTAATTTTTATCTCAAGGACATCGATCTAGAAACATAGCTATCCAAGAGGCCAATAAAAAAAATTGCTTAAAAAATGGTTATTTATGAAAAATTAGGTTATTATTATTAGGTTATTATATGTTCTAAAATTCAAAAATCCTGAATAATAAGTTGCATAGTGCAAGAGATTCGAGAAACTAGAATTGTTTTTACTGTTTTAATTAAAAAGCATGAATGAATGATTGTTCATTATTTAAATAATTGCAAACTGTCTTCCGAAAATCTCACCCTTAACATACATTAAATACCTTATTAATTCCAGAAGAAAAGCAACTTTTCACGATTTATCGGAAAAAATGGTTTAAATAAATATTAATTGTTTAAAAAATTCAAAATAAGTAAAAAAAATGCTTCTTATTTACTGAAAAAAATAACTCGTATTCCGGGCATAATACAAGGAAGGTAAAAATTTAAAGTTTTTGGATAGAAATTAGGCCTAAAATATTCCTTAAGGGATGAATTAATTTGAATTTACGAAAGGTCAATAAAACTCAGTTATTTTTTTTTTTATTAAAACCGAGCTTTTCCGACCTAAAACCGAATTTTGATTTTAAAAGCTCCTTGCGAGTTATGGTGAGCGATTTGAAAAAAGAACATTTTTTCTCCCCTAATGGTATATCAGCATTTTTCGAAATGCAAAACCTTTCCACAAATTAAGACAAAAGTCAGGCGGAAAATGGAAGTTGCAGTTAACGTTTCGCCGTCTCGTGGCCGTAATAATAATTTTTACATACCCGCGAGTAATCAAGGCTGCATGTTACACATGTTCAACGCCCCACCCTTTCGGTCAGGAGGGACGGCAGCCGTCGTTGGAGGGTGGTTTTCGCGGTAGGGGCGAGGAATTAGGGAAGGGTAGGTGAGTTCCAATTTGAGGGGAGTTGGTGGCGCGAGTAAGAGAGCGATACTGAGAAAGAGAGAATGGGAGTGAAGAAGAGGATGTGGCGTACAAAGAGGAGGAAGAGTTGTGTGCGCGGCATGGTTGCTGCTCCTGTTTCTACTGCCAGTCCCGCTGTCGGTTCTCCCGTATTGTTGTTGTCCAATCGAGCATGTCCACAACCAAACGATTTTTTAACAATTATTTTACAACCTTACGCTGGCCGAATTCGTATAAAAAATCAAGTTCCTGTCGAAAAATATTGTTTTACACTTGAAGGGGAATTGTGCGAAGCCAGTTTCTTATTTTCAAGGTCAAGATCGATTTGTTTTGACTCAATTAAAAACTACAAGACGGATTTTTAAATCAATTTAGTCATTGGGAATTTTGAAAGGATATGCTGAAATGGTATCGCAAAAGAAGAATTATTTATTAAGTCCAACGTGGATTGAGGGAAATGGGAAAATGTGTGAGTGAAGACACGTGTTCAGATAATTAATATCAGTTTTAGTTTAATATTACAACAATATTAATCTGTGTGGTGCTGCGAGGATGAAAAAGTGCTACTTGGATTTAATTAACATCGACTGATGACGAAATATCATTCTAATGACGAAGATTAGTCGCACGTGGGAATCGTCAAAGATCAAGAGTGATTTAGGAGACGATCTGTAGGATTTATGGCACTTGGGGTCTAATCTTCAATGTAACAGCAGGTGGGTGATTACTCTGTGTTCGCAGAGTTTCAATAAAAACTTATTGTGCTCATATTTTATTTTTAATTGAAGAAGATTAGTGACGTTTTGCATTTAGTCTCGACATTCTTTGTATTAAGTAGCGAAGCATGTTATGGAAATGAATGTTTAAAATAAAAGATGCAATAATTCTTTATTAAACTGTTCGGTCGTGTGAAGCCTCATCTTTCAAAAAGCATAGATTAAGTCTGTAGAAAAACAGACAAATAATGTAGAAAATATTTATAAAACAGAATAAATAATAATTAATACAAATTTAAAGTAAAAGAACAAAAAGGGTTGTCTCATAAAAAGAGACCGTCAATGAATAAAACAAAGTCAAAAGCAAGCAATACATATTGACAACAGTGAAGAAAATGAAAGATCAATAGGGGGGCACACCTGTTACGAGTAAATACTGGAAGATTAAGTCAGAGTAAAAGTCCAACAAAAAATAAAAAAGATGACTTTACACAGATAAATATTAAAAGAAAACAATTCAAAATATGAAAAATAAAGGCGAAAGCCCTTATCAGTATAAGGATGAAAATGTATCTAAAGAAATACCTAACTGCGTTAGTCAAAATGTTCTGTAAATATTAAATTCATATAGCAGCCATAAAATTAAACGCACAAGAAATAAGATGAGTATCGTTTCAGAGAGCAATCTTTTTATTTGTCATATTAATTAAACAGAATTTTAGCTCCAAATAAATATTGTGCTTTTTGACATTGCGTTGAAACAAATAGTAGTTCTATGAACTGGTTTATTTAATAATTTATAAACATTAAAAATGGCTGCAAAATAGTTTGGGCAGGTTCATAAATTATATTCTTTTTTAATTGTGATAATTTTTTGTAAACACTGAGCTGCTTCACAGAAGATTTTTTGTTTGTTTTGTTGTTGATTTAAGGGTGGCAGTATAGACCTAGATGATCAAAACTTTTATATTCATTGTAGGGTAAAATGTCAAGGAAGAAATAATGTTTTGCAACTTTTAGCATTGGTATTTCTTGAAATGATTACAATATAAAACAAAATATTTTTGATTTTTTTCGTGTGTTTAGCAAAAGGTGTCTCTCATGCTATCATATCGCAATATTCAAGTTTGATTTTCTCGGAACAGAATAATTTTTTTATTGAAAAATTATTTATTCTTATTCAGCATCCCGGCATCTCGGGAAAAATGGTTATTTTTGAAAAACAGCTAACAATCAATTTTGAATGGCTATCTAAAGCTAATTTTTTAAACCTACGAAATTTTCATCTCATAATTATCTGGTGATTTTCTTTAAATTTATTAATTATTGTATTAATTCATTATTAAATTATTTATTTTTTATTATTTTCTTAAACTGAAGATTGAAATTTTTATCGCAAGCCACAGCCAATCTTACTAGAATTTCAGGTTAGTTTCACTTTGACATTGTCAACTTCCACATCCATTTTCTCAAACCTGTAAAACTTTCTTTGTTGAAACTTCTATAAATAATCTATTCCGAATCTATTTTCAATAATTATGATAAAAATTTCATATGATAAACTTCTTTATTGATTGGAAACGCAATACCTGAAAATGATAATCTATTCAATACTCATTTATTTATCAAATTTATGCCTTTTGATAGCTAATATGATAAATATAAAAATATAAATTTTAATATCCTTATTAATTTTTAAGATTTTACAATTGTTCTTATGTTGCAGATAAATTCCGGATGATTAATTCTTTAAAACATTTATTGAGTCATAGGCGTCGGAAAGGGAATTTTGGATTGCAAAACTAGTTCGAGGGGACTGAAAAGACGATTTTAGATTTAAAACGAATGTAAGGAGATAGAAAGGGGATTTTGGATTGTAAAATGATGAATTGATAATTTATTGATTATTATTTTTCATTGATCATTATTTCTTACTATTATTGATTGTTGATTGTTTTATTGCTCATATGCCATAGAAGGTTTTTATACAGTTCAATAGATTCATTTGATTAAAACAAATTGTACACTTGAAATATTTGTATGCTTCAAGCGTATTGAGAACTTTTTCGCTTTAGAAAGTTAATGAACTTAACAAATCTGTATACCTGATTTCGATGTATGACAAAAGGAGTATTCTTGATACACATGCGCGGTGGAGGTCGAATTATATAAAGATATATAAAAAATGAATATGAGTAAGAATTTGTTTGTAGGTCTTACATTTGATACTATAAGAAGAAGTAGCACAAATATGCTACTCAAATACGAACTAAGTATTAACGTTCTACTAACGTTACTCTTCATTAAAGATGAAATTATACTTATATTATTATTATATTATTGTTATATTGAGAAATAGGAGAGGCCACCCAACATTACTTAATGATACTACAGTAGATAATCATTAATTGAAAATACTAATGTATGTAAAATAATTAATTTAATGTAACTAATAGTTAAGACATTATACGAGTTAATAGTTTAAAATTCGAATGTATTATTTTAATTAAATTTGTGCTAATGATAATTGATTATCCACTCGAGGATCATTATATACTGCAGAGTAGTCTCTCCTATTTATTGGCAGATATTCTCCATGAACAATAATTATTCTCTTTTTCTTTAATTAGTATTGTGGCAATGTGAAGTATAAAGTTTTCTGTATAATTTTTCTAGGCATCCTTTTTTCCATACAGTTTTTAATTCACATGATTTATCCAAATTAAATGAGAAAATGTAATTAAATTCAATAAAAATATTACAAAAATTGATTATTTATTTTGCATCAGGGTACATTTTTCTAGCCATTGTGTTTGGAATTCAAAAAAATACTATCGCTGTTAGTTTCGCGAGTGACGGAAGCTCCAAATCGGAGTCTAAATAAACTTCTGTCTAAAATAAGTGATTTTTTATTCGTAGTACCTAAAAAACAACTAAATAAGAATCAAAGTGCCTAAATTCATTGAAAATATTTGTTCTACGCTCACCGAATTGTGGTAAACCTAGATACTGCCAACAAGAGTTTAGTTTCCTGACCATTATATAATTATTCATATACGATAGGGTGGTCTAAAATTATTGTTGTTGAATTTTCAGGCATATCGCGCTGAAAAATCTTTGAATAAAAAAAATAAATAAATTCATTCTTTTGTTTAAAAAAATATTTAAAGCTTCCGCAAGGCTCATGAAGGCCAACATGTAGAATTTCCATAAGAAAAAAATACTTTATTGTCAATTTTATTCGGAATCCTCAAAATCACGTGAATCGAGTTGAAACTTAACATTTCTCTTCATAATTAGCTATAAAATAGAAATAAATGATTAATTTCTAAACATCAGCCCCATAAGCCTGTTTCATTGTGTCCCAGAAACCCCTATAAGTAAAAAGTTTGGTTTTCTGAGTTTCTGACGCTATTATCATTTTTTTGCTGTTTTTTAAATACAAATTATTTATAATACAGAAGCTTCTACTTTATGATGTTAGCTTAATATTTATTTGAATTGTCAAAACAATTTATTTTTGTTTTTAGCAATTTTCTCTTAGAATAGAGTTAGAAAATTGCGGTTTTCTTTCAATTTTAAGACTTATTATCAGCTTTTTAGTTAGAACGAAACATTAATGAATTAAATTGATAATAAATTATAGTTTAAACAATTTATTATATCCCAATATTTTCGCAGAATAATTCTAGAAAGTATCAATTTTTTCTATAATTTTACAATAGTTGCGTTTGTATTTAGATTAATTTAATAATTTTTAATGAAATTAAGCAAACATAATTGTTCAAAAAATTGTAATTAGTACAAATATCTTCTCCAATATTAATACCAGGTAGTTGCACTTTTATCTGAAATCTTCAATTTTGCTTTGAATTTTTAGTTATGAACAAATAATAATTGAATATCGACAAAAATAATTTTTTAAACCGTATTATATTATTTATAAAGTCAAGTATGTTTACTCTTTCACCAGTTTTTAACAAATAATTATGTGAACAAAAAGGCTATCTTAAAGTAGAGGTGATAACGAAGAATCGAATAATTAGATGTAGGAGAGGACAGGTAAGCCTGTAAACAGCTTAAAAAAATTTTGTTTTGTATTACAACAGGAAACGTAATTTTTTTTAACGAATTTATATTTTGCGGATTCAAAATAATGATAGAAACAAATAATGCATTTTTAGACCACCCTAATATTGGATCATCGGTTTGCCTTGCACAAATTTCGACGTAGCGCTGATCGGGACCATATCTTGCAGAATGTGTGCCCATTTGGGCAATCCTGCTAGCGCCAAGTTTGACATGAAATGCTTAACCTGATCAGGGCCAGGCTAAAGAAACCAGACGGTGGACTCAATCAGGCCTTGAGCAGGCCCTTTTGAAATTTGTATTTCTAGCCTTATTATAATTATTTTAAAATGTCCTGAAATTAAAATGTTCAATTCATCGCTGATTTATAATTCGGAAATGTTGTATAATTAGTTATTTTGACAAAAATGTTAAAAGTCTTTAATGCTTTAAATTGGGTGACGAAAAATCATATAAATTCTTATCTTCTTTTGAGGTTATGTTATGATCTTTCTTATGATGTATCTGCTTATCCTTACCTTTAATGCGCAAAGACCAGGATGTTTGCCTGGCTGTTTCAGCATTCATATGTTGTTCCTATGAAAACTTTAGAAAGAATTGTCAAATCAAATCAGTCTTTGATATTCTTTTGAGGGTCCTAAAATAAAGGTTAAGTTCATCAAGTAGATTAATTAGACCAAAAATCGAAAATTTAGTCCAAGTAGGCGCCGAACGCCTACAAAACAGGGGTTTGATTATTATGACGTATTTATGTCACCAATACTTTCCATCCCATACTCCCCCTCCTTTCTACAACTTCCTGTACCCTCTTCTCTCATTTCCCCTTCCACACTCACCTTGACTTCCTTACTACCCCTCCCATTACATCCACTCCTCCTCCTACTTCCCATTACCTCATTTCTTCTACTCCAAATATTCCATGCAATGTTTAATTAGCGTACAAAATTATGATAATTAAATTCAATTTGATTCTCCAATTTTTTTATCTTTTCTATGTCATTTTGATTGATTGTATTTCCGTTTGTGAAAATTGTTTTGTTTTTTATACAGAATCGTCTGTACAGGCTGAGTTTCGAGCGCGAAGCGCGATAGTCACAATGAGAGTGTAATAATTTATCATCTCGGGTTCCTCTTCCATCAGAGAGGTTCCTTTTTTGCTTCAGCTTTCTTGGAACCAAAAAACGGTTCCAATAGAAGCCCCACTTTTCTGTGTTTCTAACTTCCTCTAAATATAGAAATATCAAGCACAATCTAACAAAATCTCAGAAATGTTTAGGCTAATGGACCTGATTGAATTGGTAAGGGTCGATTTGGATAAGAAAGTGATACTTAAAGTATATCTGGGCAAGCACTTGCTCTAGACTCTAGAGCGTTGATCGGAGCGTGACGAGCGGTAATTGAATGTAGGTACGGCATTTGCATTGACAAGCTCCAACAGAGATAATTCGGATCTCGTCGAATGAAACCATCCACACGAGCGTTAGGTCGTTTGTCAATACGACGATGGCCGTCCAATGCGAGTTTCCATCGTACGCTGTTTGTCAAAGTTTCGTCCAGCACACCGTTACGAGTACCGATACTGGGACACTCGTTCGGACGTGCCAGAGTCGTTACTACTTGTCGCCAAATTGGCTAACTTCGAGGGCGAACCGAGTTAAAATTTCAGGGATCAATATACGTGTTTCACGACTTTGCCGGAGCTCATAAACCCTCACGTTAATCGAGAAATAAATGGCCAGCCCAGCCACTAAATCAAAAACCAGTTTCAGTTCAGTAGCTACCATATAAAAAATAATCCATAAATAATGGATCACTATTTTATGAATTAAAAAATTGTAAAAATTCTCATTGAATATTAGGGTATTTAAATTGTTAATATTTTGTAAATCTAATTTTCAAATAAATTGAACTTGAGTTCAGCCTTCAGGATCTGGCAAAATTGATTTCTACCCGGTTCGATAGCAGATAATCAGCTTCACTTTTGAAAATCAAACAGTGGCATACAACGCATCCCCATAGTAGACAGTGTTTGTACGGCTGTGCAAACACCAGATCCAACCTTCACCAGCGTGAATCTAGCCTGACGATATTCAACCGGATGTAGATTTGCCGAGAGGCAAACGCTTCGAGCATCATCGAGAATACGTGAAAAACGGGTTATCGCTATCAAGATATCGATCGTGTAGAAACGAAGGACGATTCATGTCTCGAATGAATTTAATAGCTTTAATTTGATTTAACATTTTTAAGTTTAGTTTCTAAGATGAATTAAACCTTAGATTTATAAGGTTTGGTGCTCTTATCTTTCTGCAAATAATCCAGTTTTTAAGGCTCACAAAAAAGAACTATTTTTTCAATCGATTTGGCAATAACATTTACGTAGAGATATTATAGAAAGCTATTTTTAAGAATCAAAACAATGATGAGAAAATTATATCTATCAATTATTATTATTTCTGAAAGAAAGGTCAAGCGTTGCAATCGAAACTCAACAAAAGAATAAAACAGACGAAAAATGTCTTTGTCAACCGATTCTAGAGTCTCTTAGAGTAAAACTCTTCGTAGAATAATCATTAAAATTCTGATAAGCTTTAAGGGGCGAGGATTGACCAATTGAAGTACAGTTTGACAGATGATATAATAAATTAAGAACTTTTAAATTTAATAGTTAAAAATATGTTAAGTAGGAGATGTACAATTGAAGAAGTTTTATAAAAAGTTAGAGATTTTTTAAATTTGTCAGAAAAAGGTTAAAGAAATAACCACTTTTGCAGTTTAGTTTACGAGAGGAAAAGAAATGTTGTTCAATTAATATTGAAATTGTTCTAATATTTCTATATTATTTGATCCCGTTTTAGAGTCAGTTCCATATCCCAATGACATATTCCTGTCCCAGAATCACCCCAAGAAATAAAAATTTATTTTAACAAAAATAAGTGACAAGAAATCAAATAAAAAACTATCTCTTTACCAGCCAATTCAACAATCAGCTAGATAAAAAAAAACAAGTAATTTTCGGATCGATCTTTTAAATCAGCATTTGGCCGACCAGCACGCGCCGGACCGCAAAGGGTTAAGGAGAAAGAGACCGAGCAATATGGACAATAGTGTAGCAAAGTGAGAGAGAGGGTCAAAATCGAGAGGGAGAATCTGACACGATATAAAGCGATAAAGAGGCGAGAGAGTGCGGCAAGTCTAGAGAGAGGATCCTATCAGAGGAAGAGAAAGAGAGGGTCACGTAGGAGGGGGTGGGAGTAACGGAGAGGGAACTACTTCCCTCTCCGTTGCATGGACGTAGAAGGGAAGGAGGAATTTTGTGGTGGAGGGGTGTGAGGAGAGCGGGAAGGAAAGGGGAAAGGGATGCTGCGTGTGTAGACATGGACCAGTGCGTCAACGGCTGTTGCCTCATACGTACCGTTAAAATTATAGTTAGTGGCCAACCGTGTACTTCGAAAACCCGATCGCTCCTCTTAAGCAACAAAAACAATCCCTTTTATAGAATTGCGGGATTTTCGAAAATCACGGAAAAGCCCCAATAATCAGAAAACCGGATCTCTTCATCAGAGAACCAAGATCTGAGTTAAGTTACTAAGATCCAGTAATCTGGAAACCTTAACGATCACCCTGCATCATCTAAAGGCACCTAAGGAACTTCATAAAGAGCCGGCGTTTCGTTAAGAGGATCCTCAAAAGGATACGACCTTTCATACTGAAATGTAAGTGTTCGTGGAGATGACGACATCTTCGTGGTTGAGATAATCTGCACTCACAAGTTGGATGCCGTGAAACAGTTTTAAAAAGAAGAACGTTTTTTTGGAAGAAATTAGATTTGAGGATAAGAAAGCAATTAGAAAAGTGATCAAGGAAGATAATAAATTATGACAAAATGGATGTAGGAAAATCCACCCACTGTTAGCAAGTTTTGAGATTTGGTTTTTGTTAAAATTTGGTGCCGTGTATCATGTTAAAGAATGTAGTTTTCCCCTTGTGAGGTGATTGTGTAATTGTGGTGTATTCTTCCGTTTTTTTTTTTTATGACAAGAGGATTTTGGGAAGGAAATTCTTTAAAAGGTCAGTCATTGTTTAGCAAGTTGTAAAAATCATATTTTTTCAATCCTAAGCTTATTTACGCTCCATATCCAAGATGAATTGAGAAAAGAGACACATTATTATCTGCTAATCTATATATCTAGAGAAAACCTAGAGTTGCTTTGAATTTTGCCACTGGTGAGGGATTTCGATAACATGGTTAGAGCTATTTTCTTTGTTACAGTAAGATAGAAATAAGAAAGGAGCGTAAGAGATTTGAATGCGAAGTTAAGCGCGAACTTAGTCGTCGGACGCTGAATTTCTCAATGATGTTCTTACGAAAATAGTGAATTTTGTAGAAATTGTTTCATTGCGAAATGTAGAAATAACTGCAACTTTTGTATTCAAAAATTGGTTTTTAGAAATCAGTAGTTGACTATTGTTAGCTTATAATATTTTAGGATTTCGATATTTACGATAAAGAAACGAATTTTACAAATGAAAACATTCGTCAGTTGAGTAGGTTCAACAATTACAGGAAAACTACATTTTTTGCAAACTGCAGATATTTTTTTGCTTTTAGCACGTCTGATAGTAAGTCTGATTCCCTTTCTAGTAAAAATTTACATTAGATTTGGACTTCAATAAAGCAGAAACAATCTTTTCACTCAAAATTCTTAAGGACTAATAGAAAATAAAATACAACATTCCCCGAACTATGCTACGTATTTCCTCTAATAGGCGATTTTGAGAAACCAAACCTGTCAAAGAACCTCATTATTATTTAATAAAGATACAAGCATTATTTCAAAAGTTTGAAGACTCTTAATAGTAGAGGTAATATTTCTGATAAAGACACTAACAGATGACGTATAAAATATATTTTCGGGCAAGCTAGCCGAACTTTTTAGCCGACTGGGTTGTGAATGAAACCTGTCGGAGACAGAACATTCGAAAAAGTTTAATGGGGCAACGTGTACGAGCAGGCCACGTGCATTTTGACACGCAGACGTGCGTAGGGGTGGTAAAGTGTGGGGGTTGAGCCTGCAACCCGGTGATCTTTTTCCCCTATTTTTTCCTCCCACTGGCCGAACGAGTCCCTCTCTTTTTCTTTCTCACTCTTTCTCTCTCTTTCTCTCTGCCGCGATTCGACGTGTCACGCGGGTGACGTGCGCAAAGATTACTGAATGAACGGTGACGTCACCGAGAACCGGAGAAAGAGAGAAAAAGAGGGGAAAAGAGAGAAAGAGGAATGTTGACTGAAAAGTGTGCGACGCATCACGAGGCCCTCGCGTCCCCGGTCGGGTCTTGCATCGCTACCGTCGCGACGCCGAGGGGACGCCGTGTACCGCGGAAGCAAAAGGGTGAACAGGTTCGTTAAAGGGTTGCAATTGCGAGATAAAGGCTCGCAAGAGCCTTCGTTAAATGGATTAGGGGTGAAAAAGGCTCAAGAGAATGGCCGTCGGAATTGAGGGTGATGTATATCGAGGGTAGCTTTCGAGGAATGTTTCAAGACGTCTGATTTAGTTGTAGGGAAAGGGACTGACCATTCGCACCTAGGTTTATGAGAGAACCAAAATTTTCTTTTGATTTGTACTGTTACATTAGACAAATTGTATATATTATTTAAGAGATCGTTCAGTACTAGTTGTTAGGCAATGTACGATGAAAAATTAAGAATTAGAGATTGTATTGCAGAAATTGTACTTTAAGGAATTTTACAGTTGTGGATATTGTAGAATTGAAGAAAATACTTTTGAAATATTGGTTGCTCCTGCTATTGGGTTTCGAAATTGTATTAATTAAGAAAATGCGCAGTTAATCAGATCAGAATGTATTCGATTTTTATCATGGATAAGCTTTTCAATTTAAAATGCTTTGTTACATATTATGAGTTGGTTTGCTTGAGATAGTGAAACGATTTCAGACATTTGATGGTCGATCTTTTTATAATGCAACCTTTGAATGACTATTTTCGAATGAGTGGATTTGATTTTGAATCCTTAGGGATGGAATATGAAAAACATAAGTGACTTTTTTTAGTTAAAATGAGAACCATTTAAACCAAGTACCCATGTTTGTCAGTAATTATTTCGTTTGCCTATAAACTGGATAAGTAGATAAAGCTATTATGGCACAGACGCGATTTTTTATAGATTTGATAGATTAGTTTCAAACAGAAATACTCTTAATGTTTGCAATACAAGAAGCTTTTTATATATTTGTTACACAAATAATAAAATAGTTAAACCTATTAAATCTCAATTTTTCCATCCTCTTAAACAGAAAATATGTTCTTACATTTTTTATTAGCTAACTCGGTTTTTTGGTAATGCAACCTTTTAATGACTATTTTCGGATGGGTGGATTTGATTTTGAATCGTTTGAGATGGTATATGAAAAACAAAAGTATCTTTCTTGATTTGAGTTTAGAACCTGGATCAGTGGTTAAAGCTAGTATGTGACAGACACCCATTTTTGTATAGAATTGATAGATTAGTTTCGAACCAAAAAAACTCTTAATGTTTAAAATGCAAGAGACTTCTTGATATCCTTTAAACAATTAATAAAATATTGAAACCTATTTAATCTGAATTTGTCAATCGTCTCAAGCAGAAAGTATTTGTTCATTAACTAAAAACAAGAATAAAAATTTATATTCTTTTTCACACAAAAAATTTTGATTCATTGAGCAGCTAGATTTTGAGCAATTCGAATGCAAGTCAATTACATATATATATATATATATATATATATATAGAATTCCTTTGTCAAATACAGCTTCCAAACAATTGTTTCTCAATTAAATATGTCCAATTAAATATCATTGATTTAAATTGAAATTTCGTCAATTACAATTTTCATGGGTAATCAAGGAAAAAACAAAGAACCGAACAATCAAATCTGCATCAAATGATTTTGAAATAACAATAGAATTCTTACATAACTTTAACGTAATTTTCTCTAGAAATTCTAAAAACTTTGAATGAAATATCTGTAAACGTTTCACAAAATTCGTATGAAATTTCTAATTCAATCGGAATTCCGGGTGGAATTTCATAAAAGTGCACTGAAGTCTGGAGCTGCTAGAAGAATTTCATTTCAATGATAAAGAATTTATTGAAAAACATTATTTCCCAAATTCTAAAACATTTTTATTTGAGTTTTAATTATTTAAGATCATTCTTGTGGTAATTGAAATAAAAATTCATAAGGCGAGTTCTGTTTAACATTCTTTTAATTATGAATAGAGGAAGATAATCACTGGTTAACTTAAACGCCCAATAATGGCTGGTTATGGAGTTTAATCAGTGATTAAAGTAACATAACCCCGAAATTGAAGTGCAAGTGCAGTGAGCGCAATACACAGGAAAGAAATATGGCTCTATTTTACAATAATATTTTATCCTCATCTGATGATGATGAAATGCTTAACCACGTTCAGAGAAGGCTACGAATATTTAGACACAATTGCTACTTCTCTTCTGTGGCACTTGTCACTAAAACCACTCGTAATCTCAAACTTTAGGAATCTTATCATATGCTCATATGGTACCGAGTGCTCATGAAGAATTTCGTTCTAACCAATCAGAGTCGCCGTTACAACAGAAAGACCTAGAAACTAGACCTTACTACGAACAAAGTATATTATTAGACAGCCAGAGGTTGAAAATGCTTGGTAGAACGCATCGCTGGTTAACGCTGATTTAATCATTGATTAAAAAATAATCATGGACTTAATCAGAGTTGGTGAAATTGGCCCTTAGTTTCACATTCAAGTGACTTGATTAATTTTATGCTCTCCCACTTACAGGATCAAATTTTCGATTATTTTTGTTTGATTTAGGGCCCTAAAAAATAGCATTAAATTCAGTAAAAATTAGTCCACAAGTTTAACATGGATTTAAAAAAGACATTTAGTAGTGGTATTCATTTCTCTTCTTCATTTTTTTGTTGCTAAAGCCCTGCAATGAATGATCCGATTATACATAAGACTAAAATACATTTAAAATGAACCAGGTGGAAATATTGTATATAGTTTATGTATAGTGTAAAGTATTATATATAATATTCATTTGTTTTATACATTTCTTGTATTAAAAAAATGAATATTCTATATAAAACTTCACACTATATATAAACTATATATAATTTTTACGTCTGGGGAGGCAGGGCCCTACACTTGAAATCGCAGTATCTCGAGGGCGAAATATGTTGTTTTTAGAGGAAATTAGGCGATACGTATTTTTATGATTTGCAAACAGTATTTTTTCTAAAAGGTTATGCGTATTTGAATTTTGTGCTAAAGATATCTGTGATAAAGATATCTTGTAAGCTTAATGCTTGCTAAATAACTTTTGTAGTCATAAGAATTATTTTTTGTTTCAAACGAATTTTCTACTTTTTCTTGGAAATAATGATAGATACGAAAAGTACGTGCAGATAAAAGTCTGCACATCCGAGAAAGTTGTTTGAAAAACGTCTATTATTCTTTTGCGATATTTTTATAGTTTACGAAAAAAATTCAAAAACTATATTTTTAGGGGAAGAAAATTCTTCTGGCTTCAAAAATGGTTTTATTCCGCATAATGCTGTTAAGATGCCTTTCTAACTGAAAAAGATATATATTTATAAAAATAAAGAAGGTGGGATTTTTCCGAAATTATACTTTTTTAATGTTTTTAAAATTTGAAAAAAATAATAAAAATATTATCTTAAAAACCCTAACTTTTTTATTTTTCTAACTTAGAAGATATCTTAATTCTCAAAGTACAAGTTAAAACAAAAATTGGCAAAAAATTTAAAGGTGTGTTTTTGGGGAAAATCTATTTAAAACGTTTTCAGAAAAACTGATTTTGAAAGAAGACGATGAATGCTATTAGAATCAAACAGCAAATAATAAATATCTCAATTAGGCTGAAAATTATAAAGGCCAAAAAGAATTGTGTTTTCCGAAAACAGAGCACAACATTCAAATACGCATAACTTTTTATAAAACATTCTGTTTGCAAAACGGAAAAATACATATTGCCTAATTTCCTCTAAAAACAACATATTTCGCCCTCCGGAGGTTCGGAGATTTCAAGTGTAGGACTCTGTCTGATTTCAAATGGATTCGGTCATAAGTTTTCCTTTGATACAAATTATTCTTATTGAATAATAAATAAATTCAACAAAAATTGATAATTTTTGCTTTCAGTTCACTCAGCCGACCTGGTTTTCAACACCACCAGAAAATGAGATCGCCCAAATTAAAAAAAACAACGGTTTCGGATTTATCACTTCGGTAGAGTAACTAAAGAGAGTGATGTACTTATCGAGGCTGCCCGCACGCCAGAAGGCTTCAAGAGGCTTCGGGTCGGTTCGGGACGAGCGGGATTCGACATCACGAGAATCCTGAAAAACCTGAGGATGTTATCGACAAGGAAACGACGGGAAAATTATAATTAATAAATAAATTCCGAATCAAACCGGAAATTGTGGGTATTGAGGGAGTTAAAAGTATGTCAGGCCCTCAGGCCTGACCGAAGGGGGTCTCCTTGCTCCTGAAGGGTGTAAGAGTCCCCCTGGAAGGATGTTTCGCCCGGTGTTTTGACTGCCTATGGATATATTCGGCCGTTGCAACGGCGGTGGTGGTAGCACGATAACAGGAAGTGAAATTGGTACCGCGATAGTGACAAGTTCTGAATCGAGAAGTGTTATTGCGAGTGGAACTTCAAGTGGAACTGCAGATAGTACTGGAACTGTAGCTGTAAGTGCAGTTGGAACTGGGACGGGAACCCGAAGCAGGATGCAGTTGACTGGAGCATCAGCGCCTGGAGCGGCGGCATCTCCAGAGTCTGGAGTCTCGCCTCTTGCTGATGCCTACATGAAGATGACCAGTGATATTCTCGCTGAAAGAACTCTGGGGGATTCCGCTGGACTCTGGGGTGGCGAACATTCTGGAGAACTTGTCAAGACTGGTGAGTTTTTTGAATCTAAATAAAATCCTTTTTGGATTGATAAGTGATATACATTCAATACGGGTAACTGTGATAACGGGGTAAGCGCGACGAAGAAAACATTCTGGAGGGAAAAACACAGAAATTATTAATTTTTTTTATTATAACATTAAGATGATATCTCTAATAATTATTTGTGGAAGAAACGTGGCTGTATGTAGTTAATGCTTTTGGAAAACTCAAAATCTTAATTGTGTGATCCGTAAATGTTATACTGTTATCATTTTGTAAAGATAAGTGATGATGGGGTAATTAACAATCATATTTAGGGTAAATGAGTTATCTGTGTTCTACTTTTTTTTTATTGTAAAGTACAAAAATCTGTCAAATAGTTTTAGACTTATAATAACAGTAAGCACATAGGGGTAATTTATAACTCACATTGTTAGGCAGATTTAAATTTTCTTTTAATCTTTATTATTATTATACTAAATGAAAAACAAATAAAAACAAGCATATACATTTTAAGAATCAGTGAAAGCTTAATTAACAAGTAAAAAAGTACAATCATGTAAAATTATGATTTTAGTACTTTTTCACATATTACTTTTACTCATAATCAAGGAAAATCTGAAATATTTGACACACTATCTAGTAAAATTAAAATGATTTTTCACAGAAATACTTGTTAATAATTGAAGGCGGCAAATAAAAGTAGAAAGTGCAAGGATAATGCAAACAAATTTTAAACAAGGGCCTTCCTAAATATTTGAAATATCCTTAATTAAAATATAACTTTTGAATTTCGTAACTGGTAAGAGAGACCACCCTATAGTAGATAATTATTAATTATAAGGACAAATATCATAAAAATAATTTTTTCTAAGTTTAATATATTATAACGTATCATGAATTAACTATTAATTACATTAAATTAATTAGTTTACATACTGTAGTACTTGAAGTTAATGATTATCTAATGTAAGATTATTATCTACTGTAGAGTGGGTGCCCCTACATATATTCTGCTCTATTTTGAATTAAAAGATTCTAACCACTTTTCTGTTAAGGTCAACATTTGTTGTAAATTTGGCAAGAAGAAGTTTTTTCCATTTCATTACCTGCGTTTGTTTAAAAAAAAGAAGGTAAACATGTATGTTTTGCATATTCAATCAAAGAAACGTGCACTGCTTTCTTTATTCTGAAAAACGGTCGTTTTTCAAAGGTTACAAATGATTATTTTTACCTTATTCTTAATATAAGTTTTCCTGTAATTGGTCAATGACTGTTGGATCATCCTTTACACGTTTCGCATCCGAAAAATATCTTGTCATCGTATTTCTAAAAAGTCATAATTTGAACAATTTTGTTTTAAATATATAAATTTATTTTATTACATGACACTAAAAATTTTTTTTCGAAAATAAGGTATCACAAAGAAAATGTTACACAGTAACCTGAATTTTACATGAAAAACACTGATTAATAACACATTTCATCATTATAAGTGAAAAATAGATGATACGTGTCACTTTCCGGAACTTTTAAGTTGTTGATCGCAACTCGAAAGCGAAATCTTTCTATCTTGATAGATTTTTAAATGAATGCGGTAAAAATCGCAAAACGTGTGTGTTTCGTGGCCAATTTCGGAAAATGGTTGTTGGAAAACCGGATGCGTTAGGATACGCAAAGGGCTTAAATAATACCTAAACCTTTTACTTCAATTATTATCTTAAGAACCCAACGTGATAGAAAGAGTTTATTTTTGGATTCAGCGATCCAAGCTATAGGAAAAATTCCACGTCTTATACATGACTATGTTGCATATTTAATATCGACATGTGCATCACCTTAATTTACCTTTATTTATTTTGAAATTTTTATTGAAATAAATTTATTATTTATAGCTCCATATAATCTGAAAAGACTTTCCACTGATCGGTCGTTACCATCTCTTTTTTTAATTGATCTATTAAGTTGTATTCTTCATTATAATATGAGAATAACAGTGATTGTTTTCTTAATGTATGATACCTATTTATCAAGTTTTTAATTATTCAGAAGAAAAATATATTTGTTAAACAGGATCTCCTCATTTGGCCTGTACCGCTTTGCCAGCTCACTGGAGATCGAACAAAACACTTCCGCAGGCATTTAAGGTTGTAGCCTTTGGGGAAGTTGGAGATGGAACCTTGGTAACCGTCAGAGCTGGTAATGACGAGAATTGTTGTGCTGAACTTAGGAACTCTACGGCTTTGATGAAAAATCAAATAGCTAAATTCAACGACCTGAGGTTCGTCGGTAGAAGCGGCAGAGGTAAGTCGTCCTCAAGATTCGATAAGAATATTCTATACATATTATTGCATCTACTACCTGAAATTTTTAAATTTCATATTAACTCAAAGCTAAGTATCCAATAAGATTAGCATTTTATACTGAGTTATGCATTTAAATTAAACGTTCTATATTTGAGATAATTTACCTTCATAGCACGAAATTTTGACAAACGCCTTGTATTCAATTTTTGAGTTTTAAATTGTTTCGAAAATTTAAACGAGTAAATGATGCAATATAAAAAAAACAGATATGGAAAAAAGGATATAAATATGATGAATAAACTTTTAAAATCAATAATCAATAAACACAATGAAAATAAGCCCATTATGACAACGTGTAACCGAAACGGTGAACCTATTTAAACACCGAAGTATTCGAAAGGGGAATCACCGAGTATCAAAGCACGAGTCCCAAGAAACACGACCTCGCGTTTTGTGGCTGTACAGAAAACAGATTCATTCATAAAACTTGAAAGTCGTCACTCGATCCTTCTGTTGACAGAGCCCCACTGAGGGGATGAAATTCTGGATAAACGAGTGAGTATAGGGGAAGGAAGAAATAAGAGGGTGCGAAGGTTAAGACAGAGGGAAAGCCGTTCAAAGAATTCTGTCTCGTAGTATAGGGGTAGGTCGTGGACGCCCTGAGTCACCCTCATTTTTCCTTCACCCCCTTTCTTCACCCTCTTGAGACAAGTCGTCGTCTGCCAGTGGACGAAATTGGGGTTTGAGGCTGAAACTACGACGTCTTCGAGAATCTGGAGTGGGTAATGGGTTTTATTTGTCCGCACCACTACCAACACCACCGATGGTTTCACTTTAGCTCTTCCTAGTTTTGTTGAACAAAGGGGTTGGAAGAAGATATTTCCAGGAGAAGAAGCAAGACCGGGACGGTGATATTAATTGAGGTTTCAAGCGCGGGTTTTAATTAACGTTATTAGCACTGGAATTTCAAAGTCGCGGCTGGTTTGACTTCCTACGTAGGATAAATTGTTTCACTTTGTTGGCCTGTTTATTACTGTGTGTTCTAAATATGTCGTGTTTTGGAAATTAATTGTAATTGTAATTAACTTTTTATGAAATTATTTTGATTCTATTTCAATTATTAGTGTGTTGTATTTTTTAAGTCTATGAATTATTTCTTAATTATTAATAGCGGATAATTTGGCATTCAAATTATTTAAATTGGTTTATATTTGATAGATTCTTTTTCTTTGTGCGTTTCTTATACGCAATCGAGAATGCCTGCAGCTTTCTTGCCTAGAAATATAAGGTTTAAATTGAAACAAGTCTAGATTAATTTTTCCATGACATTTATTTTGGAACTGATAATATTGGAAGGGAATGTTTATAAAGCCCTTTGAAAATGCATCGCGTGTCGGGTTAAGAGAATCGTTACACATTCACAATAGACCCAGAGAATAATCAAGGAGCTAAGGAACCGTAGGATCTGTCAGGAGAGAGACTTCTCTTACATCCTTCATCCTAGCTTATGTTAATTCCACGCCCAACAAAAACAATTGAGAGCTAATCCTAGACAAATGACTGACGTTTATCCCTTAAACTTTACGGAAAAAACCCTAACCTCCTTCAAATCTTTATTTTATTTGGAAATGTCGATTAAATAGTTAAATTTGGATAACAAATTAATTTTTTAATACACTGCAGTGCAATTTTTAGTTAATGAATATGGAAAACTGTTGGCTTTTAAATTTTCCAGCCAACAAATGACAGTCTTTTAAACTTAATAACTTTGAACCAGAAGATTTTTAATATATTGCTTTTCAAACTGAAAATCTTGCAGATTAAATTACCTCCGCATTAGACGTATTCTTATTTTTGGGAGAAAAACATTAAGTTAGGACAAAGTTGATTCTACAAATAACATTATCATTATTTTTGTTTATTTTTGTAAAAACTATTCTATATTTATATTTCTTAAATCAAATTCCCACGTTGTTTGTTCAAAACAGCTGAGAAACACAATATCGATAATATGCTGAATCCTTATACGCATATCATCAAAATTCACCCTACCGAGTGCTGCCTATCCAGAGGGGTTGTATTAATTCTATACTAGTCAGTTCTAAACCCTATAACGAGATGGATCATTTATGTAGGCTCCTGTATAGTTTAGAACTTCAAGTAGATCATACACCTCGATTTCTGCGATAACATCCCATTTTCACACATCTTGCTTCCACACATAAGCCCCTTCTTCATTCAAATTAATGATAAAATTCACATAATAATTATTGTCTCTTTATTTTCACACTTTAGTAACACAAAATTGAGTGCAATCGATGTGTCGACTATCAAATCTCCAGGGTCCTTTAAATCCAATTTCAAATTATGCAAAAGAAAAATTGTATCGTGACGAGCTCTCGTATACACGACAGAGCCATTCAGAGAATAATTAATTTGACATCAAACTATAATCGAGCAGTTGCTACTTGTTCGAGGGAAAATTGAAATTAATTGTCCCTCCAGTGCGCTCTTCTATCCAGAGATATCGACAGGCTAGGGATAATGGGTATAATCAGTTTGAAAACTTTCGCTATTTCGCTGGCCTAACTAGGATTTGATAAAATTTAAGAAAATCAAACAACAAATTTGATCGACAATAAGGTAATCGGAATATTTATATGTTAATTAAAAAAGTAATTTTATTTGTATGTAGAAAGTAAACGTGTGAAAAAATGTCGTGGTGCTCTGTACTGTTACTGTCTGATCCATTTTGAGGCGACATTAGCACGCCACAGTCTGACTGTCCAGAATATATCATCATTAATTAAATAATAGGGAGTGGATAGACTGCCGGTACCGGCAAAAAAGTTCTTTGTCGGTACCGTCAAAAACGTTCCCTGCTGGTACCGGTCAAAAAGTTTTCTGCCGGTACGAGCAATAAATTTCTCTGCTGGTACTGGTAAAAAAATACATTTTTAGCATACCGAAGGAACTCTCAGAGAACTTGGAGTAAGGTTATTTGTCTTAAGAGGTATTTTGTTATGAGAGGTCAACCCCGTACCCCTTTCCAAAGTTTCGGGGGGGGGGGGCGGAAAGGGATCCCTGTGCCAAGTCACATAAAGAAATTTGGTGAAACCAATACACCTTTCCAAAGTCTCTTGTAGTCGGAAAGGAACACTTGAAACTGGTCACATAAATAATGTTGGTCCTACCTCTACCTACCCCTTTCGTTTTGTCCTACTCCTTTCCAACGTCTTGTTGTGGCGGGTAGGCACCAATGTGACCGGTCACAGAATTAATGTTAGTCAAACCCCTTCTCTTATTCAACGTCTCGTTGGGGGCGGTTATGTTGGTCAAAACATTTTCTGTTTTCATAAGTCTCGTGGGGACGGGAAGTCACCCCTTCGACCGGTCACAGAAATAATGATGGTCAAACTCTAGCCCCTTTCTAAGGTTTTATGGGAACGGTAAGGTACCACTTTGACCGGGCATAGAATGCTGGTCAAACTCCACCCCCTTTCCAATGTCTCGTGGGGGTGGTAAGGAACCCTTTTACCGCTCACAAAAATAAGGTTGAACAAATTTATTCTCGTTTTCAACGTATTGTGGGGGCGGAAAGGCACCCCTTCGACCGGCCACATAAATAATAGTGGCCAAATTCCACCCCTTTTCCACTATCTCGTAGGGTGGGCAGTCACTCCATCACCCGTCACCAAAATAATGTTGATTAAATCCCTTTGTCTTTCTAATGTTTCGCGGGGGTGGGAAAGTCCCACTCTGACCGATCACAAAAATAATTTTGGTCGAACACCTTCCTTTTTCCAAAGTCTCATGAGGGCGGGTAGACACCGTTTTGACTGGTCACAGAAATCATGTTGGTCAATTCCCTACTCCTTTCTAACGGCTCGTGGGTACGGGAAGTCACCCCTTTCATCGGTCACAGTAATAATGTTAGTGAAACTCCTACCCCTTTCCAACGTGTCGTGGATGCGGGAAGGCACACCTTTCCGGCTGTCGTAAGAAATATTGCTAGACAAATCCCTGTGACTGTTCGCAGAAAGAATGTTATGTACAATAACAATAACAATATTATAATGTAATAAAAATGTAATCAAAAAGGCAATGAAAATGTAATACTGTACAATAACGTAATGTAATAATGTATCGGCACAGAACTTTATTGCTGGTACCGGCAGAAATGTTTTTGCCGGTATCGGCAGAGCATCCACTGCCTCAAAAATATTATTATTTTTTATTACATAACAGTGTATTATATAGATTTTGCAGTTAAATAAGAATATTTCAAGAAGTTTTTGTACCCACAAAAATGAAAATATGAGGTTCCGTAAATCTTGTACATACGTCGGGTGTCGAACTATTAATGTGTAACTACATATAATGTTGCTGTAACTTTGTCACTTCACCATAACAAACTACGCCATCGAAAGTTAAAATTAAAAAAAAATTTCGGATATGAATTTCAGGTCATTACATCGTAATATTTATTTCAATGAGACATTAACAATTTTTAAACATTAAAAGTGCGTGATGTGTGAATAAATCTTTGAAAATAATCATGTCTGTATGATTATACTTGCCACTTCGCAACTAAATAATTATTGCTTATTATTTTTAATAATTAATACGTTGGGCCTAATTATCATATAAACAATCAACAAATAGTTAAAATAAATTAAATAAATCATTTATGTTATAGTTTTATTTTCTCGAGCGTTATAAATGTAATACATTCAATATTATACATATTATAATTATTATAAATTTGATATAAATTTATTATAACTTCACTATATAATTCAATTGAAAGAAAATGTTTTTAAACATTCTAATAAAAATCATTGTTGAGAATACAGTTCGTATATTAAGATTTCATTCATCTTTAATAATTACTGTTTATTACCTTAAATATGTAATAGTGTAATTTACATATTATACTTCAGTATTTATGCAATTATGTGTTTTTATTTCCTCAACCTTTCATTTTTTAAATATTATTTGCTGAATTCACTACAGTAAATTTGGTTAAAGTTCAAACTGTGAGTCTGCCTAGACAGCAAAAAGGTTTGAATTAAATGCATAGCAAAAATCGAGGAAAAAATAGACAGCGCCTGTGTAGCGCTAGGCTAGTATTGCATGAATAGACAGGCTTGAGAAAAACTTTAATGGCCTTAGTCTGGTTCAAGACTGCCAGTAAATTTTTCCACGTGGGTAATATACAATTATCTATATACTTTAAAGAAAACTTTTGGAGGAAAATTTTGAAACTGAAGACCTAAATGAAAGAAAATGAAAATTGAGAAGCAAAACCCTTAAATATAGTGGCAACAATATAGCCAAGAATAGAAACCCGAGGAAAATACTGCTATGCAAAACAGGAAAGCGGTAACTACGTTTTCAATTTAGTTAACTGAGTCGCAATTTTTTTTATTAAAATATATTGGAAACAATTGTGAATCGGGAAGCCAAATCCCAAATGTAGTTACCGCTTTCATGTTTCACATGGCAGAATACTAGATTACAGTTTTGCATTAAGAAATGAAAGCTCTTTCTATAAACATATCGTATCTTTTCACCAAAAATTATCAAAGGAATTTAATGTAAATAACAATCAAATTTTTCATATCTATCCTAAATTTTATAGATCTAGATTATTTTCATTATTTTGGATCACCAGCAGTTTGCCAATACCCAACCAGTACTGGTGTGCAGTACCGCACTAGTACCGCACGCCAGTACAGCGAAGAATTACCACCAAGTACTAAACCAATACTGGCCCGTTACAGATGCTCAATATTGGGACTCTAGAAATCGACACTGCGAAATTACTGGACCAGTGGTGTATTCCCACCTTGGTATAATATAATTTATTTCATATTTGGGATAATAATTTATAATTTAAAAAAAATAGCACATATGACCTTGTACAAGGTTAAATTATAATTGTATTCAACGGTTTACTTTATTCTTATTTTTAGCACGAGAAACCGTATGTTTAATTACAGATAAAATAAAGTTTTACAGTCTTGTCCTGAAGTTTAAAAATTATTTCAGGCCTGGGCTCAAAACACCTGAAAGTGGCTATTTAAACATTGACCAGATTTCACTACCTATGAATAGCTCTAATATACAAACCTCCAAAGTGCTTTAAAAACCTCTAAAAAGCTTGGTACAGGCGTCTAAATGTAAATTTAGATTTCTTCAAAGGATTGGACCATATGTTGATAAACGATATTCTCAAAGATTGAGCAAGTGGTAAATACGCCCTTAGATGATACGATTTTAAGATTATCTAAAAAAAAAAGAAAAGAAGCTGAATTAAATTATTTTTCTCCAGAACTTTGGCCCACTACCAACCATTGTTATTTTTAGAATAAAGAAATTATCTTTCATATAAACACAAACGGAAAAATTGGCCGTATCGTAATAATCAATTTTCAGATTTATTATTTTCAAAAGCCAATTCAGGATTTGATTTTCATAATACAGAAAGTCTGAGCATTGAAGAAGTATAACTAGCAGGTAATACAAACAGTCTTCTGTGATAATAAAATGTAATGTCACTGTTTTTATAAATAAAAAACTTTGATAAGCACATGTACATAATTTAATACGTACATACTTTTTTATAGTATTATGTGGACATGTTAATTATGAAAAAATTATGTTAATTTTGTCGATTCCTTGTCATTTTGCGTTGAAACGAAAATAAATTTTTCTTGATCCGGTTTCGAGCATTATAATTTGTGAAGTAGCAACAAGATTTTTTAAAGAAGATTTGAATAAAAAATCATGTGAATGCATGATGAAGAACATTTATTACTTAAGAATAACTTATAACTTATGAATGGACGACGCATTTAAAAACCAAATTTTTTACCGCATTCGATGTTACTTACATGTTTTTTCTTTATATTAAGTTTGAACATGAAAATACTGGAATGGAATCAATATAAAATTTTAAGTATTCATAGTAGAATTTTGGTTTAAAAAATGCGAAGTCAATAGTAAAATTCGTGCAAAGTTTAAGGAAAACTCTAAATCCCAAAAAGAACCAAAAACTGAACAAAATTTATAAAAATTGCATTTTTGAATTTTAAATCATAATACTCATACTGAAGTCGTAACTCAATCTCCCCCCAATATTCTTACGTCCTATGCGGGAGCCCAAAAACGATGCGATCTATCTATCTATCTATGTATCTATCTATCTATCTATCTATCTATCTATCTATCTATC